>NW_028283379.1:0-369520 GCF_059441005.1 Hippichthys cyanospilos
AAACGGTCAAAATGTGCTCCACTCGGGCTGAAAACGCTTGTTTGGAACATTTCATTAATGTTGACTATAAATCATAAACTAAGCATTTTTCAGCTGAAATAATGAATGTAGTCCTCTTAATTCTTGCTTCTAAAGCATACGCAAACAGAAATTTCAATGTACAATGATGTTTTTAAAAAAACGGTCAAAATGTGCTCCACTCGGGCTGAAAACGCTTGTTTGGAACATTTCATTAATGTTGACTATAATTCATAAACTAAGCATTTTTCAGCTGAAATAATGAATGTAGTCCTCTTAATTCTTGCTTCTAAAGCATACGCAAGCAGAAATTTCAATGTACAATGATGTTTTTAAAAAAACAGTCAAAATGTGCTCCACTCGGGCTGAAAACGCTTGTTTGGGACATTACATTAATGTTGACTATAAATCATAAACTAAGCATTTTTCAGCTGAAATAATGAATGTAGTCCTCTTAATTCTTGCTTCTAAAGCATACGCAAACGAAAATTTCAATGTACAATGATGTTTTTAAAAAAACGGTCAAAATGTGCTCCACTCGGGCTGAAAACGCTTGTTTGGAACATTTCATTAATGTTGACTATAATTCATAAACTAAGCATTTTTCAGCTGAAATAATGAATGTAGTCCTCTTAATTCTTGCTTCTAAAGCATATGCAAGCAGAAATTTCAATGTACAATGATGTTTTTAAAAAAACAGTCAAAATGTGCTCCACTCGGGCTGAAAACGCTGTTGGGGACATTTCATTAATGTTGACTACAAATCAAAAACTAAGCATTTTTCAGCTGAAATAATGAATGTAGTCCTCTTAATTCTTGCTTCTAAAGCATACGCAAGCAGAAATTTCAATGTACAATGATGTTTTTAAAAAAAGGGTCAAAATGTGCTCCACTCGGGCTGAAAACGCTTGTTTGGAACATTTCATTAATGTTGACTATAAATCATAAACTAAGCATTTTTCAGCTGAAATAATGAATGTAGTCCTCTTAATTCTTGCTTCTAAAGCATACGCAAGCAGAAATTTCAATGTACAATGATGTTTTTAAAAAAACAGTCAAAATGTGCTCCACTCGGGCTGAAAACGCTTGTTTGGGACATTTCATTAATGTTGACTATAAATCATAAACTAAGCATTTTTCAGCTGAAATAATGAATGTAGTCCTCTTAATTCTTGCTTCTAAAGCATACGCAAACAGAAATTTCAATGTACAATGATGTTTTTAAAAAAACGGTCAAAATGTGCTCCACTCGGGCTGAAAACGCTTGTTTGGAACATTTCATTAATGTTGACTATAAATCATAAACTAAGCGTTTTTCAGCTGAAATAATGAATGTAGTCCTCTTAATTCTTGCTTCTAAAGCATATGCAAGCAGAAATTTCAATGTACAATGATGTTTAAAAAAAAAACAGTCAAAATGTGCTCCACTCGGGCTGAAAACGCTGTTGGGGACATTTCATTAATGTTGACTATAAATCATAAACTAAGCATTTTTCAGCTGAAATAATGAATGTAGTCGTCTTAATTCTTGCTTCTAAAGCATACGCAAACAGAAATTTCAATGTACAATGATGTTTTTAAAAAAACGGTCAAAATGTGCTCCACTCGGGCTGAAAACGCTTGTTTGGAACATTTCATTAATGTTGACTATAAATCATAAACTAAGCGTTTTTCAGCTGAAATAATGAATGTAGTCCTCTTAATTCTTGCTTCTAAAGCATATGCAAGCAGAAATTTCAATGTACAATGATGTTTAAAAAAAAAACAGTCAAAATGTGCTCCACTCGGGCTGAAAACGCTGTTGGGGACATTTCATTAATGTTGACTATAAATCATAAAGTAAGCATTTTTCAGCTGAAATAATGAATGTAGTCCTCTTAATTCTTGCTTCTAAAGCATACGCAAGCAGAAATTTCAATGTACAATGATGTTTTTAAAAAAACGGTCAAAATGTGCTCCACTCGGGCTGAAAACGCTTGTTTGGAACTTTTCATTAATGTTGACTATAAATCATAAACTAAGCATTTTTCAGCTGAAATAATGAATGTAGTCCTCTTAATTCTTGCTTCTAAAGCATACGCAAACAGAAATTTCAATGTACAATGATGTTTTTAAAAAAACGGTCAAAATGTGCTCCACTCGGGCTGAAAACGCTTGTTTGGAACATTTCATTAATGTTGACTATAATTCATAAAATTAAGCATTTTTCAGCTGAAATAATGAATGTAGTCCTCTTAATTCTTGCTTCTAAAGCATACGCAAGCAGAAATTTCAATGTACAATGATGTTTTTAAAAAAACGGTCAAAATGTGCTCCACTCGGGCTGAAAACGCTTGTTTGGGACATTACATTAATGTTGACTATAAATCATAAACTAAGCATTTTTCAGCTGAAATAATGAATGTAGTCGTCTTAATTCTTGCTTCTAAAGCATACGCAAACAGAAATTTCAATGTACAATGATGTTTTTAAAAAAACGGTCAAAATGTGCTCCACTCGGGCTGAAAACGCTTGTTTGGAACATTTCATTAATGTTGACTATAATTCATAAACTAAGCATTTTTCAGCTGAAATAATGAATGTAGTCCTCTTAATTCTTGCTTCTAAAGCATACGCAAGCAGAAATTTCAATGTACAATGATGTTTTTAAAAAAACGGTCAAAATGTGCTCCACTCGGGCTGAAAATGCTGTTGGGGACATTTCATTAATGTTGACTATAAATCATAAACTAAGCATTTTTCAGCTGAAATAATGAATGTAGTCCTCTTAATTCTTGCTTCTAAAGCATACGCAAGCAGAAATTTCAATGTACAATGATGTTTTTAAAAAAACAGTCAAAATGTGCTCCACTCGGGCTGAAAACGCTGTTGGGGACATTTCATTAATGTTGACTATAAATCATAAACTAAGCATTTTACAGCTGAAATAATGAATGTAGTCCTCTTAATTCTTGCTTCTAAAGCATACGCAAGCAGAAATTTCAATGTACAATGATGTTTTTAAAAAAACAGTCAAAATGTGCTCCACTCGGGCTGAAAACGCTGTTGGGGACATTTCATTAATGTTGACTATAAATCATAAACTAAGCATTTTTCAGCTGAAATAATGAATGTAGTCCTCTTAATTCTTGCTTCTAAAGCATACGCAAGCAGAAATTTCAATGTACAATGATGTTTTTAAAAAAACAGTCAAAATGTGCTCCACTCGGGCTGAAAACGCTGTTGGGGACATTTCATTAATGTTGACTATAAATCATAAACTAAGCATTTTTCAGCTGAAATAATGAATGTAGTCCTCTTAATTCTTGCTTCTAAAGCATACGCAGGCAGAAATTTCAATGTACAATGATGTTTTTAAAAAAACAGTCAAAATGTGCTCCACTCGGGCTGAAAACGCTGTTGGGGACATTTCATTAATGTTGACTATAAATCATAAACTAAGCATTTTTCAGCTGAAATAATGAATGTAGTCCTCTTAATTCTTGCTTCTAAAGCATACGCAAGCAGAAATTTCAATGTACAATGATGTTTTTAAAAAAAACAGTCAAAATGTGCCCCACTCGGGCTGAAAACGCTTGTTTGGAACATTTCATTAATGTTGACTATAAATCATAAACTAAGCATTTTTCAGCTGAAATAATGAATGTAGTCCTCTTAATTCTTGCTTCTAAAGCATACACAAACAGAAATTTCAATGTACAATGATGTTTTTAAAAAAACGGTCAAAATGTGCTCCACTCGGGCTGAAAACGCTTGTTTGGAACATTTCATTAATGTTGACTATAAATCATAAACTAAGCATTTTTCAGCTGAAATAATGAATGTAGTCCTCTTAATTCTTGCTTCTAAAGCATATGTAAGCAGAAATTTCAATGTACAATGATGTTTAAAAAAAAAAGTCAAAATGTGCTCCACTCGGGCTGAAAACGCTGTTGGGGACATTTCATTAATATTGACTATAAATCATAAACTAAGCATTTTTCAGCTGAAATAATGAATGTAGTCCTCTTAATTCTTGCTTCTAAAGCATACGCAAGCAGAAATTTCAATGTACAATGATGTTTTTAAAAAAACGGTCAAAATGTGCTCCACTCGGGCTGAAAACGCTTGTTTGGAACATTTCATTAATGTTGACTATAAATCATAAACTAAGCATTTTTCAGCTGAAATAATGAATGTAGTCCTCTTAATTCTTGCTTCTAAAGCATACGCAAACAGAAATTTCAATGTACAATGATGTTTTTAAAAAAACGGTCAAAATGTGCTCCACTCGGGCTGAAAACGCTTGTTTGGAACATTTCATTAATGTTGACTATAATTCATAAACTAAGCATTTTTCAGCTGAAATAATGAATGTAGTCCTCTTAATTCTTGCTTCTAAAGCATACGCAAGCAGAAATTTCAATGTACAATGATGTTTTTAAAAAAACAGTCAAAATGTGCTCCACTCGGGCTGAAAACGCTTGTTTGGGACATTACATTAATGTTGACTATAATTCATAAACTAAGCATTTTTCAGCTGAAATAATGAATGTAGTCCTCTTAATTCTTGCTTCTAAAGCATACGCAAACGAAAATTTCAATGTACAATGATGTTTTTAAAAAAACGGTCAAAATGTGCTCCACTCGGGCTGAAAACGCTTGTTTGGAACATTTCATTAATGTTGACTATAATTCATAAACTAAGCATTTTTCAGCTGAAATAATGAATGTAGTCCTCTTAATTCTTGCTTCTAAAGCATACGCAAACAGAAATTTCAATGTACAATGATGTTTTTAAAAAAACAGTCAAAATGTGCTCCACTCGGGCTGAAAACGCTGTTGGGGACATTTCATTAATGTTGACTATAAATCAAAAACTAAGCATATTTCAGCTGAAATAATGAATGTAGTCCTCTTAATTCTTGCTTCTAAAGCATACGCAAACAGAAATTTCAATGTACAATGATGTTTTTAAAAAAAACAGTCAAAATGTGCTCCACTCGGGCTGAAAACGCTGTTGGGGACATTTCATTAATGTTGACTATAAATCATAAACTAAGCATTTTTCAGCTGAAATAATGAATGTAGTCGTCTTAATTCTTGCTTCTAAAGCATACGCAAACAGAAATTTCAATGTACAATGATGTTTTTAAAAAAACGGTCAAAATGTGCTCCACTCGGGCTGAAAACGCTTGTTTGGAACATTTCATTAATGTTGACTATAATTCATAAACTAAGCATTTTTCAGCTGAAATAATGAATGTAGTCCTCTTAATTCTTGCTTCTAAAGCATACGCAAGCAGAAATTTCAATGTACAATGATGTTTTTAAAAAAACGGTCAAAATGTGCTCCACTCGGGCTGAAAATGCTGTTGGGGACATTTCATTAATGTTGACTATAAATCATAAACTAAGCATTTTTCAGCTGAAATAATGAATGTAGTCCTCTTAATTCTTGCTTCTAAAGCATACGCAAGCAGAAATTTCAATGTACAATGATGTTTTTAAAAAAACAGTCAAAATGTGCTCCACTCGGGCTGAAAACGCTGTTGGGGACATTTCATTAATGTTGACTATAAATCATAAACTAAGCATTTTACAGCTGAAATAATGAATGTAGTCCTCTTAATTCTTGCTTCTAAAGCATACGCAAGCAGAAATTTCAATGTACAATGATGTTTTTAAAAAAACGGTCAAAATGTGCTCCACTCGGGCTGAAAATGCTGTTGGGGACATTTCATTAATGTTGACTATAAATCATAAACTAAGCATTTTTCAGCTGAAATAATGAATGTAGTCCTCTTAATTCTTGCTTCTAAAGCATACGCAAGCAGAAATTTCAATGTACAATGATGTTTTTAAAAAAACAGTCAAAATGTGCTCCACTCGGGCTGAAAACGCTGTTGGGGACATTTCATTAATGTTGACTATAAATCATAAACTAAGCATTTTACAGCTGAAATAATGAATGTAGTCCTCTTAATTCTTGCTTCTAAAGCATACGCAGGCAGAAATTTCAATGTACAATGATGTTTTTAAAAAAACAGTCAAAATGTGCTCCACTCGGGCTGAAAACGCTGTTGGGGACATTTCATTAATGTTGACTATAAATCATAAACTAAGCATTTTTCAGCTGAAATAATGAATGTAGTCCTCTTAATTCTTGCTTCTAAAGCATACGCAAGCAGAAATTTCAATGTACAATGATGTTTTTAAAAAAAACAGTCAAAATGTGCCCCACTCGGGCTGAAAACGCTTGTTTGGAACATTTCATTAATGTTGACTATAAATCATAAACTAAGCATTTTTCAGCTGAAATAATGAATGTAGTCCTCTTAATTCTTGCTTCTAAAGCATATGCAAGCAGAAATTTCAATGTACAATGATGTTTAAAAAAAAAACAGTCAAAATGTGCTCCACTCGGGCTGAAAACGCTGTTGGGGACATTTCATTAATGTTGACTATAAATCATAAACTAAGCATTTTTCAGCTGAAATAATGAATGTAGTCCTCTTAATTCTTGCTTCTAAAGCATACGCAAGCAGAAATTTCAATGTACAATGATGTTTTTAAAAAAACAGTCAAAATGTGCTCCACTCGGGCTGAAAACGCTGTTGGGGACATTTCATTAATGTTGACTATAAATCATAAACTAAGCATTTTTCAGCTGAAATAATGAATGTAGTCCTCTTAATTCTTGCTTCTAAAGCATACGCAGGCAGAAATTTCAATGTACAATGATGTTTTTAAAAAAACAGTCAAAATGTGCTCCACTCGGGCTGAAAACGCTGTTGGGGACATTTCATTAATGTTGACTATAAATCATAAACTAAGCATTTTTCAGCTGAAATAATGAATGTAGTCCTCTTAATTCTTGCTTCTAAAGCATACGCAAGCAGAAATTTCAATGTACAATGATGTTTTTAAAAAAAACAGTCAAAATGTGCCCCACTCGGGCTGAAAACGCTTGTTTGGAACATTTCATTAATGTTGACTATAAATCATAAACTAAGCATTTTTCAGCTGAAATAATGAATGTAGTCCTCTTAATTCTTGCTTCTAAAGCATACACAAACAGAAATTTCAATGTACAATGATGTTTTTAAAAAAACGGTCAAAATGTGCTCCACTCGGGCTGAAAACGCTTGTTTGGAACATTTCATTAATGTTGACTATAAATCATAAACTAAGCATTTTTCAGCTGAAATAATGAATGTAGTCCTCTTAATTCTTGCTTCTAAAGCATATGTAAGCAGAAATTTCAATGTACAATGATGTTTAAAAAAAAAAGTCAAAATGTGCTCCACTCGGGCTGAAAACGCTGTTGGGGACATTTCATTAATATTGACTATAAATCATAAACTAAGCATTTTTCAGCTGAAATAATGAATGTAGTCCTCTTAATTCTTGCTTCTAAAGCATACGCAAGCAGAAATTTCAATGTACAATGATGTTTTTAAAAAAACGGTCAAAATGTGCTCCACTCGGGCTGAAAACGCTTGTTTGGAACATTTCATTAATGTTGACTATAAATCATAAACTAAGCATTTTTCAGCTGAAATAATGAATGTAGTCCTCTTAATTCTTGCTTCTAAAGCATACGCAAACAGAAATTTCAATGTACAATGATGTTTTTAAAAAAACGGTCAAAATGTGCTCCACTCGGGCTGAAAACGCTTGTTTGGAACATTTCATTAATGTTGACTATAATTCATAAACTAAGCATTTTTCAGCTGAAATAATGAATGTAGTCCTCTTAATTCTTGCTTCTAAAGCATACGCAAGCAGAAATTTCAATGTACAATGATGTTTTTAAAAAAACAGTCAAAATGTGCTCCACTCGGGCTGAAAACGCTTGTTTGGGACATTACATTAATGTTGACTATAAATCATAAACTAAGCATTTTTCAGCTGAAATAATGAATGTAGTCCTCTTAATTCTTGCTTCTAAAGCATACGCAAACGAAAATTTCAATGTACAATGATGTTTTTAAAAAAACGGTCAAAATGTGCTCCACTCGGGCTGAAAACGCTTGTTTGGAACATTTCATTAATGTTGACTATAATTCATAAACTAAGCATTTTTCAGCTGAAATAATGAATGTAGTCCTCTTAATTCTTGCTTCTAAAGCATATGCAAGCAGAAATTTCAATGTACAATGATGTTTTTAAAAAAACAGTCAAAATGTGCTCCACTCGGGCTGAAAACGCTGTTGGGGACATTTCATTAATGTTGACTACAAATCAAAAACTAAGCATTTTTCAGCTGAAATAATGAATGTAGTCCTCTTAATTCTTGCTTCTAAAGCATACGCAAGCAGAAATTTCAATGTACAATGATGTTTTTAAAAAAAGGGTCAAAATGTGCTCCACTCGGGCTGAAAACGCTTGTTTGGAACATTTCATTAATGTTGACTATAAATCATAAACTAAGCATTTTTCAGCTGAAATAATGAATGTAGTCCTCTTAATTCTTGCTTCTAAAGCATACGCAAGCAGAAATTTCAATGTACAATGATGTTTTTAAAAAAACAGTCAAAATGTGCTCCACTCGGGCTGAAAACGCTTGTTTGGGACATTTCATTAATGTTGACTATAAATCATAAACTAAGCATTTTTCAGCTGAAATAATGAATGTAGTCCTCTTAATTCTTGCTTCTAAAGCATACGCAAACAGAAATTTCAATGTACAATGATGTTTTTAAAAAAACGGTCAAAATGTGCTCCACTCGGGCTGAAAACGCTTGTTTGGAACATTTCATTAATGTTGACTATAAATCATAAACTAAGCGTTTTTCAGCTGAAATAATGAATGTAGTCCTCTTAATTCTTGCTTCTAAAGCATATGCAAGCAGAAATTTCAATGTACAATGATGTTTAAAAAAAAAACAGTCAAAATGTGCTCCACTCGGGCTGAAAACGCTGTTGGGGACATTTCATTAATGTTGACTATAAATCATAAACTAAGCATTTTTCAGCTGAAATAATGAATGTAGTCGTCTTAATTCTTGCTTCTAAAGCATACGCAAACAGAAATTTCAATGTACAATGATGTTTTTAAAAAAACGGTCAAAATGTGCTCCACTCGGGCTGAAAACGCTTGTTTGGAACATTTCATTAATGTTGACTATAAATCATAAACTAAGCGTTTTTCAGCTGAAATAATGAATGTAGTCCTCTTAATTCTTGCTTCTAAAGCATATGCAAGCAGAAATTTCAATGTACAATGATGTTTAAAAAAAAACCAGTCAAAATGTGCTCCACTCGGGCTGAAAACGCTGTTGGGGACATTTCATTAATGTTGACTATAAATCATAAAGTAAGCATTTTTCAGCTGAAATAATGAATGTAGTCCTCTTAATTCTTGCTTCTAAAGCATACGCAAGCAGAAATTTCAATGTACAATGATGTTTTTAAAAAAACGGTCAAAATGTGCTCCACTCGGGCTGAAAACGCTTGTTTGGAACTTTTCATTAATGTTGACTATAAATCATAAACTAAGCATTTTTCAGCTGAAATAATGAATGTAGTCCTCTTAATTCTTGCTTCTAAAGCATACGCAAACAGAAATTTCAATGTACAATGATGTTTTTAAAAAAACGGTCAAAATGTGCTCCACTCGGGCTGAAAACGCTTGTTTGGAACATTTCATTAATGTTGACTATAATTCATAAAATTAAGCATTTTTCAGCTGAAATAATGAATGTAGTCCTCTTAATTCTTGCTTCTAAAGCATACGCAAGCAGAAATTTCAATGTACAATGATGTTTTTAAAAAAACGGTCAAAATGTGCTCCACTCGGGCTGAAAACGCTTGTTTGGGACATTACATTAATGTTGACTATAAATCATAAACTAAGCATTTTTCAGCTGAAATAATGAATGTAGTCGTCTTAATTCTTGCTTCTAAAGCATACGCAAACAGAAATTTCAATGTACAATGATGTTTTTAAAAAAACGGTCAAAATGTGCTCCACTCGGGCTGAAAACGCTTGTTTGGAACATTTCATTAATGTTGACTATAATTCATAAACTAAGCATTTTTCAGCTGAAATAATGAATGTAGTCCTCTTAATTCTTGCTTCTAAAGCATACGCAAGCAGAAATTTCAATGTACAATGATGTTTTTAAAAAAACGGTCAAAATGTGCTCCACTCGGGCTGAAAATGCTGTTGGGGACATTTCATTAATGTTGACTATAAATCATAAACTAAGCATTTTTCAGCTGAAATAATGAATGTAGTCCTCTTAATTCTTGCTTCTAAAGCATACGCAAGCAGAAATTTCAATGTACAATGATGTTTTTAAAAAAACAGTCAAAATGTGCTCCACTCGGGCTGAAAACGCTGTTGGGGACATTTCATTAATGTTGACTATAAATCATAAACTAAGCATTTTACAGCTGAAATAATGAATGTAGTCCTCTTAATTCTTGCTTCTAAAGCATACGCAAGCAGAAATTTCAATGTACAATGATGTTTTTAAAAAAACAGTCAAAATGTGCTCCACTCGGGCTGAAAACGCTGTTGGGGACATTTCATTAATGTTGACTATAAATCATAAACTAAGCATTTTTCAGCTGAAATAATGAATGTAGTCCTCTTAATTCTTGCTTCTAAAGCATACGCAAGCAGAAATTTCAATGTACAATGATGTTTTTAAAAAAACAGTCAAAATGTGCTCCACTCGGGCTGAAAACGCTGTTGGGGACATTTCATTAATGTTGACTATAAATCATAAACTAAGCATTTTTCAGCTGAAATAATGAATGTAGTCCTCTTAATTCTTGCTTCTAAAGCATACGCAGGCAGAAATTTCAATGTACAATGATGTTTTTAAAAAAACAGTCAAAATGTGCTCCACTCGGGCTGAAAACGCTGTTGGGGACATTTCATTAATGTTGACTATAAATCATAAACTAAGCATTTTTCAGCTGAAATAATGAATGTAGTCCTCTTAATTCTTGCTTCTAAAGCATACGCAAGCAGAAATTTCAATGTACAATGATGTTTTTAAAAAAAACAGTCAAAATGTGCCCCACTCGGGCTGAAAACGCTTGTTTGGAACATTTCATTAATGTTGACTATAAATCATAAACTAAGCATTTTTCAGCTGAAATAATGAATGTAGTCCTCTTAATTCTTGCTTCTAAAGCATACACAAACAGAAATTTCAATGTACAATGATGTTTTTAAAAAAACGGTCAAAATGTGCTCCACTCGGGCTGAAAACGCTTGTTTGGAACATTTCATTAATGTTGACTATAAATCATAAACTAAGCATTTTTCAGCTGAAATAATGAATGTAGTCCTCTTAATTCTTGCTTCTAAAGCATATGTAAGCAGAAATTTCAATGTACAATGATGTTTAAAAAAAAAAGTCAAAATGTGCTCCACTCGGGCTGAAAACGCTGTTGGGGACATTTCATTAATATTGACTATAAATCATAAACTAAGCATTTTTCAGCTGAAATAATGAATGTAGTCCTCTTAATTCTTGCTTCTAAAGCATACGCAAGCAGAAATTTCAATGTACAATGATGTTTTTAAAAAAACGGTCAAAATGTGCTCCACTCGGGCTGAAAACGCTTGTTTGGAACATTTCATTAATGTTGACTATAAATCATAAACTAAGCATTTTTCAGCTGAAATAATGAATGTAGTCCTCTTAATTCTTGCTTCTAAAGCATACGCAAACAGAAATTTCAATGTACAATGATGTTTTTAAAAAAACGGTCAAAATGTGCTCCACTCGGGCTGAAAACGCTTGTTTGGAACATTTCATTAATGTTGACTATAATTCATAAACTAAGCATTTTTCAGCTGAAATAATGAATGTAGTCCTCTTAATTCTTGCTTCTAAAGCATACGCAAGCAGAAATTTCAATGTACAATGATGTTTTTAAAAAAACAGTCAAAATGTGCTCCACTCGGGCTGAAAACGCTTGTTTGGGACATTACATTAATGTTGACTATAAATCATAAACTAAGCATTTTTCAGCTGAAATAATGAATGTAGTCCTCTTAATTCTTGCTTCTAAAGCATACGCAAACGAAAATTTCAATGTACAATGATGTTTTTAAAAAAACGGTCAAAATGTGCTCCACTCGGGCTGAAAACGCTTGTTTGGAACATTTCATTAATGTTGACTATAATTCATAAACTAAGCATTTTTCAGCTGAAATAATGAATGTAGTCCTCTTAATTCTTGCTTCTAAAGCATACGCAAACAGAAATTTCAATGTACAATGATGTTTTTAAAAAAACAGTCAAAATGTGCTCCACTCGGGCTGAAAACGCTGTTGGGGACATTTCATTAATGTTGACTATAAATCAAAAACTAAGCATATTTCAGCTGAAATAATGAATGTAGTCCTCTTAATTCTTGCTTCTAAAGCATACGCAAACAGAAATTTCAATGTACAATGATGTTTTTAAAAAAAACAGTCAAAATGTGCTCCACTCGGGCTGAAAACGCTGTTGGGGACATTTCATTAATGTTGACTATAAATCATAAACTAAGCATTTTTCAGCTGAAATAATGAATGTAGTCCTCTTAATTCTTGCTTCTAAAGCATACGCAAGCAGAAATTTCAATGTACAATGATGTTTTTAAAAAAACAGTCAAAATGTGCTCCACTCGGGCTGAAAACGCTGTTGGGGACATTTCATTAATGTTGACTATAAATCATAAACTAAGCATTTTTCAGCTGAAATAATGAATGTAGTCCTCTTAATTCTTGCTTCTAAAGCATACGCAAACGAAAATTTCAATGTACAATGATGTTTTTAAAAAAACGGTCAAAATGTGCTCCACTCGGGCTGAAAACGCTTGTTTGGAACATTTCATTAATGTTGACTATAATTCATAAACTAAGCATTTTTCAGCTGAAATAATGAATGTAGTCCTCTTAATTCTTGCTTCTAAAGCATATGCAAGCAGAAATTTCAATGTACAATGATGTTTTTAAAAAAACAGTCAAAATGTGCTCCACTCGGGCTGAAAACGCTGTTGGGGACATTTCATTAATGTTGACTACAAATCAAAAACTAAGCATTTTTCAGCTGAAATAATGAATGTAGTCCTCTTAATTCTTGCTTCTAAAGCATACGCAAGCAGAAATTTCAATGTACAATGATGTTTTTAAAAAAAGGGTCAAAATGTGCTCCACTCGGGCTGAAAACGCTTGTTTGGAACATTTCATTAATGTTGACTATAAATCATAAACTAAGCATTTTTCAGCTGAAATAATGAATGTAGTCCTCTTAATTCTTGCTTCTAAAGCATACGCAAGCAGAAATTTCAATGTACAATGATGTTTTTAAAAAAACAGTCAAAATGTGCTCCACTCGGGCTGAAAACGCTTGTTTGGGACATTTCATTAATGTTGACTATAAATCATAAACTAAGCATTTTTCAGCTGAAATAATGAATGTAGTCCTCTTAATTCTTGCTTCTAAAGCATACGCAAACAGAAATTTCAATGTACAATGATGTTTTTAAAAAAACGGTCAAAATGTGCTCCACTCGGGCTGAAAACGCTTGTTTGGAACATTTCATTAATGTTGACTATAAATCATAAACTAAGCGTTTTTCAGCTGAAATAATGAATGTAGTCCTCTTAATTCTTGCTTCTAAAGCATATGCAAGCAGAAATTTCAATGTACAATGATGTTTAAAAAAAAAACAGTCAAAATGTGCTCCACTCGGGCTGAAAACGCTGTTGGGGACATTTCATTAATGTTGACTATAAATCATAAACTAAGCATTTTTCAGCTGAAATAATGAATGTAGTCGTCTTAATTCTTGCTTCTAAAGCATACGCAAACAGAAATTTCAATGTACAATGATGTTTTTAAAAAAACGGTCAAAATGTGCTCCACTCGGGCTGAAAACGCTTGTTTGGAACATTTCATTAATGTTGACTATAAATCATAAACTAAGCGTTTTTCAGCTGAAATAATGAATGTAGTCCTCTTAATTCTTGCTTCTAAAGCATATGCAAGCAGAAATTTCAATGTACAATGATGTTTAAAAAAAAAACAGTCAAAATGTGCTCCACTCGGGCTGAAAACGCTGTTGGGGACATTTCATTAATGTTGACTATAAATCATAAAGTAAGCATTTTTCAGCTGAAATAATGAATGAAGTCCTCTTAATTCTTGCTTCTAAAGCATACGCAAGCAGAAATTTCAATGTACAATGATGTTTTTAAAAAAACGGTCAAAATGTGCTCCACTCGGGCTGAAAACGCTTGTTTGGAACTTTTCATTAATGTTGACTATAAATCATAAACTAACCATTTTTCAGCTGAAATAATGAATGTAGTCCTCTTAATTCTTGCTTCTAAAGCATACGCAAACAGAAATTTCAATGTACAATGATGTTTTTAAAAAAACGGTCAAAATGTGCTCCACTCGGGCTGAAAACGCTTGTTTGGAACATTTCATTAATGTTGACTATAATTCATAAAATTAAGCATTTTTCAGCTGAAATAATGAATGTAGTCCTCTTAATTCTTGCTTCTAAAGCATACGCAAGCAGAAATTTCAATGTACAATGATGTTTTTAAAACAAACAGTCAAAATGTGCTCCACTCGGGCTGAAAACGCTGTTGGGGACATTTCATTAATGTTGACTATAAATCAAAAACTAAGCGTTTTTCAGCTGAAATAATGAATGTAGTCCTCTTAATTCTTGCTTCTAAAGCATACGCAAGCAGAAATTTCAATGTACAATGATGTTTTTTAAAAAACAGTCAAAATGTGCTCCACTCGGGCTGAAAACGCTGTTGGGGACATTTCATTAATGTTGACTATAAATCATAAACTAAGCATTTTTCAGCTGAAAAAATGAATGTAGTCCTCTTAATTCTTGCTTCTAAAGCATATGCAAGCAGAAATTTCAATGTACAATGATGTTTTTAAAAAAACAGTCAAAATGTGCTCCACTCGGGCTGAAAACGCTGTTGGGGACATTTCATTAATGTTGACTATAAATCATAAACTAAGCATTTTTCAGCTGAAATAATGAATGTAGTCCTCTTAATTCTTGCTTCTAAAGCATACGCAAGCAGAAATTTCAATGTACAATGATGTTTTTAAAAAAACGGTCAAAATGTGCTCCACTCGGGCTGAAAACGCTTGTTTGGAACATTTCATTAATGTTGACTATAAATCATAAACTAAGCGTTTTTCAGCTGAAATAATGAATGTAGTCCTCTTAATTCTTGCTTCTAAAGCATATGCAAGCAGAAATTTCAATGTACAATGATGTTTAAAAAAAAAACAGTCAAAATGTGCTCCACTCGGGCTGAAAACGCTGTTGGGGACATTTCATTAATGTTGACTATAAATCATAAAGTAAGCATTTTTCAGCTGAAATAATGAATGAAGTCCTCTTAATTCTTGCTTCTAAAGCATACGCAAGCAGAAATTTCAATGTACAATGATGTTTTTAAAAAAACGGTCAAAATGTGCTCCACTCGGGCTGAAAACGCTTGTTTGGAACTTTTCATTAATGTTGACTATAAATCATAAACTAACCATTTTTCAGCTGAAATAATGAATGTAGTCCTCTTAATTCTTGCTTCTAAAGCATACGCAAACAGAAATTTCAATGTACAATGATGTTTTTAAAAAAACGGTCAAAATGTGCTCCACTCGGGCTGAAAACGCTTGTTTGGAACATTTCATTAATGTTGACTATAATTCATAAAATTAAGCATTTTTCAGCTGAAATAATGAATGTAGTCCTCTTAATTCTTGCTTCTAAAGCATACGCAAGCAGAAATTTCAATGTACAATGATGTTTTTAAAACAAACAGTCAAAATGTGCTCCACTCGGGCTGAAAACGCTGTTGGGGACATTTCATTAATGTTGACTATAAATCAAAAACTAAGCGTTTTTCAGCTGAAATAATGAATGTAGTCCTCTTAATTCTTGCTTCTAAAGCATACGCAAGCAGAAATTTCAATGTACAATGATGTTTTTTAAAAAACAGTCAAAATGTGCTCCACTCGGGCTGAAAACGCTGTTGGGGACATTTCATTAATGTTGACTATAAATCATAAACTAAGCATTTTTCAGCTGAAAAAATGAATGTAGTCCTCTTAATTCTTGCTTCTAAAGCATATGCAAGCAGAAATTTCAATGTACAATGATGTTTTTAAAAAAACAGTCAAAATGTGCTCCACTCGGGCTGAAAACGCTGTTGGGGACATTTCATTAATGTTGACTATAAATCATAAACTAAGCATTTTTCAGCTGAAATAATGAATGTAGTCCTCTTAATTCTTGCTTCTAAAGCATACGCAAGCAGAAATTTCAATGTACAATGATGTTTTTAAAAAACAGTCAAAATGTGCTCCACTCGGGCTGAAAACGCTTGTTTGGGACATTACATTAATGTTGACTATAAATCATAAACTAAGCATTTTTCAGCTGAAATAATGAATGTAGTCCTCTTAATTCTTGCTTCTAAAGCATACGCAAGCAGAAATTTCAATGTACAATGATGTTTTTAAAAAAACAGTCAAAATGTGCTCCACTCGGGCTGAAAACGCTGTTGGGGACATTTCATTAATGTTGACTATAAATCATAAACTAAGCATTTTTCAGCTGAAATAATGAATGTAGTCCTCTTAATTCTTGCTTCTAAAGCATACGCAAGCAGAAATTTCAATGTACAATGATGTTTTTAAAAAAACGGTCAAAATGTGCTCCACTCGGGCTGAAAACGCTTGTTTGGGACATTACATTAATGTTGACTATAAATCATAAACTAAGCATTTTTCAGCTGAAATAATGAATGTAGTCGTCTTAATTCTTGCTTCTAAAGCATACGCAAACAGAAATTTCAATGTACAATGATGTTTTTAAAAAAACGGTCAAAATGTGCTCCACTCGGGCTGAAAACGCTTGTTTGGAACATTTCATTAATGTTGACTATAATTCATAAACTAAGCATTTTTCAGCTGAAATAATGAATGTAGTCCTCTTAATTCTTGCTTCTAAAGCATACGCAAGCAGAAATTTCAATGTACAATGATGTTTTTAAAAAAACGGTCAAAATGTGCTCCACTCGGGCTGAAAATGCTGTTGGGGACATTTCATTAATGTTGACTATAAATCATAAACTAAGCATTTTTCAGCTGAAATAATGAATGTAGTCCTCTTAATTCTTGCTTCTAAAGCATACGCAAGCAGAAATTTCAATGTACAATGATGTTTTTAAAAAAACAGTCAAAATGTGCTCCACTCGGGCTGAAAACGCTGTTGGGGACATTTCATTAATGTTGACTATAAATCATAAACTAAGCATTTTACAGCTGAAATAATGAATGTAGTCCTCTTAATTCTTGCTTCTAAAGCATACGCAAGCAGAAATTTCAATGTACAATGATGTTTTTAAAAAAACAGTCAAAATGTGCTCCACTCGGGCTGAAAACGCTTGTTTGGGACATGACATTAATGTTGACTATAAATCATAAACTAAGCATTTTTCAGCTGAAATAATGAATGTAGTCCTCTTAATTCTTGCTTCTAAAGCATACGCAAGCAGAAATTTCAATGTACAATGATGTTTTTAAAAAAACGGTCAAAATGTGCTCCACTCGGGCTGAAAACGCTTGTTCGGAACATTTCCTTAATGTTGACTATAAATCATAAACTAAGCATTTTTCAGCTGAAATAATGAATGTAGTCCTCTTAATTCTTGCTTCTAAAGCATACGCAAGCAGAAATTTCAATGTACAATGATGTTTTTAAAAAAACAGTCAAAATGTGCTCCACTCGGGCTGAAAACGCTGTTGGGGACATTTCATTAATGTTGACTATAAATCATAAACTAAGCATTTTTCAGCTGAAATAATGAATGTAGTCCTCTTAATTCTTGCTTCTAAAGCATACGCAAGCAGAAATTTCAATGTACAATGATGTTTTTAAAAAAACGGTCAAAATGTGCTCCACTCGGGCTGAAAACGCTTGTTTGGGACATTACATTAATGTTGACTATAAATCATAAACTAAGCATTTTTCAGCTGAAATAATGAATGTAGTCGTCTTAATTCTTGCTTCTAAAGCATACGCAAACAGAAATTTCAATGTACAATGATGTTTTTAAAAAAACGGTCAAAATGTGCTCCACTCGGGCTGAAAACGCTTGTTTGGAACATTTCATTAATGTTGACTATAATTCATAAACTAAGCATTTTTCAGCTGAAATAATGAATGTAGTCCTCTTAATTCTTGCTTCTAAAGCATACGCAAGCAGAAATTTCAATGTACAATGATGTTTTTAAAAAAACGGTCAAAATGTGCTCCACTCGGGCTGAAAATGCTGTTGGGGACATTTCATTAATGTTGACTATAAATCATAAACTAAGCATTTTTCAGCTGAAATAATGAATGTAGTCCTCTTAATTCTTGCTTCTAAAGCATACGCAAGCAGAAATTTCAATGTACAATGATGTTTTTAAAAAAACAGTCAAAATGTGCTCCACTCGGGCTGAAAACGCTGAAATTTCTGCTTGCATATGCTTTAGAAGCAAGAATTAAGAGGACTACATTCATTATTTCAGCTGAAAAATGCTTAGTTTATGAATTATAGTCAACATTAATGAAATGTTCCAAACAAGCGTTTTCAGCCCGAGTGGAGCACATTTTGACCGTTTTTTTAAAAACATCATTGTACATTGAAATTTTCGTTTGCGTATGCTTTAGAAGCAAGAATTAAGAGGACTACATTCATTATTTCAGCTGAAAAATGCTTAGTTTATGATTTATAGTCAACATTAATGTAATGTCCCAAACAAGCGTTTTCAGCCCGAGTGGAGCACATTTTGACTGTTTTTTTAAAAACATCATTGTACATTGAAATTTCTGCTTGCGTATGCTTTAGAAGCAAGAATTAAGAGGACTACATTCATTATTTCAGCTGAAAAATGCTTAGTTTATGAATTATAGTCAACATTAATGAAATGTTCCAAACAAGCGTTTTCAGCCCGAGTGGAGCACATTTTGACCGTTTTTTTAAAAACATCATTGTACATTGAAATTTCTGTTTGCGTATGCTTTAGAAGCAAGAATTAAGAGGACTACATTCATTATTTCAGCTGAAAAATGCTTAGTTTATGATTTATAGTCAACATTAATGAAATGTTCCAAACAAGCGTTTTCAGCCCGAGTGGAGCACATTTTGACCGTTTTTTTAAAAACATCATTGTACATTGAAATTTCTGCTTGCGTATGCTTTAGAAGCAAGAATTAAGAGGACTACATTCATTATTTCAGCTGAAAAATGCTTAGTTTATGATTTATAGTCAACATTAATGAAATGTCCCCAACAGCGTTTTCAGCCCGAGTGGAGCACATTTTGACTTTTTTTTTTAAACATCATTGTACATTGAAATTTCTGCTTACATATGCTTTAGAAGCAAGAATTAAGAGGACTACATTCATTATTTCAGCTGAAAAATGCTTAGTTTATGATTTATAGTCAACATTAATGAAATGTTCCAAACAAGCGTTTTCAGCCCGAGTGGAGCACATTTTGACCGTTTTTTTAAAAACATCATTGTACATTGAAATTTCTGTTTGTGTATGCTTTAGAAGCAAGAATTAAGAGGACTACATTCATTATTTCAGCTGAAAAATGCTTAGTTTATGATTTATAGTCAACATTAATGAAATGTTCCAAACAAGCGTTTTCAGCCCGAGTGGGGCACATTTTGACTGTTTTTTTTAAAAACATCATTGTACATTGAAATTTCTGCTTGCGTATGCTTTAGAAGCAAGAATTAAGAGGACTACATTCATTATTTCAGCTGAAAAATGCTTAGTTTATGATTTATAGTCAACATTAATGAAATGTCCCCAACAGCGTTTTCAGCCCGAGTGGAGCACATTTTGACTGTTTTTTTAAAAACATCATTGTACATTGAAATTTCTGCCTGCGTATGCTTTAGAAGCAAGAATTAAGAGGACTACATTCATTATTTCAGCTGAAAAATGCTTAGTTTATGATTTATAGTCAACATTAATGAAATGTCCCCAACAGCGTTTTCAGCCCGAGTGGAGCACATTTTGACTGTTTTTTTAAAAACATCATTGTACATTGAAATTTCTGCTTGCGTATGCTTTAGAAGCAAGAATTAAGAGGACTACATTCATTATTTCAGCTGAAAAATGCTTAGTTTATGATTTATAGTCAACATTAATGAAATGTCCCCAACAGCGTTTTCAGCCCGAGTGGAGCACATTTTGACTGTTTTTTTTTTAAACATCATTGTACATTGAAATTTCTGCTTGCATATGCTTTAGAAGCAAGAATTAAGAGGACTACATTCATTATTTCAGCTGAAAAATGCTTAGTTTATGATTTATAGTCAACATTAATGAAATGTTCCAAACAAGCGTTTTCAGCCCGAGTGGGGCACATTTTGACTGTTTTTTTTTAAAAACATCATTGTACATTGAAATTTCTGCTTGCGTATGCTTTAGAAGCAAGAATTAAGAGGACTACATTCATTATTTCAGCTGAAAAATGCTTAGTTTATGATTTATAGTCAACATTAATGAAATGTCCCCAACAGCGTTTTCAGCCCGAGTGGAGCACATTTTGACTGTTTTTTTAAAAACATCATTGTACATTGAAATTTCTGCCTGCGTATGCTTTAGAAGCAAGAATTAAGAGGACTACATTCATTATTTCAGCTGTAAAATGCTTAGTTTATGATTTATAGTCAACATTAATGAAATGTCCCCAACAGCGTTTTCAGCCCGAGTGGAGCACATTTTGACTGTTTTTTTAAAAACATCATTGTACATTGAAATTTCTGCTTGCGTATGCTTTAGAAGCAAGAATTAAGAGGACTACATTCATTATTTCAGCTGAAAAATGCTTAGTTTATGATTTATAGTCAACATTAATGAAATGTCCCCAACAGCATTTTCAGCCCGAGTGGAGCACATTTTGACCGTTTTTTTAAAAACATCATTGTACATTGAAATTTCTGCTTGCGTATGCTTTAGAAGCAAGAATTAAGAGGACTACATTCATTATTTCAGCTGAAAAATGCTTACTTTATGATTTATAGTCAACATTATTGAAATGTCCCCAACAGCGTTTTCAGCCCGAGTGGAGCACATTTTGACTGTTTTTTTTTTAAACATCATTGTACATTGAAATTTCTGCTTGCATATGCTTTAGAAGCAAGAATTAAGAGGACTACATTCATTATTTCAGCTGAAAAACGCTTAGTTTATGATTTATAGTCAACATTAATGAAATGTTCCAAAGAAGCGTTTTCAGCCCGAGTGGAGCACATTTTGACCGTTTTTTTAAAAACATCATTGTACATTGAAATTTCTGTTTGCGTATGCTTTAGAAGCAAGAATTAAGAGGACTACATTCATTATTTCAGCTGAAAAATGCTTAGTTTATGATTTATAGTCAACATTAATGAAATGTCCCAAACAAGCGTTTTCAGCCCGAGTGGAGCACATTTTGACTGTTTTTTTAAAAACATCATTGTACATTGAAATTTCTGCTTGCGTATGCTTTAGAAGCAAGAATTAAGAGGACTACATTCATTATTTCAGCTGAAAAATGCTTAGTTTATGATTTATAGTCAACATTAATGAAATGTTCCAAACAAGCGTTTTCAGCCCGAGTGGAGCACATTTTGACCCTTTTTTTAAAAACATCATTGTACATTGAAATTTCTGCTTGCGTATGCTTTAGAAGCAAGAATTAAGAGGACTACATTCATTATTTCAGCTGAAAAATGCTTAGTTTTTGATTTGTAGTCAACATTAATGAAATGTCCCCAACAGCGTTTTCAGCCCGAGTGGAGCACATTTTGACTGTTTTTTTAAAAACATCATTGTACATTGAAATTTCTGCTTGCATATGCTTTAGAAGCAAGAATTAAGAGGACTACATTCATTATTTCAGCTGAAAAATGCTTAGTTTATGAATTATAGTCAACATTAATGAAATGTTCCAAACAAGCGTTTTCAGCCCGAGTGGAGCACATTTTGACCGTTTTTTTAAAAACATCATTGTACATTGAAATTTTCGTTTGCGTATGCTTTAGAAGCAAGAATTAAGAGGACTACATTCATTATTTCAGCTGAAAAATGCTTAGTTTATGATTTATAGTCAACATTAATGAAATGTCCCCAACAGCGTTTTCAGCCCGAGTGGAGCACATTTTGACTGTTTTTTTAAAAACATCATTGTACATTGAAATTTCTGCTTGCGTATGCTTTAGAAGCAAGAATTAAGAGGACTACATTCATTATTTCAGCTGAAAAATGCTTAGTTTATGATTTATAGTCAACATTAATGAAATGTCCCCAACAGCGTTTTCAGCCCGAGTGGAGCACATTTTGACTGTTTTTTTTAAAAACATCATTGTACATTGAAATTTCTGTTTGCGTATGCTTTAGAAGCAAGAATTAAGAGGACTACATTCATTATTTCAGCTGAAATATGCTTAGTTTTTGATTTATAGTCAACATTAATGAAATGTCCCCAACAGCGTTTTCAGCCCGAGTGGAGCACATTTTGACTGTTTTTTTAAAAACATCATTGTACATTGAAATTTCTGTTTGCGTATGCTTTAGAAGCAAGAATTAAGAGGACTACATTCATTATTTCAGCTGAAAAATGCTTAGTTTATGAATTATAGTCAACATTAATGAAATGTTCCAAACAAGCGTTTTCAGCCCGAGTGGAGCACATTTTGACCGTTTTTTTAAAAACATCATTGTACATTGAAATTTTCGTTTGCGTATGCTTTAGAAGCAAGAATTAAGAGGACTACATTCATTATTTCAGCTGAAAAATGCTTAGTTTATGATTTATAGTCAACATTAATGTAATGTCCCAAACAAGCGTTTTCAGCCCGAGTGGAGCACATTTTGACTGTTTTTTTAAAAACATCATTGTACATTGAAATTTCTGCTTGCGTATGCTTTAGAAGCAAGAATTAAGAGGACTACATTCATTATTTCAGCTGAAAAATGCTTAGTTTATGAATTATAGTCAACATTAATGAAATGTTCCAAACAAGCGTTTTCAGCCCGAGTGGAGCACATTTTGACCGTTTTTTTAAAAACATCATTGTACATTGAAATTTCTGTTTGCGTATGCTTTAGAAGCAAGAATTAAGAGGACTACATTCATTATTTCAGCTGAAAAATGCTTAGTTTATGATTTATAGTCAACATTAATGAAATGTTCCAAACAAGCGTTTTCAGCCCGAGTGGAGCACATTTTGACCGTTTTTTTAAAAACATCATTGTACATTGAAATTTCTGCTTGCGTATGCTTTAGAAGCAAGAATTAAGAGGACTACATTCATTATTTCAGCTGAAAAATGCTTAGTTTATGATTTATAGTCAACATTAATGAAATGTCCCCAACAGCGTTTTCAGCCCGAGTGGAGCACATTTTGACTTTTTTTTTTAAACATCATTGTACATTGAAATTTCTGCTTACATATGCTTTAGAAGCAAGAATTAAGAGGACTACATTCATTATTTCAGCTGAAAAATGCTTAGTTTATGATTTATAGTCAACATTAATGAAATGTTCCAAACAAGCGTTTTCAGCCCGAGTGGAGCACATTTTGACCGTTTTTTTAAAAACATCATTGTACATTGAAATTTCTGTTTGTGTATGCTTTAGAAGCAAGAATTAAGAGGACTACATTCATTATTTCAGCTGAAAAATGCTTAGTTTATGATTTATAGTCAACATTAATGAAATGTTCCAAACAAGCGTTTTCAGCCCGAGTGGGGCACATTTTGACTGTTTTTTTTAAAAACATCATTGTACATTGAAATTTCTGCTTGCGTATGCTTTAGAAGCAAGAATTAAGAGGACTACATTCATTATTTCAGCTGAAAAATGCTTAGTTTATGATTTATAGTCAACATTAATGAAATGTCCCCAACAGCGTTTTCAGCCCGAGTGGAGCACATTTTGACTGTTTTTTTAAAAACATCATTGTACATTGAAATTTCTGCCTGCGTATGCTTTAGAAGCAAGAATTAAGAGGACTACATTCATTATTTCAGCTGAAAAATGCTTAGTTTATGATTTATAGTCAACATTAATGAAATGTCCCCAACAGCGTTTTCAGCCCGAGTGGAGCACATTTTGACTGTTTTTTTAAAAACATCATTGTACATTGAAATTTCTGCTTGCGTATGCTTTAGAAGCAAGAATTAAGAGGACTACATTCATTATTTCAGCTGAAAAATGCTTAGTTTATGATTTATAGTCAACATTAATGAAATGTCCCCAACAGCGTTTTCAGCCCGAGTGGAGCACATTTTGACTGTTTTTTTTTTAAACATCATTGTACATTGAAATTTCTGCTTGCATATGCTTTAGAAGCAAGAATTAAGAGGACTACATTCATTATTTCAGCTGAAAAATGCTTAGTTTATGATTTATAGTCAACATTAATGAAATGTTCCAAACAAGCGTTTTCAGCCCGAGTGGGGCACATTTTGACTGTTTTTTTTAAAAACATCATTGTACATTGAAATTTCTGCTTGCGTATGCTTTAGAAGCAAGAATTAAGAGGACTACATTCATTATTTCAGCTGAAAAATGCTTAGTTTATGATTTATAGTCAACATTAATGAAATGTCCCCAACAGCGTTTTCAGCCCGAGTGGAGCACATTTTGACTGTTTTTTTAAAAACATCATTGTACATTGAAATTTCTGCCTGCGTATGCTTTAGAAGCAAGAATTAAGAGGACTACATTCATTATTTCAGCTGTAAAATGCTTAGTTTATGATTTATAGTCAACATTAATGAAATGTCCCCAACAGCGTTTTCAGCCCGAGTGGAGCACATTTTGACTGTTTATTTAAAAACATCATTGTACATTGAAATTTCTGCTTGCGTATGCTTTAGAAGCAAGAATTAAGAGGACTACATTCATTATTTCAGCTGAAAAATGCTTAGTTTATGATTTATAGTCAACATTAATGAAATGTCCCCAACAGCATTTTCAGCCCGAGTGGAGCACATTTTGACCGTTTTTTTAAAAACATCATTGTACATTGAAATTTCTGCTTGCGTATGCTTTAGAAGCAAGAATTAAGAGGACTACATTCATTATTTCAGCTGAAAAATGCTTAGTTTATGAATTATAGTCAACATTAATGAAATGTTCCAAACAAGCGTTTTCAGCCCGAGTGGAGCACATTTTGACCGTTTTTTTAAAAACATCATTGTACATTGAAATTTCTGTTTGCGTATGCTTTAGAAGCAAGAATTAAGAGGACTACATTCATTATTTCAGCTGAAAAATGCTTAGTTTATGATTTATAGTCAACATTAATGTAATGTCCCAAACAAGCGTTTTCAGCCCGAGTGGAGCACATTTTGACTGTTTTTTTAAAAACATCATTGTACATTGAAATTTCTGCTTGCGTATGCTTTAGAAGCAAGAATTAAGAGGACTACATTCATTATTTCAGCTGAAAAATGCTTAGTTTATGATTTATAGTCAACATTAATGAAATGTCCCCAACAGCGTTTTCAGCCCGAGTGGAGCACATTTTGACTGTTTTTTTAAAAACATCATTGTACATTGAAATTTCTGCTTGCGTATGCTTTAGAAGCAAGAATTAAGAGGACTACATTCATTATTTCAGCTGTAAAATGCTTAGTTTATGATTTATAGTCAACATTAATGAAATGTCCCCAACAGCGTTTTCAGCCCGAGTGGAGCACATTTTGACTGTTTTTTTAAAAACATCATTGTACATTGAAATTTCTGCTTGCGTATGCTTTAGAAGCAAGAATTAAGAGGACTACATTCATTATTTCAGCTGAAAAATGCTTAGTTTATGATTTATAGTCAACATTAATGAAATGTCCCCAACAGCATTTTCAGCCCGAGTGGAGCACATTTTGACCGTTTTTTTAAAAACATCATTGTACATTGAAATTTCTGCTTGCGTATGCTTTAGAAGCAAGAATTAAGAGGACTACATTCATTATTTCAGCTGAAAAATGCTTAGTTTATGAATTATAGTCAACATTAATGAAATGTTCCAAACAAGCGTTTTCAGCCCGAGTGGAGCACATTTTGACCGTTTTTTTAAAAACATCATTGTACATTGAAATTTCTGTTTGCGTATGCTTTAGAAGCAAGAATTAAGACGACTACATTCATTATTTCAGCTGAAAAATGCTTAGTTTATGATTTATAGTCAACATTAATGTAATGTCCCAAACAAGCGTTTTCAGCCCGAGTGGAGCACATTTTGACCGTTTTTTTAAAAACATCATTGTACATTGAAATTTCTGCTTGCGTATGCTTTAGAAGCAAGAATTAAGAGGACTACATTCATTATTTCAGCTGAAAAATGCTTAGTTTATGATTTATAGTCAACATTAATGAAATGTCCCCAACAGCGTTTTCAGCCCGAGTGGAGCACATTTTGACTGTTTTTTTAAAAACATCATTGTACATTGAAATTTCTGCTTGCGTATGCTTTAGAAGCAAGAATTAAGAGGACTACATTCATTATTTCAGCTGAAAAATGCTTAGTTTATGATTTATAGTCAACATTAAGGAAATGTTCCGAACAAGCGTTTTCAGCCCGAGTGGAGCACATTTTGACCGTTTTTTTAAAAACATCATTGTACATTGAAATTTCTGCTTGCGTATGCTTTAGAAGCAAGAATTAAGAGGACTACATTCATTATTTCAGCTGAAAAATGCTTAGTTTATGATTTATAGTCAACATTAATGTCATGTCCCAAACAAGCGTTTTCAGCCCGAGTGGAGCACATTTTGACTGTTTTTTTAAAAACATCATTGTACATTGAAATTTCTGCTTGCGTATGCTTTAGAAGCAAGAATTAAGAGGACTACATTCATTATTTCAGCTGTAAAATGCTTAGTTTATGATTTATAGTCAACATTAATGAAATGTCCCCAACAGCGTTTTCAGCCCGAGTGGAGCACATTTTGACTGTTTTTTTAAAAACATCATTGTACATTGAAATTTCTGCTTGCGTATGCTTTAGAAGCAAGAATTAAGAGGACTACATTCATTATTTCAGCTGAAAAATGCTTAGTTTATGATTTATAGTCAACATTAATGAAATGTCCCCAACAGCATTTTCAGCCCGAGTGGAGCACATTTTGACCGTTTTTTTAAAAACATCATTGTACATTGAAATTTCTGCTTGCGTATGCTTTAGAAGCAAGAATTAAGAGGACTACATTCATTATTTCAGCTGAAAAATGCTTAGTTTATGAATTATAGTCAACATTAATGAAATGTTCCAAACAAGCGTTTTCAGCCCGAGTGGAGCACATTTTGACCGTTTTTTTAAAAACATCATTGTACATTGAAATTTCTGTTTGCGTATGCTTTAGAAGCAAGAATTAAGACGACTACATTCATTATTTCAGCTGAAAAATGCTTAGTTTATGATTTATAGTCAACATTAATGTAATGTCCCAAACAAGCGTTTTCAGCCCGAGTGGAGCACATTTTGACCGTTTTTTTAAAAACATCATTGTACATTGAAATTTCTGCTTGCGTATGCTTTAGAAGCAAGAATTAAGAGGACTACATTCATTATTTCAGCTGAAAAATGCTTAGTTTATGATTTATAGTCAACATTAATGAAATGTCCCCAACAGCGTTTTCAGCCCGAGTGGAGCACATTTTGACTGTTTTTTTAAAAACATCATTGTACATTGAAATTTCTGCTTGCGTATGCTTTAGAAGCAAGAATTAAGAGGACTACATTCATTATTTCAGCTGAAAAATGCTTAGTTTATGATTTATAGTCAACATTAATGTAATGTCCCAAACAAGCGTTTTCAGCCCGAGTGGAGCACATTTTGACTGTTTTTTAAAAACATCATTGTACATTGAAATTTCTGCTTGCGTATGCTTTAGAAGCAAGAATTAAGAGGACTACATTCATTATTTCAGCTGAAAAATGCTTAGTTTATGATTTATAGTCAACATTAATGAAATGTCCCCAACAGCGTTTTCAGCCCGAGTGGAGCACATTTTGACTGTTTTTTTAAAAACATCATTGTACATTGAAATTTCTGCTTGCATATGCTTTAGAAGCAAGAATTAAGAGGACTACATTCATTTTTTCAGCTGAAAAATGCTTAGTTTATGATTTATAGTCAACATTAATGAAATGTCCCCAACAGCGTTTTCAGCCCGAGTGGAGCACATTTTGACTGTTTTTTAAAAAACATCATTGTACATTGAAATTTCTGCTTGCGTATGCTTTAGAAGCAAGAATTAAGAGGACTACATTCATTATTTCAGCTGAAAAACGCTTAGTTTTTGATTTATAGTCAACATTAATGAAATGTCCCCAACAGCGTTTTCAGCCCGAGTGGAGCACATTTTGACTGTTTGTTTTAAAAACATCATTGTACATTGAAATTTCTGCTTGCGTATGCTTTAGAAGCAAGAATTAAGAGGACTACATTCATTATTTCAGCTGAAAAATGCTTAATTTTATGAATTATAGTCAACATTAATGAAATGTTCCAAACAAGCGTTTTCAGCCCGAGTGGAGCACATTTTGACCGTTTTTTTAAAAACATCATTGTACATTGAAATTTCTGTTTGCGTATGCTTTAGAAGCAAGAATTAAGAGGACTACATTCATTATTTCAGCTGAAAAATGGTTAGTTTATGATTTATAGTCAACATTAATGAAAAGTTCCAAACAAGCGTTTTCAGCCCGAGTGGAGCACATTTTGACCGTTTTTTTAAAAACATCATTGTACATTGAAATTTCTGCTTGCGTATGCTTTAGAAGCAAGAATTAAGAGGACTTCATTCATTATTTCAGCTGAAAAATGCTTACTTTATGATTTATAGTCAACATTAATGAAATGTCCCCAACAGCGTTTTCAGCCCGAGTGGAGCACATTTTGACTGTTTTTTTTTTAAACATCATTGTACATTGAAATTTCTGCTTGCATATGCTTTAGAAGCAAGAATTAAGAGGACTACATTCATTATTTCAGCTGAAAAACGCTTAGTTTATGATTTATAGTCAACATTAATGAAATGTTCCAAACAAGCGTTTTCAGCCCGAGTGGAGCACATTTTGACCGTTTTTTTAAAAACATCATTGTACATTGAAATTTCTGTTTGCGTATGCTTTAGAAGCAAGAATTAAGACGACTACATTCATTATTTCAGCTGAAAAATGCTTAGTTTATGATTTATAGTCAACATTAATGAAATGTCCCCAACAGCGTTTTCAGCCCGAGTGGAGCACATTTTGACTGTTTTTTTTTTAAACATCATTGTACATTGAAATTTCTGCTTGCATATGCTTTAGAAGCAAGAATTAAGAGGACTACATTCATTATTTCAGCTGAAAAACGCTTAGTTTATGATTTATAGTCAACATTAATGAAATGTTCCAAACAAGCGTTTTCAGCCCGAGTGGAGCACATTTTGACCGTTTTTTTAAAAACATCATTGTACATTGAAATTTCTGTTTGCGTATGCTTTAGAAGCAAGAATTAAGAGGACTACATTCATTATTTCAGCTGAAAAATGCTTAGTTTATGATTTATAGTCAACATTAATGAAATGTCCCAAACAAGCGTTTTCAGCCCGAGTGGAGCACATTTTGACTGTTTTTTTAAAAACATCATTGTACATTGAAATTTCTGCTTGCGTATGCTTTAGAAGCAAGAATTAAGAGGACTACATTCATTATTTCAGCTGAAAAATGCTTAGTTTATGATTTATAGTCAACATTAATGAAATGTTCCAAACAAGCGTTTTCAGCCCGAGTGGAGCACATTTTGACCCTTTTTTTAAAAACATCATTGTACATTGAAATTTCTGCTTGCGTATGCTTTAGAAGCAAGAATTAAGAGGACTACATTCATTATTTCAGCTGAAAAATGCTTAGTTTTTGATTTGTAGTCAACATTAATGAAATGTCCCCAACAGCGTTTTCAGCCCGAGTGGAGCACATTTTGACTGTTTTTTAAAAAACATCATTGTACATTGAAATTTCTGCTTGCATATGCTTTAGAAGCAAGAATTAAGAGGACTACATTCATTATTTCAGCTGAAAAATGCTTAGTTTATGAATTATAGTCAACATTAATGAAATGTTCCAAACAAGCGTTTTCAGCCCGAGTGGAGCACATTTTGACCGTTTTTTTAAAAACATCATTGTACATTGAAATTTTCGTTTGCGTATGCTTTAGAAGCAAGAATTAAGAGGACTACATTCATTATTTCAGCTGAAAAATGCTTAGTTTATGATTTATAGTCAACATTAATGAAATGTCCCCAACAGCGTTTTCAGCCCGAGTGGAGCACATTTTGACTGTTTTTTTTAAAACATCATTGTACATTGAAATTTCTGCTTGCGTATGCTTTAGAAGCAAGAATTAAGAGGACTACATTCATTATTTCAGCTGAAAAATGCTTAGTTTATGATTTATAGTCAACATTAATGAAATGTCCCCAACAGCGTTTTCAGCCCGAGTGGAGCACATTTTGACTGTTTTTTTTAAAAACATCATTGTACATTGAAATTTCTGTTTGCGTATGCTTTAGAAGCAAGAATTAAGAGGACTACATTCATTATTTCAGCTGAAATATGCTTAGTTTTTGATTTATAGTCAACATTAATGAAATGTCCCCAACAGCGTTTTCAGCCCGAGTGGAGCACATTTTGACTGTTTTTTTAAAAACATCATTGTACATTGAAATTTCTGTTTGCGTATGCTTTAGAAGCAAGAATTAAGAGGACTACATTCATTATTTCAGCTGAAAAATGCTTAGTTTATGAATTATAGTCAACATTAATGAAATGTTCCAAACAAGCGTTTTCAGCCCGAGTGGAGCACATTTTGACCGTTTTTTTAAAAACATCATTGTACATTGAAATTTTCGTTTGCGTATGCTTTAGAAGCAAGAATTAAGAGGACTACATTCATTATTTCAGCTGAAAAATGCTTAGTTTATGATTTATAGTCAACATTAATGAAATGTTCCAAACAAGCGTTTTCAGCCCGAGTGGAGCACATTTTGACCGTTTTTTTAAAAACATCATTGTACATTGAAATTTCTGCTTGCGTATGCTTTAGAAGCAAGAATTAAGAGGACTACATTCATTATTTCAGCTGAAAAATGCTTAGTTTATGATTTATAGTCAATATTAATGAAATGTCCCCAACAGCGTTTTCAGCCCGAGTGGAGCACATTTTGACTTTTTTTTTTAAACATCATTGTACATTGAAATTTCTGCTTACATATGCTTTAGAAGCAAGAATTAAGAGGACTACATTCATTATTTCAGCTGAAAAATGCTTAGTTTATGATTTATAGTCAACATTAATGAAATGTTCCAAACAAGCGTTTTCAGCCCGAGTGGAGCACATTTTGACCGTTTTTTTAAAAACATCATTGTACATTGAAATTTCTGTTTGTGTATGCTTTAGAAGCAAGAATTAAGAGGACTACATTCATTATTTCAGCTGAAAAATGCTTAGTTTATGATTTATAGTCAACATTAATGAAATGTTCCAAACAAGCGTTTTCAGCCCGAGTGGGGCACATTTTGACTGTTTTTTTTAAAAACATCATTGTACATTGAAATTTCTGCTTGCGTATGCTTTAGAAGCAAGAATTAAGAGGACTACATTCATTATTTCAGCTGAAAAATGCTTAGTTTATGATTTATAGTCAACATTAATGAAATGTCCCCAACAGCGTTTTCAGCCCGAGTGGAGCACATTTTGACTGTTTTTTTAAAAACATCATTGTACATTGAAATTTCTGCCTGCGTATGCTTTAGAAGCAAGAATTAAGAGGACTACATTCATTATTTCAGCTGAAAAATGCTTAGTTTATGATTTATAGTCAACATTAATGAAATGTCCCCAACAGCGTTTTCAGCCCGAGTGGAGCACATTTTGACTGTTTTTTTAAAAACATCATTGTACATTGAAATTTCTGCTTGCGTATGCTTTAGAAGCAAGAATTAAGAGGACTACATTCATTATTTCAGCTGAAAAATGCTTAGTTTATGATTTATAGTCAACATTAATGAAATGTCCCCAACAGCGTTTTCAGCCCGAGTGGAGCACATTTTGACTGTTTTTTTAAAAACATCATTGTACATTGAAATTTCTGCTTGCGTATGCTTTAGAAGCAAGAATTAAGAGGACTACATTCATTATTTCAGCTGTAAAATGCTTAGTTTATGATTTATAGTCAACATTAATGAAATGTCCCCAACAGCGTTTTCAGCCCGAGTGGAGCACATTTTGACTGTTTTTTTAAAAACATCATTGTACATTGAAATTTCTGCTTGCGTATGCTTTAGAAGCAAGAATTAAGAGGACTACATTCATTATTTCAGCTGAAAAATGCTTAGTTTATGATTTATAGTCAACATTAATGAAATGTCCCCAACAGCATTTTCAGCCCGAGTGGAGCACATTTTGACCGTTTTTTTAAAAACATCATTGTACATTGAAATTTCTGCTTGCGTATGCTTTAGAAGCAAGAATTAAGAGGACTACATTCATTATTTCAGCTGAAAAATGCTTAGTTTATGAATTATAGTCAACATTAATGAAATGTTCCAAACAAGCGTTTTCAGCCCGAGTGGAGCACATTTTGACCGTTTTTTTAAAAACATCATTGTACATTGAAATTTCTGTTTGCGTATGCTTTAGAAGCAAGAATTAAGACGACTACATTCATTATTTCAGCTGAAAAATGCTTAGTTTATGATTTATAGTCAACATTAATGTAATGTCCCAAACAAGCGTTTTCAGCCCGAGTGGAGCACATTTTGACCGTTTTTTTAAAAACATCATTGTACATTGAAATTTCTGCTTGCGTATGCTTTAGAAGCAAGAATTAAGAGGACTACATTCATTATTTCAGCTGAAAAATGCTTAATTTTATGAATTATAGTCAACATTAATGAAATGTTCCAAACAAGCGTTTTCAGCCCGAGTGGAGCACATTTTGACCGTTTTTTTAAAAACATCATTGTACATTGAAATTTCTGTTTGCGTATGCTTTAGAAGCAAGAATTAAGAGGACTACATTCATTATTTCAGCTGAAAAATGCTTAGTTTATGATTTATAGTCAACATTAATGAAAAGTTCCAAACAAGCGTTTTCAGCCCGAGTGGAGCACATTTTGACCGTTTTTTTAAAAACATCATTGTACATTGAAATTTCTGCTTGCGTATGCTTTAGAAGCAAGAATTAAGAGGACTACATTCATTATTTCAGCTGAAAAATGCTTACTTTATGATTTATAGTCAACATTAATGAAATGTCCCCAACAGCGTTTTCAGCCCGAGTGGAGCACATTTTGACTGTTTTTTTTTTAAACATCATTGTACATTGAAATTTCTGCTTGCATATGCTTTAGAAGCAAGAATTAAGAGGACTACATTCATTATTTCAGCTGAAAAACGCTTAGTTTATGATTTATAGTCAACATTAATGAAATGTTCCAAACAAGCGTTTTCAGCCCGAGTGGAGCACATTTTGACCGTTTTTTTAAAAACATCATTGTACATTGAAATTTCTGTTTGCGTATGCTTTAGAAGCAAGAATTAAGACGACTACATTCATTATTTCAGCTGAAAAATGCTTAGTTTATGATTTATAGTCAACATTAATGAAATGTCCCCAACAGCGTTTTCAGCCCGAGTGGAGCACATTTTGACTGTTTTTTTTTTAAACATCATTGTACATTGAAATTTCTGCTTGCATATGCTTTAGAAGCAAGAATTAAGAGGACTACATTCATTATTTCAGCTGAAAAACGCTTAGTTTATGATTTATAGTCAACATTAATGAAATGTTCCAAACAAGCGTTTTCAGCCCGAGTGGAGCACATTTTGACCGTTTTTTTAAAAACATCATTGTACATTGAAATTTCTGTTTGCGTATGCTTTAGAAGCAAGAATTAAGAGGACTACATTCATTATTTCAGCTGAAAAATGCTTAGTTTATGATTTATAGTCAACATTAATGAAATGTCCCAAACAAGCGTTTTCAGCCCGAGTGGAGCACATTTTGACTGTTTTTTTAAAAACATCATTGTACATTGAAATTTCTGCTTGCGTATGCTTTAGAAGCAAGAATTAAGAGGACTACATTCATTATTTCAGCTGAAAAATGCTTAGTTTATGATTTATAGTCAACATTAATGAAATGTTCCAAACAAGCGTTTTCAGCCCGAGTGGAGCACATTTTGACCCTTTTTTTAAAAACATCATTGTACATTGAAATTTCTGCTTGCGTATGCTTTAGAAGCAAGAATTAAGAGGACTACATTCATTATTTCAGCTGAAAAATGCTTAGTTTTTGATTTGTAGTCAACATTAATGAAATGTCCCCAACAGCGTTTTCAGCCCGAGTGGAGCACATTTTGACTGTTTTTTTAAAAACATCATTGTACATTGAAATTTCTGCTTGCATATGCTTTAGAAGCAAGAATTAAGAGGACTACATTCATTATTTCAGCTGAAAAATGCTTAGTTTATGAATTATAGTCAACATTAATGAAATGTTCCAAACAAGCGTTTTCAGCCCGAGTGGAGCACATTTTGACCGTTTTTTTAAAAACATCATTGTACATTGAAATTTTCGTTTGCGTATGCTTTAGAAGCAAGAATTAAGAGGACTACATTCATTATTTCAGCTGAAAAATGCTTAGTTTATGATTTATAGTCAACATTAATGTAATGTCCCAAACAAGCGTTTTCAGCCCGAGTGGAGCACATTTTGACTGTTTTTTTAAAAACATCATTGTACATTGAAATTTCTGCTTGCGTATGCTTTAGAAGCAAGAATTAAGAGGACTACATTCATTATTTCAGCTGAAAAATGCTTAGTTTATGAATTATAGTCAACATTAATGAAATGTTCCAAACAAGCGTTTTCAGCCCGAGTGGAGCACATTTTGACCGTTTTTTTAAAAACATCATTGTACATTGAAATTTCTGTTTGCGTATGCTTTAGAAGCAAGAATTAAGAGGACTACATTCATTATTTCAGCTGAAAAATGCTTAGTTTATGATTTATAGTCAACATTAATGAAATGTTCCAAACAAGCGTTTTCAGCCCGAGTGGAGCACATTTTGACCGTTTTTTTAAAAACATCATTGTACATTGAAATTTCTGCTTGCGTATGCTTTAGAAGCAAGAATTAAGAGGACTACATTCATTATTTCAGCTGAAAAATGCTTAGTTTATGATTTATAGTCAATATTAATGAAATGTCCCCAACAGCGTTTTCAGCCCGAGTGGAGCACATTTTGACTTTTTTTTTTAAACATCATTGTACATTGAAATTTCTGCTTACATATGCTTTAGAAGCAAGAATTAAGAGGACTACATTCATTATTTCAGCTGAAAAATGCTTAGTTTATGATTTATAGTCAACATTAATGAAATGTTCCAAACAAGCGTTTTCAGCCCGAGTGGAGCACATTTTGACCGTTTTTTTAAAAACATCATTGTACATTGAAATTTCTGTTTGTGTATGCTTTAGAAGCAAGAATTAAGAGGACTACATTCATTATTTCAGCTGAAAAATGCTTAGTTTATGATTTATAGTCAACATTAATGAAATGTTCCAAACAAGCGTTTTCAGCCCGAGTGGGGCACATTTTGACTGTTTTTTTTAAAAACATCATTGTACATTGAAATTTCTGCTTGCGTATGCTTTAGAAGCAAGAATTAAGAGGACTACATTCATTATTTCAGCTGAAAAATGCTTAGTTTATGATTTATAGTCAACATTAATGAAATGTCCCCAACAGCGTTTTCAGCCCGAGTGGAGCACATTTTGACTGTTTTTTTAAAAACATCATTGTACATTGAAATTTCTGCCTGCGTATGCTTTAGAAGCAAGAATTAAGAGGACTACATTCATTATTTCAGCTGAAAAATGCTTAGTTTATGATTTATAGTCAACATTAATGAAATGTCCCCAACAGCGTTTTCAGCCCGAGTGGAGCACATTTTGACTGTTTTTTTAAAAACATCATTGTACATTGAAATTTCTGCTTGCGTATGCTTTAGAAGCAAGAATTAAGAGGACTACATTCATTATTTCAGCTGAAAAATGCTTAGTTTATGATTTATAGTCAACATTAATGAAATGTCCCCAACAGCGTTTTCAGCCCGAGTGGAGCACATTTTGACTGTTTTTTTTTTAAACATCATTGTACATTGAAATTTCTGCTTGCATATGCTTTAGAAGCAAGAATTAAGAGGACTACATTCATTATTTCAGCTGAAAAATGCTTAGTTTATGATTTATAGTCAACATTAATGAAATGTTCCAAACAAGCGTTTTCAGCCCGAGTGGGGCACATTTTGACTGTTTTTTTTAAAAACATCATTGTACATTGAAATTTCTGCTTGCGTATGCTTTAGAAGCAAGAATTAAGAGGACTACATTCATTATTTCAGCTGAAAAATGCTTAGTTTATGATTTATAGTCAACATTAATGAAATGTCCCCAACAGCGTTTTCAGCCCGAGTGGAGCACATTTTGACTGTTTTTTTAAAAACATCATTGTACATTGAAATTTCTGCCTGCGTATGCTTTAGAAGCAAGAATTAAGAGGACTACATTCATTATTTCAGCTGTAAAATGCTTAGTTTATGATTTATAGTCAACATTAATGAAATGTCCCCAACAGCGTTTTCAGCCCGAGTGGAGCACATTTTGACTGTTTTTTTAAAAACATCATTGTACATTGAAATTTCTGCTTGCGTATGCTTTAGAAGCAAGAATTAAGAGGACTACATTCATTATTTCAGCTGAAAAATGCTTAGTTTATGATTTATAGTCAACATTAATGAAATGTCCCCAACAGCATTTTCAGCCCGAGTGGAGCACATTTTGACCGTTTTTTTAAAAACATCATTGTACATTGAAATTTCTGCTTGCGTATGCTTTAGAAGCAAGAATTAAGAGGACTACATTCATTATTTCAGCTGTAAAATGCTTAGTTTATGATTTATAGTCAACATTAATGAAATGTCCCCAACAGCGTTTTCAGCCCGAGTGGAGCACATTTTGACTGTTTTTTTAAAAACATCATTGTACATTGAAATTTCTGCTTGCGTATGCTTTAGAAGCAAGAATTAAGAGGACTACATTCATTATTTCAGCTGAAAAATGCTTAGTTTATGATTTATAGTCAACATTAATGAAATGTCCCCAACAGCATTTTCAGCCCGAGTGGAGCACATTTTGACCGTTTTTTTAAAAACATCATTGTACATTGAAATTTCTGCTTGCGTATGCTTTAGAAGCAAGAATTAAGAGGACTACATTCATTATTTCAGCTGAAAAATGCTTAGTTTATGAATTATAGTCAACATTAATGAAATGTTCCAAACAAGCGTTTTCAGCCCGAGTGGAGCACATTTTGACCGTTTTTTTAAAAACATCATTGTACATTGAAATTTCTGTTTGCGTATGCTTTAGAAGCAAGAATTAAGACGACTACATTCATTATTTCAGCTGAAAAATGCTTAGTTTATGATTTATAGTCAACATTAATGAAATGTCCCCAACAGCGTTTTCAGCCCGAGTGGAGCACATTTTGACTGTTTTTTTTAAAAACATCATTGTACATTGAAATTTCTGTTTGCGTATGCTTTAGAAGCAAGAATTAAGAGGACTACATTCATTATTTCAGCTGAAATATGCTTAGTTTTTGATTTATAGTCAACATTAATGAAATGTCCCCAACAGCGTTTTCAGCCCGAGTGGAGCACATTTTGACTGTTTTTTTAAAAACATCATTGTACATTGAAATTTCTGTTTGCGTATGCTTTAGAAGCAAGAATTAAGAGGACTACATTCATTATTTCAGCTGAAAAATGCTTAGTTTATGAATTATAGTCAACATTAATGAAATGTTCCAAACAAGCGTTTTCAGCCCGAGTGGAGCACATTTTGACCGTTTTTTTAAAAACATCATTGTACATTGAAATTTTCGTTTGCGTATGCTTTAGAAGCAAGAATTAAGAGGACTACATTCATTATTTCAGCTGAAAAATGCTTAGTTTATGAATTATAGTCAACATTAATGTAATGTCCCAAACAAGCGTTTTCAGCCCGAGTGGAGCACATTTTGACTGTTTTTTTAAAAACATCATTGTACATTGAAATTTCTGCTTGCGTATGCTTTAGAAGCAAGAATTAAGAGGACTACATTCATTATTTCAGCTGAAAAATGCTTAGTTTATGAATTATAGTCAACATTAATGAAATGTTCCAAACAAGCGTTTTCAGCCCGAGTGGAGCACATTTTGACCGTTTTTTTAAAAACATCATTGTACATTGAAATTTCTGTTTGCGTATGCTTTAGAAGCAAGAATTAAGAGGACTACATTCATTATTTCAGCTGAAAAATGCTTAGTTTATGATTTATAGTCAACATTAATGAAATGTTCCAAACAAGCGTTTTCAGCCCGAGTGGAGCACATTTTGACCGTTTTTTTAAAAACATCATTGTACATTGAAATTTCTGCTTGCGTATGCTTTAGAAGCAAGAATTAAGAGGACTACATTCATTATTTCAGCTGAAAAATGCTTAGTTTATGATTTATAGTCAATATTAATGAAATGTCCCCAACAGCGTTTTCAGCCCGAGTGGAGCACATTTTGACTTTTTTTTTTAAACATCATTGTACATTGAAATTTCTGCTTACATATGCTTTAGAAGCAAGAATTAAGAGGACTACATTCATTATTTCAGCTGAAAAATGCTTAGTTTATGATTTATAGTCAACATTAATGAAATGTTCCAAACAAGCGTTTTCAGCCCGAGTGGAGCACATTTTGACCGTTTTTTTAAAAACATCATTGTACATTGAAATTTCTGTTTGTGTATGCTTTAGAAGCAAGAATTAAGAGGACTACATTCATTATTTCAGCTGAAAAATGCTTAGTTTATGATTTATAGTCAACATTAATGAAATGTTCCAAACAAGCGTTTTCAGCCCGAGTGGGGCACATTTTGACTGTTTTTTTTAAAAACATCATTGTACATTGAAATTTCTGCTTGCGTATGCTTTAGAAGCAAGAATTAAGAGGACTACATTCATTATTTCAGCTGAAAAATGCTTAGTTTATGATTTATAGTCAACATTAATGAAATGTCCCCAACAGCGTTTTCAGCCCGAGTGGAGCACATTTTGACTGTTTTTTTAAAAACATCATTGTACATTGAAATTTCTGCCTGCGTATGCTTTAGAAGCAAGAATTAAGAGGACTACATTCATTATTTCAGCTGAAAAATGCTTAGTTTATGATTTATAGTCAACATTAATGAAATGTCCCCAACAGCGTTTTCAGCCCGAGTGGAGCACATTTTGACTGTTTTTTTAAAAACATCATTGTACATTGAAATTTCTGCTTGCGTATGCTTTAGAAGCAAGAATTAAGAGGACTACATTCATTATTTCAGCTGAAAAATGCTTAGTTTATGATTTATAGTCAACATTAATGAAATGTCCCCAACAGCGTTTTCAGCCCGAGTGGAGCACATTTTGACTGTTTTTTTAAAAACATCATTGTACATTGAAATTTCTGCTTGCGTATGCTTTAGAAGCAAGAATTAAGAGGACTACATTCATTATTTCAGCTGTAAAATGCTTAGTTTATGATTTATAGTCAACATTAATGAAATGTCCCCAACAGCGTTTTCAGCCCGAGTGGAGCACATTTTGACTGTTTTTTTAAAAACATCATTGTACATTGAAATTTCTGCTTGCGTATGCTTTAGAAGCAAGAATTAAGAGGACTACATTCATTATTTCAGCTGAAAAATGCTTAGTTTATGATTTATAGTCAACATTAATGAAATGTCCCCAACAGCATTTTCAGCCCGAGTGGAGCACATTTTGACCGTTTTTTTAAAAACATCATTGTACATTGAAATTTCTGCTTGCGTATGCTTTAGAAGCAAGAATTAAGAGGACTACATTCATTATTTCAGCTGAAAAATGCTTAGTTTATGAATTATAGTCAACATTAATGAAATGTTCCAAACAAGCGTTTTCAGCCCGAGTGGAGCACATTTTGACCGTTTTTTTAAAAACATCATTGTACATTGAAATTTCTGTTTGCGTATGCTTTAGAAGCAAGAATTAAGACGACTACATTCATTATTTCAGCTGAAAAATGCTTAGTTTATGATTTATAGTCAACATTAATGTAATGTCCCAAACAAGCGTTTTCAGCCCGAGTGGAGCACATTTTGACCGTTTTTTTAAAAACATCATTGTACATTGAAATTTCTGCTTGCGTATGCTTTAGAAGCAAGAATTAAGAGGACTACATTCATTATTTCAGCTGAAAAATGCTTAATTTTATGAATTATAGTCAACATTAATGAAATGTTCCAAACAAGCGTTTTCAGCCCGAGTGGAGCACATTTTGACCGTTTTTTTAAAAACATCATTGTACATTGAAATTTCTGTTTGCGTATGCTTTAGAAGCAAGAATTAAGAGGACTACATTCATTATTTCAGCTGAAAAATGCTTAGTTTATGATTTATAGTCAACATTAATGAAAAGTTCCAAACAAGCGTTTTCAGCCCGAGTGGAGCACATTTTGACCGTTTTTTTAAAAACATCATTGTACATTGAAATTTCTGCTTGCGTATGCTTTAGAAGCAAGAATTAAGAGGACTACATTCATTATTTCAGCTGAAAAATGCTTACTTTATGATTTATAGTCAACATTAATGAAATGTCCCCAACAGCGTTTTCAGCCCGAGTGGAGCACATTTTGACTGTTTTTTTTTTAAACATCATTGTACATTGAAATTTCTGCTTGCATATGCTTTAGAAGCAAGAATTAAGAGGACTACATTCATTATTTCAGCTGAAAAACGCTTAGTTTATGATTTATAGTCAACATTAATGAAATGTTCCAAACAAGCGTTTTCAGCCCGAGTGGAGCACATTTTGACCGTTTTTTTAAAAACATCATTGTACATTGAAATTTCTGTTTGCGTATGCTTTAGAAGCAAGAATTAAGACGACTACATTCATTATTTCAGCTGAAAAATGCTTAGTTTATGATTTATAGTCAACATTAATGAAATGTCCCCAACAGCGTTTTCAGCCCGAGTGGAGCACATTTTGACTGTTTTTTTTTTAAACATCATTGTACATTGAAATTTCTGCTTGCATATGCTTTAGAAGCAAGAATTAAGAGGACTACATTCATTATTTCAGCTGAAAAACGCTTAGTTTATGATTTATAGTCAACATTAATGAAATGTTCCAAACAAGCGTTTTCAGCCCGAGTGGAGCACATTTTGACCGTTTTTTTAAAAACATCATTGTACATTGAAATTTCTGTTTGCGTATGCTTTAGAAGCAAGAATTAAGAGGACTACATTCATTATTTCAGCTGAAAAATGCTTAGTTTATGATTTATAGTCAACATTAATGAAATGTCCCAAACAAGCGTTTTCAGCCCGAGTGGAGCACATTTTGACTGTTTTTTTAAAAACATCATTGTACATTGAAATTTCTGCTTGCGTATGCTTTAGAAGCAAGAATTAAGAGGACTACATTCATTATTTCAGCTGAAAAATGCTTAGTTTATGATTTATAGTCAACATTAATGAAATGTTCCAAACAAGCGTTTTCAGCCCGAGTGGAGCACATTTTGACCCTTTTTTTAAAAACATCATTGTACATTGAAATTTCTGCTTGCGTATGCTTTAGAAGCAAGAATTAAGAGGACTACATTCATTATTTCAGCTGAAAAATGCTTAGTTTTTGATTTGTAGTCAACATTAATGAAATGTCCCCAACAGCGTTTTCAGCCCGAGTGGAGCACATTTTGACTGTTTTTTTAAAAACATCATTGTACATTGAAATTTCTGCTTGCATATGCTTTAGAAGCAAGAATTAAGAGGACTACATTCATTATTTCAGCTGAAAAATGCTTAGTTTATGAATTATAGTCAACATTAATGAAATGTTCCAAACAAGCGTTTTCAGCCCGAGTGGAGCACATTTTGACCGTTTTTTTAAAAACATCATTGTACATTGAAATTTTCGTTTGCGTATGCTTTAGAAGCAAGAATTAAGAGGACTACATTCATTATTTCAGCTGAAAAATGCTTAGTTTATGATTTATAGTCAACATTAATGTAATGTCCCAAACAAGCGTTTTCAGCCCGAGTGGAGCACATTTTGACTGTTTTTTTAAAAACATCATTGTACATTGAAATTTCTGCTTGCGTATGCTTTAGAAGCAAGAATTAAGAGGACTACATTCATTATTTCAGCTGAAAAATGCTTAGTTTATGAATTATAGTCAACATTAATGAAATGTTCCAAACAAGCGTTTTCAGCCCGAGTGGAGCACATTTTGACCGTTTTTTTAAAAACATCATTGTACATTGAAATTTCTGTTTGCGTATGCTTTAGAAGCAAGAATTAAGAGGACTACATTCATTATTTCAGCTGAAAAATGCTTAGTTTATGATTTATAGTCAACATTAATGAAATGTTCCAAACAAGCGTTTTCAGCCCGAGTGGAGCACATTTTGACCGTTTTTTTAAAAACATCATTGTACATTGAAATTTCTGCTTGCGTATGCTTTAGAAGCAAGAATTAAGAGGACTACATTCATTATTTCAGCTGAAAAATGCTTAGTTTATGATTTATAGTCAATATTAATGAAATGTCCCCAACAGCGTTTTCAGCCCGAGTGGAGCACATTTTGACTTTTTTTTTTAAACATCATTGTACATTGAAATTTCTGCTTACATATGCTTTAGAAGCAAGAATTAAGAGGACTACATTCATTATTTCAGCTGAAAAATGCTTAGTTTATGATTTATAGTCAACATTAATGAAATGTTCCAAACAAGCGTTTTCAGCCCGAGTGGAGCACATTTTGACCGTTTTTTTAAAAACATCATTGTACATTGAAATTTCTGTTTGTGTATGCTTTAGAAGCAAGAATTAAGAGGACTACATTCATTATTTCAGCTGAAAAATGCTTAGTTTATGATTTATAGTCAACATTAATGAAATGTTCCAAACAAGCGTTTTCAGCCCGAGTGGGGCACATTTTGACTGTTTTTTTTAAAAACATCATTGTACATTGAAATTTCTGCTTGCGTATGCTTTAGAAGCAAGAATTAAGAGGACTACATTCATTATTTCAGCTGAAAAATGCTTAGTTTATGATTTATAGTCAACATTAATGAAATGTCCCCAACAGCGTTTTCAGCCCGAGTGGAGCACATTTTGACTGTTTTTTTAAAAACATCATTGTACATTGAAATTTCTGCCTGCGTATGCTTTAGAAGCAAGAATTAAGAGGACTACATTCATTATTTCAGCTGAAAAATGCTTAGTTTATGATTTATAGTCAACATTAATGAAATGTCCCCAACAGCGTTTTCAGCCCGAGTGGAGCACATTTTGACTGTTTTTTTAAAAACATCATTGTACATTGAAATTTCTGCTTGCGTATGCTTTAGAAGCAAGAATTAAGAGGACTACATTCATTATTTCAGCTGAAAAATGCTTAGTTTATGATTTATAGTCAACATTAATGAAATGTCCCCAACAGCGTTTTCAGCCCGAGTGGAGCACATTTTGACTGTTTTTTTTTTAAACATCATTGTACATTGAAATTTCTGCTTGCATATGCTTTAGAAGCAAGAATTAAGAGGACTACATTCATTATTTCAGCTGAAAAATGCTTAGTTTATGATTTATAGTCAACATTAATGAAATGTTCCAAACAAGCGTTTTCAGCCCGAGTGGGGCACATTTTGACTGTTTTTTTTAAAAACATCATTGTACATTGAAATTTCTGCTTGCGTATGCTTTAGAAGCAAGAATTAAGAGGACTACATTCATTATTTCAGCTGAAAAATGCTTAGTTTATGATTTATAGTCAACATTAATGAAATGTCCCCAACAGCGTTTTCAGCCCGAGTGGAGCACATTTTGACTGTTTTTTTAAAAACATCATTGTACATTGAAATTTCTGCCTGCGTATGCTTTAGAAGCAAGAATTAAGAGGACTACATTCATTATTTCAGCTGTAAAATGCTTAGTTTATGATTTATAGTCAACATTAATGAAATGTCCCCAACAGCGTTTTCAGCCCGAGTGGAGCACATTTTGACTGTTTTTTTAAAAACATCATTGTACATTGAAATTTCTGCTTGCGTATGCTTTAGAAGCAAGAATTAAGAGGACTACATTCATTATTTCAGCTGAAAAATGCTTAGTTTATGATTTATAGTCAACATTAATGAAATGTCCCCAACAGCATTTTCAGCCCGAGTGGAGCACATTTTGACCGTTTTTTTAAAAACATCATTGTACATTGAAATTTCTGCTTGCGTATGCTTTAGAAGCAAGAATTAAGAGGACTACATTCATTATTTCAGCTGTAAAATGCTTAGTTTATGATTTATAGTCAACATTAATGAAATGTCCCCAACAGCGTTTTCAGCCCGAGTGGAGCACATTTTGACTGTTTTTTTAAAAACATCATTGTACATTGAAATTTCTGCTTGCGTATGCTTTAGAAGCAAGAATTAAGAGGACTACATTCATTATTTCAGCTGAAAAATGCTTAGTTTATGATTTATAGTCAACATTAATGAAATGTCCCCAACAGCATTTTCAGCCCGAGTGGAGCACATTTTGACCGTTTTTTTAAAAACATCATTGTACATTGAAATTTCTGCTTGCGTATGCTTTAGAAGCAAGAATTAAGAGGACTACATTCATTATTTCAGCTGAAAAATGCTTAGTTTATGATTTATAGTCAACATTAATGTCATGTCCCAAACAAGCGTTTTCAGCCCGAGTGGAGCACATTTTGACTGTTTTTTTAAAAACATCATTGTACATTGAAATTTCTGCTTGCGTATGCTTTAGAAGCAAGAATTAAGAGGACTACATTCATTATTTCAGCTGAAAAATGCTTAGTTTATGATTTATAGTCAACATTAATGAAATGTTCCAAACAAGCGTTTTCAGCCCGAGTGGAGCACATTTTGACCGTTTTTTTAAAAACATCATTGTACATTGAAATTTCTGTTTGCGTATGCTTTAGAAGCAAGAATTAAGACGACTACATTCATTATTTCAGCTGAAAAATGCTTAGTTTATGATTTATAGTCAACATTAATGTAATGTCCCAAACAAGCGTTTTCAGCCCGAGTGGAGCACATTTTGACCGTTTTTTTAAAAACATCATTGTACATTGAAATTTCTGCTTGCGTATGCTTTAGAAGCAAGAATTAAGAGGACTACATTCATTATTTCAGCTGAAAAATGCTTAATTTTATGAATTATAGTCAACATTAATGAAATGTTCCAAACAAGCGTTTTCAGCCCGAGTGGAGCACATTTTGACCGTTTTTTTAAAAACATCATTGTACATTGAAATTTCTGTTTGCGTATGCTTTAGAAGCAAGAATTAAGAGGACTACATTCATTATTTCAGCTGAAAAATGCTTAGTTTATGATTTATAGTCAACATTAATGAAAAGTTCCAAACAAGCGTTTTCAGCCCGAGTGGAGCACATTTTGACCGTTTTTTTAAAAACATCATTGTACATTGAAATTTCTGCTTGCGTATGCTTTAGAAGCAAGAATTAAGAGGACTACATTCATTATTTCAGCTGAAAAATGCTTAGTTTATGATTTATAGTCAACATTAATGAAATGTCCCCAACAGCGTTTTCAGCCCGAGTGGAGCACATTTTGACTGTTTTTTTAAAAACATCATTGTACATTGAAATTTCTGCTTGCGTATGCTTTAGAAGCAAGAATTAAGAGGACTACATTCATTATTTCAGCTGAAAAATGCTTAGTTTATGATTTATAGTCAACATTAATGAAATGTCCCCAACAGCGTTTTCAGCCCGAGTGGAGCACATTTTGACTGTTTTTTTTAAAAACATCATTGTACATTGAAATTTCTGTTTGCGTATGCTTTAGAAGCAAGAATTAAGAGGACTACATTCATTATTTCAGCTGAAATATGCTTAGTTTTTGATTTATAGTCAACATTAATGAAATGTCCCCAACAGCGTTTTCAGCCCGAGTGGAGCACATTTTGACTGTTTTTTTAAAAACATCATTGTACATTGAAATTTCTGTTTGCGTATGCTTTAGAAGCAAGAATTAAGAGGACTACATTCATTATTTCAGCTGAAAAATGCTTAGTTTATGAATTATAGTCAACATTAATGAAATGTTCCAAACAAGCGTTTTCAGCCCGAGTGGAGCACATTTTGACCGTTTTTTTAAAAACATCATTGTACATTGAAATTTTCGTTTGCGTATGCTTTAGAAGCAAGAATTAAGAGGACTACATTCATTATTTCAGCTGAAAAATGCTTAGTTTATGATTTATAGTCAACATTAATGTAATGTCCCAAACAAGCGTTTTCAGCCCGAGTGGAGCACATTTTGACTGTTTTTTTAAAAACATCATTGTACATTGAAATTTCTGCTTGCGTATGCTTTAGAAGCAAGAATTAAGAGGACTACATTCATTATTTCAGCTGAAAAATGCTTAGTTTATGAATTATAGTCAACATTAATGAAATGTTCCAAACAAGCGTTTTCAGCCCGAGTGGAGCACATTTTGACCGTTTTTTTAAAAACATCATTGTACATTGAAATTTCTGTTTGCGTATGCTTTAGAAGCAAGAATTAAGAGGACTACATTCATTATTTCAGCTGAAAAATGCTTAGTTTATGATTTATAGTCAACATTAATGAAATGTTCCAAACAAGCGTTTTCAGCCCGAGTGGAGCACATTTTGACCGTTTTTTTAAAAACATCATTGTACATTGAAATTTCTGCTTGCGTATGCTTTAGAAGCAAGAATTAAGAGGACTACATTCATTATTTCAGCTGAAAAATGCTTAGTTTATGATTTATAGTCAATATTAATGAAATGTCCCCAACAGCGTTTTCAGCCCGAGTGGAGCACATTTTGACTTTTTTTTTTAAACATCATTGTACATTGAAATTTCTGCTTACATATGCTTTAGAAGCAAGAATTAAGAGGACTACATTCATTATTTCAGCTGAAAAATGCTTAGTTTATGATTTATAGTCAACATTAATGAAATGTTCCAAACAAGCGTTTTCAGCCCGAGTGGAGCACATTTTGACCGTTTTTTTAAAAACATCATTGTACATTGAAATTTCTGTTTGTGTATGCTTTAGAAGCAAGAATTAAGAGGACTACATTCATTATTTCAGCTGAAAAATGCTTAGTTTATGATTTATAGTCAACATTAATGAAATGTTCCAAACAAGCGTTTTCAGCCCGAGTGGGGCACATTTTGACTGTTTTTTTTAAAAACATCATTGTACATTGAAATTTCTGCTTGCGTATGCTTTAGAAGCAAGAATTAAGAGGACTACATTCATTATTTCAGCTGAAAAATGCTTAGTTTATGATTTATAGTCAACATTAATGAAATGTCCCCAACAGCGTTTTCAGCCCGAGTGGAGCACATTTTGACTGTTTTTTTAAAAACATCATTGTACATTGAAATTTCTGCCTGCGTATGCTTTAGAAGCAAGAATTAAGAGGACTACATTCATTATTTCAGCTGAAAAATGCTTAGTTTATGATTTATAGTCAACATTAATGAAATGTCCCCAACAGCGTTTTCAGCCCGAGTGGAGCACATTTTGACTGTTTTTTTAAAAACATCATTGTACATTGAAATTTCTGCTTGCGTATGCTTTAGAAGCAAGAATTAAGAGGACTACATTCATTATTTCAGCTGAAAAATGCTTAGTTTATGATTTATAGTCAACATTAATGAAATGTCCCCAACAGCGTTTTCAGCCCGAGTGGAGCACATTTTGACTGTTTTTTTAAAAACATCATTGTACATTGAAATTTCTGCTTGCGTATGCTTTAGAAGCAAGAATTAAGAGGACTACATTCATTATTTCAGCTGTAAAATGCTTAGTTTATGATTTATAGTCAACATTAATGAAATGTCCCCAACAGCGTTTTCAGCCCGAGTGGAGCACATTTTGACTGTTTTTTTAAAAACATCATTGTACATTGAAATTTCTGCTTGCGTATGCTTTAGAAGCAAGAATTAAGAGGACTACATTCATTATTTCAGCTGAAAATTGCTTAGTTTATGATTTATAGTCAACATTAATGAAATGTCCCCAACAGCATTTTCAGCCCGAGTGGAGCACATTTTGACCGTTTTTTTAAAAACATCATTGTACATTGAAATTTCTGCTTGCGTATGCTTTAGAAGCAAGAATTAAGAGGACTACATTCATTATTTCAGCTGAAAAATGCTTAGTTTATGAATTATAGTCAACATTAATGAAATGTTCCAAACAAGCGTTTTCAGCCCGAGTGGAGCACATTTTGACCGTTTTTTTAAAAACATCATTGTACATTGAAATTTCTGTTTGCGTATGCTTTAGAAGCAAGAATTAAGACGACTACATTCATTATTTCAGCTGAAAAATGCTTAGTTTATGATTTATAGTCAACATTAATGTAATGTCCCAAACAAGCGTTTTCAGCCCGAGTGGAGCACATTTTGACCGTTTTTTTAAAAACATCATTGTACATTGAAATTTCTGCTTGCGTATGCTTTAGAAGCAAGAATTAAGAGGACTACATTCATTATTTCAGCTGAAAAATGCTTAATTTTATGAATTATAGTCAACATTAATGAAATGTTCCAAACAAGCGTTTTCAGCCCGAGTGGAGCACATTTTGACCGTTTTTTTAAAAACATCATTGTACATTGAAATTTCTGTTTGCGTATGCTTTAGAAGCAAGAATTAAGAGGACTACATTCATTATTTCAGCTGAAAAATGCTTAGTTTATGATTTATAGTCAACATTAATGAAAAGTTCCAAACAAGCGTTTTCAGCCCGAGTGGAGCACATTTTGACCGTTTTTTTAAAAACATCATTGTACATTGAAATTTCTGCTTGCGTATGCTTTAGAAGCAAGAATTAAGAGGACTACATTCATTATTTCAGCTGAAAAATGCTTACTTTATGATTTATAGTCAACATTAATGAAATGTCCCCAACAGCGTTTTCAGCCCGAGTGGAGCACATTTTGACTGTTTTTTTTTTAAACATCATTGTACATTGAAATTTCTGCTTGCATATGCTTTAGAAGCAAGAATTAAGAGGACTACATTCATTATTTCAGCTGAAAAACGCTTAGTTTATGATTTATAGTCAACATTAATGAAATGTTCCAAACAAGCGTTTTCAGCCCGAGTGGAGCACATTTTGACCGTTTTTTTAAAAACATCATTGTACATTGAAATTTCTGTTTGCGTATGCTTTAGAAGCAAGAATTAAGACGACTACATTCATTATTTCAGCTGAAAAATGCTTAGTTTATGATTTATAGTCAACATTAATGAAATGTCCCCAACAGCGTTTTCAGCCCGAGTGGAGCACATTTTGACTGTTTTTTTTTTAAACATCATTGTACATTGAAATTTCTGCTTGCATATGCTTTAGAAGCAAGAATTAAGAGGACTACATTCATTATTTCAGCTGAAAAACGCTTAGTTTATGATTTATAGTCAACATTAATGAAATGTTCCAAACAAGCGTTTTCAGCCCGAGTGGAGCACATTTTGACCGTTTTTTTAAAAACATCATTGTACATTGAAATTTCTGTTTGCGTATGCTTTAGAAGCAAGAATTAAGAGGACTACATTCATTATTTCAGCTGAAAAATGCTTAGTTTATGATTTATAGTCAACATTAATGAAATGTCCCAAACAAGCGTTTTCAGCCCGAGTGGAGCACATTTTGACTGTTTTTTTAAAAACATCATTGTACATTGAAATTTCTGCTTGCGTATGCTTTAGAAGCAAGAATTAAGAGGACTACATTCATTATTTCAGCTGAAAAATGCTTAGTTTATGATTTATAGTCAACATTAATGAAATGTTCCAAACAAGCGTTTTCAGCCCGAGTGGAGCACATTTTGACCCTTTTTTTAAAAACATCATTGTACATTGAAATTTCTGCTTGCGTATGCTTTAGAAGCAAGAATTAAGAGGACTACATTCATTATTTCAGCTGAAAAATGCTTAGTTTTTGATTTGTAGTCAACATTAATGAAATGTCCCCAACAGCGTTTTCAGCCCGAGTGGAGCACATTTTGACTGTTTTTTTAAAAACATCATTGTACATTGAAATTTCTGCTTGCATATGCTTTAGAAGCAAGAATTAAGAGGACTACATTCATTATTTCAGCTGAAAAATGCTTAGTTTATGAATTATAGTCAACATTAATGAAATGTTCCAAACAAGCGTTTTCAGCCCGAGTGGAGCACATTTTGACCGTTTTTTTAAAAACATCATTGTACATTGAAATTTTCGTTTGCGTATGCTTTAGAAGCAAGAATTAAGAGGACTACATTCATTATTTCAGCTGAAAAATGCTTAGTTTATGATTTATAGTCAACATTAATGAAATGTCCCCAACAGCGTTTTCAGCCCGAGTGGAGCACATTTTGACTGTTTTTTTTTTAAACATCATTGTACATTGAAATTTCTGCTTGCATATGCTTTAGAAGCAAGAATTAAGAGGACTACATTCATTATTTCAGCTGAAAAACGCTTAGTTTATGATTTATAGTCAACATTAATGAAATGTTCCAAACAAGCGTTTTCAGCCCGAGTGGAGCACATTTTGACCGTTTTTTTAAAAACATCATTGTACATTGAAATTTCTGTTTGCGTATGCTTTAGAAGCAAGAATTAAGACGACTACATTCATTATTTCAGCTGAAAAATGCTTAGTTTATGATTTATAGTCAACATTAATGAAATGTCCCCAACAGCGTTTTCAGCCCGAGTGGAGCACATTTTGACTGTTTTTTTTTTAAACATCATTGTACATTGAAATTTCTGCTTGCATATGCTTTAGAAGCAAGAATTAAGAGGACTACATTCATTATTTCAGCTGAAAAACGCTTAGTTTATGATTTATAGTCAACATTAATGAAATGTTCCAAACAAGCGTTTTCAGCCCGAGTGGAGCACATTTTGACCGTTTTTTTAAAAACATCATTGTACATTGAAATTTCTGTTTGCGTATGCTTTAGAAGCAAGAATTAAGAGGACTACATTCATTATTTCAGCTGAAAAATGCTTAGTTTATGATTTATAGTCAACATTAATGAAATGTCCCAAACAAGCGTTTTCAGCCCGAGTGGAGCACATTTTGACTGTTTTTTTAAAAACATCATTGTACATTGAAATTTCTGCTTGCGTATGCTTTAGAAGCAAGAATTAAGAGGACTACATTCATTATTTCAGCTGAAAAATGCTTAGTTTATGATTTATAGTCAACATTAATGAAATGTTCCAAACAAGCGTTTTCAGCCCGAGTGGAGCACATTTTGACCCTTTTTTTAAAAACATCATTGTACATTGAAATTTCTGCTTGCGTATGCTTTAGAAGCAAGAATTAAGAGGACTACATTCATTATTTCAGCTGAAAAATGCTTAGTTTTTGATTTGTAGTCAACATTAATGAAATGTCCCCAACAGCGTTTTCAGCCCGAGTGGAGCACATTTTGACTGTTTTTTTAAAAACATCATTGTACATTGAAATTTCTGCTTGCATATGCTTTAGAAGCAAGAATTAAGAGGACTACATTCATTATTTCAGCTGAAAAATGCTTAGTTTATGAATTATAGTCAACATTAATGAAATGTTCCAAACAAGCGTTTTCAGCCCGAGTGGAGCACATTTTGACCGTTTTTTTAAAAACATCATTGTACATTGAAATTTTCGTTTGCGTATGCTTTAGAAGCAAGAATTAAGAGGACTACATTCATTATTTCAGCTGAAAAATGCTTAGTTTATGATTTATAGTCAACATTAATGAAATGTCCCCAACAGCGTTTTCAGCCCGAGTGGAGCACATTTTGACTGTTTTTTTAAAAACATCATTGTACATTGAAATTTCTGCTTGCGTATGCTTTAGAAGCAAGAATTAAGAGGACTACATTCATTATTTCAGCTGAAAAATGCTTAGTTTATGATTTATAGTCAACATTAATGAAATGTCCCCAACAGCGTTTTCAGCCCGAGTGGAGCACATTTTGACTGTTTTTTTTAAAAACATCATTGTACATTGAAATTTCTGTTTGCGTATGCTTTAGAAGCAAGAATTAAGAGGACTACATTCATTATTTCAGCTGAAATATGCTTAGTTTTTGATTTATAGTCAACATTAATGAAATGTCCCCAACAGCGTTTTCAGCCCGAGTGGAGCACATTTTGACTGTTTTTTTAAAAACATCATTGTACATTGAAATTTCTGTTTGCGTATGCTTTAGAAGCAAGAATTAAGAGGACTACATTCATTATTTCAGCTGAAAAATGCTTAGTTTATGAATTATAGTCAACATTAATGAAATGTTCCAAACAAGCGTTTTCAGCCCGAGTGGAGCACATTTTGACCGTTTTTTTAAAAACATCATTGTACATTGAAATTTTCGTTTGCGTATGCTTTAGAAGCAAGAATTAAGAGGACTACATTCATTATTTCAGCTGAAAAATGCTTAGTTTATGATTTATAGTCAACATTAATGTAATGTCCCAAACAAGCGTTTTCAGCCCGAGTGGAGCACATTTTGACTGTTTTTTTAAAAACATCATTGTACATTGAAATTTCTGCTTGCGTATGCTTTAGAAGCAAGAATTAAGAGGACTACATTCATTATTTCAGCTGAAAAATGCTTAGTTTATGAATTATAGTCAACATTAATGAAATGTTCCAAACAAGCGTTTTCAGCCCGAGTGGAGCACATTTTGACCGTTTTTTTAAAAACATCATTGTACATTGAAATTTCTGTTTGCGTATGCTTTAGAAGCAAGAATTAAGAGGACTACATTCATTATTTCAGCTGAAAAATGCTTAGTTTATGATTTATAGTCAACATTAATGAAATGTTCTAAACAAGCGTTTTCAGCCCGAGTGGAGCACATTTTGACCGTTTTTTTAAAAACATCATTGTACATTGAAATTTCTGCTTGCGTATGCTTTAGAAGCAAGAATTAAGAGGACTACATTCATTATTTCAGCTGAAAAATGCTTAGTTTATGATTTATAGTCAATATTAATGAAATGTCCCCAACAGCGTTTTCAGCCCGAGTGGAGCACATTTTGACTTTTTTTTTTAAACATCATTGTACATTGAAATTTCTGCTTACATATGCTTTAGAAGCAAGAATTAAGAGGACTACATTCATTATTTCAGCTGAAAAATGCTTAGTTTATGATTTATAGTCAACATTAATGAAATGTTCCAAACAAGCGTTTTCAGCCCGAGTGGAGCACATTTTGACCGTTTTTTTAAAAACATCATTGTACATTGAAATTTCTGTTTGTGTATGCTTTAGAAGCAAGAATTAAGAGGACTACATTCATTATTTCAGCTGAAAAATGCTTAGTTTATGATTTATAGTCAACATTAATGAAATGTTCCAAACAAGCGTTTTCAGCCCGAGTGGGGCACATTTTGACTGTTTTTTTTAAAAACATCATTGTACATTGAAATTTCTGCTTGCGTATGCTTTAGAAGCAAGAATTAAGAGGACTACATTCATTATTTCAGCTGAAAAATGCTTAGTTTATGATTTATAGTCAACATTAATGAAATGTCCCCAACAGCGTTTTCAGCCCGAGTGGAGCACATTTTGACTGTTTTTTTAAAAACATCATTGTACATTGAAATTTCTGCTTGCGTATGCTTTAGAAGCAAGAATTAAGAGGACTACATTCATTATTTCAGCTGAAAAATGCTTAGTTTATGATTTATAGTCAACATTAATGAAATGTCCCCAACAGCGTTTTCAGCCCGAGTGGAGCACATTTTGACTGTTTTTTTAAAAACATCATTGTACATTGAAATTTCTGCTTGCGTATGCTTTAGAAGCAAGAATTAAGAGGACTACATTCATTATTTCAGCTGAAAAATGCTTAGTTTATGATTTATAGTCAACATTAATGAAATGTCCCCAACAGCGTTTTCAGCCCGAGTGGAGCACATTTTGACTGTTTTTTTTTTAAACATCATTGTACATTGAAATTTCTGCTTGCATATGCTTTAGAAGCAAGAATTAAGAGGACTACATTCATTATTTCAGCTGAAAAATGCTTAGTTTATGATTTATAGTCAACATTAATGAAATGTTCCAAACAAGCGTTTTCAGCCCGAGTGGGGCACATTTTGACTGTTTTTTTTAAAAACATCATTGTACATTGAAATTTCTGCTTGCGTATGCTTTAGAAGCAAGAATTAAGAGGACTACATTCATTATTTCAGCTGAAAAATGCTTAGTTTATGATTTATAGTCAACATTAATGAAATGTCCCCAACAGCGTTTTCAGCCCGAGTGGAGCACATTTTGACTGTTTTTTTAAAAACATCATTGTACATTGAAATTTCTGCCTGCGTATGCTTTAGAAGCAAGAATTAAGAGGACTACATTCATTATTTCAGCTGTAAAATGCTTAGTTTATGATTTATAGTCAACATTAATGAAATGTCCCCAACAGCGTTTTCAGCCCGAGTGGAGCACATTTTGACTGTTTTTTTAAAAACATCATTGTACATTGAAATTTCTGCTTGCGTATGCTTTAGAAGCAAGAATTAAGAGGACTACATTCATTATTTCAGCTGAAAAATGCTTAGTTTATGATTTATAGTCAACATTAATGAAATGTCCCCAACAGCATTTTCAGCCCGAGTGGAGCACATTTTGACCGTTTTTTTAAAAACATCATTGTACATTGAAATTTCTGCTTGCGTATGCTTTAGAAGCAAGAATTAAGAGGACTACATTCATTATTTCAGCTGAAAAATGCTTAGTTTATGAATTATAGTCAACATTAATGAAATGTTCCAAACAAGCGTTTTCAGCCCGAGTGGAGCACATTTTGACCGTTTTTTTAAAAACATCATTGTACATTGAAATTTCTGTTTGCGTATGCTTTAGAAGCAAGAATTAAGAGGACTACATTCATTATTTCAGCTGAAAAATGCTTAGTTTATGATTTATAGTCAACATTAATGTAATGTCCCAAACAAGCGTTTTCAGCCCGAGTGGAGCACATTTTGACCGTTTTTTTAAAAACATCATTGTACATTGAAATTTCTGCTTGCGTATGCTTTAGAAGCAAGAATTAAGAGGACTACATTCATTATTTCAGCTGAAAAATGCTTAGTTTATGATTTATAGTCAACATTAATGAAATGTCCCCAACAGCGTTTTCAGCCCGAGTGGAGCACATTTTGACTGTTTTTTTAAAAACATCATTGTACATTGAAATTTCTGCTTGCGTATGCTTTAGAAGCAAGAATTAAGAGGACTACATTCATTATTTCAGCTGTAAAATGCTTAGTTTATGATTTATAGTCAACATTAATGAAATGTCCCCAACAGCGTTTTCAGCCCGAGTGGAGCACATTTTGACTGTTTTTTTAAAAACATCATTGTACATTGAAATTTCTGCTTGCGTATGCTTTAGAAGCAAGAATTAAGAGGACTACATTCATTATTTCAGCTGAAAAATGCTTAGTTTATGATTTATAGTCAACATTAATGAAATGTCCCCAACAGCATTTTCAGCCCGAGTGGAGCACATTTTGACCGTTTTTTTAAAAACATCATTGTACATTGAAATTTCTGCTTGCGTATGCTTTAGAAGCAAGAATTAAGAGGACTACATTCATTATTTCAGCTGAAAAATGCTTAGTTTATGATTTATAGTCAACATTAATGAAATGTTCCAAACAAGCGTTTTCAGCCCGAGTGGAGCACATTTTGACCGTTTTTTTAAAAACATCATTGTACATTGAAATTTCTGTTTGCGTATGCTTTAGAAGCAAGAATTAAGACGACTACATTCATTATTTCAGCTGAAAAATGCTTAGTTTATGATTTATAGTCAACATTAATGTAATGTCCCAAACAAGCGTTTTCAGCCCGAGTGGAGCACATTTTGACCGTTTTTTTAAAAACATCATTGTACATTGAAATTTCTGCTTGCGTATGCTTTAGAAGCAAGAATTAAGAGGACTACATTCATTATTTCAGCTGAAAAATGCTTAGTTTATGATTTATAGTCAACATTAATGAAATGTCCCCAACAGCGTTTTCAGCCCGAGTGGAGCACATTTTGACTGTTTTTTTAAAAACATCATTGTACATTGAAATTTCTGCTTGCGTATGCTTTAGAAGCAAGAATTAAGAGGACTACATTCATTATTTCAGCTGAAAAATGCTTAGTTTATGATTTATAGTCAACATTAATGTAATGTCCCAAACAAGCGTTTTCAGCCCGAGTGGAGCACATTTTGACTGTTTTTTAAAAACATCATTGTACATTGAAATTTCTGCTTGCGTATGCTTTAGAAGCAAGAATTAAGAGGACTACATTCATTATTTCAGCTGAAAAATGCTTAGTTTATGATTTATAGTCAACATTAATGAAATGTCCCCAACAGCGTTTTCAGCCCGAGTGGAGCACATTTTGACTGTTTTTTTAAAAACATCATTGTACATTGAAATTTCTGCTTGCATATGCTTTAGAAGCAAGAATTAAGAGGACTACATTCATTTTTTCAGCTGAAAAATGCTTAGTTGATGATTTATAGTCAACATTAATGAAATGTCCCCAACAGCGTTTTCAGCCCGAGTGGAGCACATTTTGACTGTTTTTTAAAAAACATCATTGTACATTGAAATTTCTGCTTGCGTATGCTTTAGAAGCAAGAATTAAGAGGACTACATTCATTATTTCAGCTGAAAAATGCTTAGTTTATGATTTATAGTCAACATTAATGAAAAGTTCCAAACAAGCGTTTTCAGCCCGAGTGGAGCACATTTTGACTGTTTTTTTTTTAAACATCATTGTACATTGAAATTTCTGCTTGCGTATGCTTTAGAAGCAAGAATTAAGAGGACTACATTCATTATTTCAGCTGAAAAATGCTTAGTTTATGATTTATAGTCAACATTAATGAAATGTTCCAAACAAGCGTTTTCAGCCCGAGTGGGGCACATTTTGACTGTTTTTTAAAAAACATCATTGTACATTGAAATTTCTGCTTGCGTATGCTTTAGAAGCAAGAATTAAGAGGACTACATTCATTATTTCAGCTGAAAAACGCTTAGTTTTTGATTTATAGTCAACATTAATGAAATGTCCCCAACAGCGTTTTCAGCCCGAGTGGAGCACATTTTGACTGTTTGTTTTAAAAACATCATTGTACATTGAAATTTCTGCTTGCGTATGCTTTAGAAGCAAGAATTAAGAGGACTACATTCATTATTTCAGCTGAAAAATGCTTAATTTTATGAATTATAGTCAACATTAATGAAATGTTCCAAACAAGCGTTTTCAGCCCGAGTGGAGCACATTTTGACCGTTTTTTTAAAAACATCATTGTACATTGAAATTTCTGTTTGCGTATGCTTTAGAAGCAAGAATTAAGAGGACTACATTCATTATTTCAGCTGAAAAATGCTTAGTTTATGATTTATAGTCAACATTAATGAAAAGTTCCAAACAAGCGTTTTCAGCCCGAGTGGAGCACATTTTGACCGTTTTTTTAAAAACATCATTGTACATTGAAATTTCTGCTTGCGTATGCTTTAGAAGCAAGAATTAAGAGGACTACATTCATTATTTCAGCTGAAAAATGCTTACTTTATGATTTATAGTCAACATTAATGAAATGTCCCCAACAGCGTTTTCAGCCCGAGTGGAGCACATTTTGACTGTTTTTTTTTTAAACATCATTGTACATTGAAATTTCTGCTTGCATATGCTTTAGAAGCAAGAATTAAGAGGACTACATTCATTATTTCAGCTGAAAAACGCTTAGTTTATGATTTATAGTCAACATTAATGAAATGTTCCAAACAAGCGTTTTCAGCCCGAGTGGAGCACATTTTGACCGTTTTTTTAAAAACATCATTGTACATTGAAATTTCTGTTTGCGTATGCTTTAGAAGCAAGAATTAAGACGACTACATTCATTATTTCAGCTGAAAAATGCTTAGTTTATGATTTATAGTCAACATTAATGAAATGTCCCAAACAAGCGTTTTCAGCCCGAGTGGAGCACATTTTGACCGTTTTTTTAAAAACATCATTGTACATTGAAATTTCTGCTTGCGTATGCTTTAGAAGCAAGAATTAAGAGGACTACATTCATTATTTCAGCTGAAAAATGCTTAGTTTATGAATTATAGTCAACATTAATGAAATGTTCCAAACAAGCGTTTTCAGCCCGAGTGGAGCACATTTTGACCGTTTTTTTAAAAACATCATTGTACATTGAAATTTCTGTTTGCGTATGCTTTAGAAGCAAGAATTAAGACGACTACATTCATTATTTCAGCTGAAAAATGCTTAGTTTATGATTTATAGTCAACATTAATGTAATGTCCCAAACAAGCGTTTTCAGCCCGAGTGGAGCACATTTTGACCGTTTTTTTAAAAACATCATTGTACATTGAAATTTCTGCTTGCGTATGCTTTAGAAGCAAGAATTAAGAGGACTACATTCATTATTTCAGCTGAAAAATGCTTAGTTTATGATTTATAGTCAACATTAATGAAATGTCCCCAACAGCGTTTTCAGCCCGAGTGGAGCACATTTTGACTGTTTTTTTAAAAACATCATTGTACATTGAAATTTCTGCTTGCGTATGCTTTAGAAGCAAGAATTAAGAGGACTACATTCATTATTTCAGCTGAAAAATGCTTAGTTTATGATTTATAGTCAACATTAATGTAATGTCCCAAACAAGCGTTTTCAGCCCGAGTGGAGCACATTTTGACTGTTTTTTAAAAACATCATTGTACATTGAAATTTCTGCTTGCGTATGCTTTAGAAGCAAGAATTAAGAGGACTACATTCATTATTTCAGCTGAAAAATGCTTAGTTTATGATTTATAGTCAACATTAATGAAATGTCCCCAACAGCGTTTTCAGCCCGAGTGGAGCACATTTTGACTGTTTTTTTAAAAACATCATTGTACATTGAAATTTCTGCTTGCATATGCTTTAGAAGCAAGAATTAAGAGGACTACATTCATTATTTCAGCTGAAAAATGCTTAGTTTATGAATTATAGTCAACATTAATGAAATGTTCCAAACAAGCGTTTTCAGCCCGAGTGGAGCACATTTTGACCGTTTTTTTAAAAACATCATTGTAAATTGAAATTTTCGTTTGCGTATGCTTTAGAAGCAAGAATTAAGAGGACTACATTCATTATTTCAGCTGAAAAATGCTTAGTTTATGATTTATAGTCAACATTAATGAAATGTCCCCAACAGCGTTTTCAGCCCGAGTGGAGCACATTTTGACTGTTTTTTTAAAAACATCATTGTACATTGAAATTTCTGCTTGCGTATGCTTTAGAAGCAAGAATTAAGAGGACTACATTCATTATTTCAGCTGAAAAATGCTTAGTTTATGATTTATAGTCAACATTAATGAAATGTCCCCAACAGCGTTTTCAGCCCGAGTGGAGCACATTTTGACTGTTTTTTTAAAAACATCATTGTACATTGAAATTTCTGTTTGCGTATGCTTTAGAAGCAAGAATTAAGAGGACTACATTCATTATTTCAGCTGAAAAATGCTTAGTTTATGATTTATAGTCAACATTAATGTCATGTCCCAAACAAGCGTTTTCAGCCCGAGTGGAGCACATTTTGACTGTTTTTTTAAAAACATCATTGTACATTGAAATTTCTGCTTACATATGCTTTAGAAGCAAGAATTAAGAGGACTACATTCATTATTTCAGCTGAAAAATGCTTAGTTTATGAATTATAGTCAACATTAATGAAATGTTCCAAACAAGCGTTTTCAGCCCGAGTGGAGCACATTTTGACCGTTTTTTTAAAAACATCATTGTACATTGAAATTTTCGTTTGCGTATGCTTTAGAAGCAAGAATTAAGAGGACTACATTCATTATTTCAGCTGAAAAATGCTTAGTTTATGATTTATAGTCAACATTAATGAAATGTCCCCAACAGCGTTTTCAGCCCGAGTGGAGCACATTTTGACTGTTTTTTTAAAAACATCATTGTACATTGAAATTTCTGCTTGCGTATGCTTTAGAAGCAAGAATTAAGAGGACTACATTCATTATTTCAGCTGAAAAATGCTTAGTTTATGATTTATAGTCAACATTAATGAAATGTCCCCAACAGCGTTTTCAGCCCGAGTGGAGCACATTTTGACTGTTTTTTTTAAAAACATCATTGTACATTGAAATTTCTGTTTGCGTATGCTTTAGAAGCAAGAATTAAGAGGACTACATTCATTATTTCAGCTGAAAAATGCTTAGTTTATGAATTATAGTCAACATTAATGAAATGTTCCAAACAAGCGTTTTCAGCCCGAGTGGAGCACATTTTGACCGTTTTTTTAAAAACATCATTGTACATTGAAATTTTCGTTTGCGTATGCTTTAGAAGCAAGAATTAAGAGGACTACATTCATTATTTCAGCTGAAAAATGCTTAGTTTATGATTTATAGTCAACATTAATGTAATGTCCCAAACAAGCGTTTTCAGCCCGAGTGGAGCACATTTTGACTGTTTTTTTAAAAACATCATTGTACATTGAAATTTCTGCTTGCGTATGCTTTAGAAGCAAGAATTAAGAGGACTACATTCATTATTTCAGCCGAAAAATGCTTAGTTTATGATTTATAGTCAACATTAATGAAATGTCCCCAACAGCGTTTTCAGCCCGAGTGGAGCACATTTTGACTGTTTTTTTTAAAAACATCATTGTACATTGAAATTTCTGCTTGCGTATGCTTTAGAAGCAAGAATTAAGAGGACTACATTCATTATTTCAGCTGAAAAATGCTTAGTTTATGATTTATAGTCAACATTAATGAAATGTTCCAAACAAGCATTTTCAGCCCGAGTGGAGCACATTTTGACCGTTTTTTTAAAAACATCATTGTACATTGAAATTTCTGTTTGCGTATGCTTTAGAAGCAAGAATTAAGAGGACTACATTCATTATTTCAGCTGAAAAATGCTTAGTTTATGATTTATAGTCAACATTAATGTAATGTCCCAAACAAGCGTTTTCAGCCCGAGTGGAGCACATTTTGACTGTTTTTTTAAAAACATCATTGTACATTGAAATTTCTGCTTGCGTATGCTTTAGAAGCAAGAATTAAGAGGACTACATTCATTATTTCAGCTGAAAAATGCTTAGTTTATGAATTATAGTCAACATTAATGAAATGTTCCAAACAAGCGTTTTCAGCCCGAGTGGAGCACATTTTGACCGTTTTTTTAAAAACATCATTGTACATTGAAATTTCTGTTTGCGTATGCTTTAGAAGCAAGAATTAAGAGGACTACATTCATTATTTCAGCTGAAAAATGCTTAGTTTATGATTTATAGTCAACATTAATGAAATGTTCCAAACAAGCGTTTTCAGCCCGAGTGGAGCACATTTTGACCGTTTTTTTAAAAACATCATTGTACATTGAAATTTCTGCTTGCGTATGCTTTAGAAGCAAGAATTAAGAGGACTACATTCATTATTTCAGCTGAAAAATGCTTAGTTTATGATTTATAGTCAACATTAATGAAATGTCCCCAACAGCGTTTTCAGCCCGAGTGGAGCACATTTTGACTTTTTTTTTTAAACATCATTGTACATTGAAATTTCTGCTTACATATGCTTTAGAAGCAAGAATTAAGAGGACTACATTCATTATTTCAGCTGAAAAATGCTTAGTTTATGATTTATAGTCAACATTAATGAAATGTTCCAAACAAGCGTTTTCAGCCCGAGTGGAGCACATTTTGACCGTTTTTTTAAAAACATCATTGTACATTGAAATTTCTGTTTGTGTATGCTTTAGAAGCAAGAATTAAGAGGACTACATTCATTATTTCAGCTGAAAAATGCTTAGTTTATGATTTATAGTCAACATTAATGAAATGTTCCAAACAAGCGTTTTCAGCCCGAGTGGGGCACATTTTGCCTGTTTTTTTTAAAAACATCATTGTACATTGAAATTTCTGCTTGCGTATGCTTTAGAAGCAAGAATTAAGAGGACTACATTCATTATTTCAGCTGAAAAATGCTTAGTTTATGATTTATAGTCAACATTAATGAAATGTCCCCAACAGCGTTTTCAGCCCGAGTGGAGCACATTTTGACTGTTTTTTTAAAAACATCATTGTACATTGAAATTTCTGCCTGCGTATGCTTTAGAAGCAAGAATTAAGAGGACTACATTCATTATTTCAGCTGTAAAATGCTTAGTTTATGATTTATAGTCAACATTAATGAAATGTCCCCAACAGCGTTTTCAGCCCGAGTGGAGCACATTTTGACTGTTTTTTTAAAAACATCATTGTACATTGAAATTTCTGCTTGCATATGCTTTAGAAGCAAGAATTAAGAGGACTACATTCATTTTTTCAGCTGAAAAATGCTTAGTTTATGATTTATAGTCAACATTAATGAAATGTCCCCAACAGCGTTTTCAGCCCGAGTGGAGCACATTTTGACTGTTTGTTTTAAAAACATCATTGTACATTGAAATTTCTGCTTGCGTATGCTTTAGAAGCAAGAATTAAGAGGACTACATTCATTATTTCAGCTGAAAAATGCTTAGTTTTATGAATTATAGTCAACATTAATGAAATGTTCCAAACAAGCGTTTTCAGCCCGAGTGGAGCACATTTTGACCGTTTTTTTAAAAACATCATTGTACATTGAAATTTCTGTTTGCGTATGCTTTAGAAGCAAGAATTAAGAGGACTACATTCATTATTTCAGCTGAAAAATGCTTAGTTTATGATTTATAGTCAACATTAATGAAAAGTTCCAAACAAGCGTTTTCAGCCCGAGTGGAGCACATTTTGACCGTTTTTTTAAAAACATCATTGTACATTGAAATTTCTGCTTGCGTATGCTTTAGAAGCAAGAATTAAGAGGACTACATTCATTATTTCAGCTGAAAAATGCTTACTTTATGATTTATAGTCAACATTAATGAAATGTCCCCAACAGCGTTTTCAGCCCGAGTGGAGCACATTTTGACTGTTTTTTTTTTAAACATCATTGTACATTGAAATTTCTGCTTGCATATGCTTTAGAAGCAAGAATTAAGAGGACTACATTCATTATTTCAGCTGAAAAATGCTTAGTTTATGATTTATAGTCAACATTAATGAAATGTTCCAAACAAGCGTTTTCAGCCCGAGTGGAGCACATTTTGACCGTTTCTTTAAAAACATCATTGTACATTGAAATTTCTGTTTGCGTATGCTTTAGAAGCAAGAATTAAGAGGACTACATTCATTATTTCAGCTGAAAAATGCTTAGTTTATGATTTATAGTCAACATTAATGAAATGTCCCAAACAAGCGTTTTCAGCCCGAGTGGAGCACATTTTGACCGTTTTTTTAAAAACATCATTGTACATTGAAATTTCTGTTTGCGTATGCTTTAGAAGCAAGAATTAAGAGGACTACATTCATTATTTCAGCTGAAAAATGCTTAGTTTATGATTTATAGTCAACATTAATGAAATGTCCCCAACAGCGTTTTCAGCCCGAGTGGAGCACATTTTGACTGTTTTTTTAAAAACATCATTGTACATTGAAATTTCTGCTTGCGTATGCTTTAGAAGCAAGAATTAAGAGGACTACATTCATTATTTCAGCTGAAAAATGCTTAGTTTTTGATTTATAGTCAACATTAATGAAATGTCCCCAACAGCGTTTTCAGCCCTAAAGGAGCACATTTTGACCGTTTTTTTAAAAACATCATTGTACATTGAAATTTCTGTTTGCGTATGCTTTAGAAGCAAGAATTAAGACGACTACATTCATTATTTCAGCTGAAAAATGCTTAGTTTATGATTTATAGTCAACATTAATGAAATGTCCCAAACAAGCGTTTTCAGCCCGAGTGGAGCACATTTTGACCGTTTTTTTAAAAACATCATTGTACATTGAAATTTCTGCTTGCGTATGCTTTAGAAGCAAGAATTAAGAGGACTACATTCATTATTTCAGCTGAAAAATGCTTAGTTTATGAATTATAGTCAACATTAATGAAATGTTCCAAACAAGCGTTTTCAGCCCGAGTGGAGCACATTTTGACCGTTTTTTTAAAAACATCATTGTACATTGAAATTTCTGTTTGCGTATGCTTTAGAAGCAAGAATTAAGACGACTACATTCATTATTTCAGCTGAAAAATGCTTAGTTTATGATTTATAGTCAACATTAATGTAATGTCCCAAACAAGCGTTTTCAGCCCGAGTGGAGCACATTTTGACCGTTTTTTTAAAAACATCATTGTACATTGAAATTTCTGCTTGCGTATGCTTTAGAAGCAAGAATTAAGAGGACTACATTCATTATTTCAGCTGAAAAATGCTTAGTTTATGATTTATAGTCAACATTAATGAAATGTCCCCAACAGCGTTTTCAGCCCGAGTGGAGCACATTTTGACTGTTTTTTTAAAAACATCATTGTACATTGAAATTTCTGCTTGCGTATGCTTTAGAAGCAAGAATTAAGAGGACTACATTCATTATTTCAGCTGAAAAATGCTTAGTTTATGATTTATAGTCAACATTAATGTAATGTCCCAAACAAGCGTTTTCAGCCCGAGTGGAGCACATTTTGACTGTTTTTTAAAAACATCATTGTACATTGAAATTTCTGCTTGCGTATGCTTTAGAAGCAAGAATTAAGAGGACTACATTCATTATTTCAGCTGAAAAATGCTTAGTTTATGATTTATAGTCAACATTAATGAAATGTCCCCAACAGCGTTTTCAGCCCGAGTGGAGCACATTTTGACTGTTTTTTTAAAAACATCATTGTACATTGAAATTTCTGCTTGCATATGCTTTAGAAGCAAGAATTAAGAGGACTACATTCATTTTTTCAGCTGAAAAATGCTTAGTTTATGATTTATAGTCAACATTAATGAAATGTCCCCAACAGCGTTTTCAGCCCGAGTGGAGCACATTTTGACTGTTTTTTAAAAAACATCATTGTACATTGAAATTTCTGCTTGCGTATGCTTTAGAAGCAAGAATTAAGAGGACTACATTCATTATTTCAGCTGAAAAACGCTTAGTTTTTGATTTATAGTCAACATTAATGAAATGTCCCCAACAGCGTTTTCAGCCCGAGTGGAGCACATTTTGACTGTTTGTTTTAAAAACATCATTGTACATTGAAATTTCTGCTTGCGTATGCTTTAGAAGCAAGAATTAAGAGGACTACATTCATTATTTCAGCTGAAAAATGCTTAGTTTATGAATTATAGTCAACATTAATGAAATGTTCCAAACAAGCGTTTTCAGCCCGAGTGGAGCACATTTTGACCGTTTTTTTAAAAACATCATTGTACATTGAAATTTTCGTTTGCGTATGCTTTAGAAGCAAGAATTAAGAGGACTACATTCATTATTTCAGCTGAAAAATGCTTAGTTTATGATTTATAGTCAACATTAATGTAATGTCCCAAACAAGCGTTTTCAGCCCGAGTGGAGCACATTTTGACTGTTTTTTTAAAAACATCATTGTACATTGAAATTTCTGCTTGCGTATGCTTTAGAAGCAAGAATTAAGAGGACTACATTCATTATTTCAGCTGAAAAATGCTTAGTTTATGAATTATAGTCAACATTAATGAAATGTTCCAAACAAGCGTTTTCAGCCCGAGTGGAGCACATTTTGACCGTTTTTTTAAAAACATCATTGTACATTGAAATTTCTGTTTGCGTATGCTTTAGAAGCAAGAATTAAGAGGACTACATTCATTATTTCAGCTGAAAAATGCTTAGTTTATGATTTATAGTCAACATTAATGAAATGTTCCAAACAAGCGTTTTCAGCCCGAGTGGAGCACATTTTGACCGTTTTTTTAAAAACATCATTGTACATTGAAATTTCTGCTTGCGTATGCTTTAGAAGCAAGAATTAAGAGGACTACATTCATTATTTCAGCTGAAAAATGCTTAGTTTATGATTTATAGTCAATATTAATGAAATGTCCCCAACAGCGTTTTCAGCCCGAGTGGAGCACATTTTGACTTTTTTTTTTAAACATCATTGTACATTGAAATTTCTGCTTACATATGCTTTAGAAGCAAGAATTAAGAGGACTACATTCATTATTTCAGCTGAAAAATGCTTAGTTTATGATTTATAGTCAACATTAATGAAATGTTCCAAACAAGCGTTTTCAGCCCGAGTGGAGCACATTTTGACCGTTTTTTTAAAAACATCATTGTACATTGAAATTTCTGTTTGTGTATGCTTTAGAAGCAAGAATTAAGAGGACTACATTCATTATTTCAGCTGAAAAATGCTTAGTTTATGATTTATAGTCAACATTAATGAAATGTTCCAAACAAGCGTTTTCAGCCCGAGTGGGGCACATTTTGACTGTTTTTTTTAAAAACATCATTGTACATTGAAATTTCTGCTTGCGTATGCTTTAGAAGCAAGAATTAAGAGGACTACATTCATTATTTCAGCTGAAAAATGCTTAGTTTATGATTTATAGTCAACATTAATGAAATGTCCCCAACAGCGTTTTCAGCCCGAGTGGAGCACATTTTGACTGTTTTTTTAAAAACATCATTGTACATTGAAATTTCTGCCTGCGTATGCTTTAGAAGCAAGAATTAAGAGGACTACATTCATTATTTCAGCTGAAAAATGCTTAGTTTATGATTTATAGTCAACATTAATGAAATGTCCCCAACAGCGTTTTCAGCCCGAGTGGAGCACATTTTGACTGTTTTTTTAAAAACATCATTGTACATTGAAATTTCTGCTTGCGTATGCTTTAGAAGCAAGAATTAAGAGGACTACATTCATTATTTCAGCTGAAAAATGCTTAGTTTATGATTTATAGTCAACATTAATGAAATGTCCCCAACAGCGTTTTCAGCCCGAGTGGAGCACATTTTGACTGTTTTTTTAAAAACATCATTGTACATTGAAATTTCTGCTTGCGTATGCTTTAGAAGCAAGAATTAAGAGGACTACATTCATTATTTCAGCTGTAAAATGCTTAGTTTATGATTTATAGTCAACATTAATGAAATGTCCCCAACAGCGTTTTCAGCCCGAGTGGAGCACATTTTGACTGTTTTTTTAAAAACATCATTGTACATTGAAATTTCTGCTTGCGTATGCTTTAGAAGCAAGAATTAAGAGGACTACATTCATTATTTCAGCTGAAAATTGCTTAGTTTATGATTTATAGTCAACATTAATGAAATGTCCCCAACAGCATTTTCAGCCCGAGTGGAGCACATTTTGACCGTTTTTTTAAAAACATCATTGTACATTGAAATTTCTGCTTGCGTATGCTTTAGAAGCAAGAATTAAGAGGACTACATTCATTATTTCAGCTGAAAAATGCTTAGTTTATGAATTATAGTCAACATTAATGAAATGTTCCAAACAAGCGTTTTCAGCCCGAGTGGAGCACATTTTGACCGTTTTTTTAAAAACATCATTGTACATTGAAATTTCTGTTTGCGTATGCTTTAGAAGCAAGAATTAAGACGACTACATTCATTATTTCAGCTGAAAAATGCTTAGTTTATGATTTATAGTCAACATTAATGTAATGTCCCAAACAAGCGTTTTCAGCCCGAGTGGAGCACATTTTGACCGTTTTTTTAAAAACATCATTGTACATTGAAATTTCTGCTTGCGTATGCTTTAGAAGCAAGAATTAAGAGGACTACATTCATTATTTCAGCTGAAAAATGCTTAATTTTATGAATTATAGTCAACATTAATGAAATGTTCCAAACAAGCGTTTTCAGCCCGAGTGGAGCACATTTTGACCGTTTTTTTAAAAACATCATTGTACATTGAAATTTCTGTTTGCGTATGCTTTAGAAGCAAGAATTAAGAGGACTACATTCATTATTTCAGCTGAAAAATGCTTAGTTTATGATTTATAGTCAACATTAATGAAAAGTTCCAAACAAGCGTTTTCAGCCCGAGTGGAGCACATTTTGACCGTTTTTTTAAAAACATCATTGTACATTGAAATTTCTGCTTGCGTATGCTTTAGAAGCAAGAATTAAGAGGACTACATTCATTATTTCAGCTGAAAAATGCTTACTTTATGATTTATAGTCAACATTAATGAAATGTCCCCAACAGCGTTTTCAGCCCGAGTGGAGCACATTTTGACTGTTTTTTTTTTAAACATCATTGTACATTGAAATTTCTGCTTGCATATGCTTTAGAAGCAAGAATTAAGAGGACTACATTCATTATTTCAGCTGAAAAACGCTTAGTTTATGATTTATAGTCAACATTAATGAAATGTTCCAAACAAGCGTTTTCAGCCCGAGTGGAGCACATTTTGACCGTTTTTTTAAAAACATCATTGTACATTGAAATTTCTGTTTGCGTATGCTTTAGAAGCAAGAATTAAGACGACTACATTCATTATTTCAGCTGAAAAATGCTTAGTTTATGATTTATAGTCAACATTAATGAAATGTCCCCAACAGCGTTTTCAGCCCGAGTGGAGCACATTTTGACTGTTTTTTTTTTAAACATCATTGTACATTGAAATTTCTGCTTGCATATGCTTTAGAAGCAAGAATTAAGAGGACTACATTCATTATTTCAGCTGAAAAACGCTTAGTTTATGATTTATAGTCAACATTAATGAAATGTTCCAAACAAGCGTTTTCAGCCCGAGTGGAGCACATTTTGACCGTTTTTTTAAAAACATCATTGTACATTGAAATTTCTGTTTGCGTATGCTTTAGAAGCAAGAATTAAGAGGACTACATTCATTATTTCAGCTGAAAAATGCTTAGTTTATGATTTATAGTCAACATTAATGAAATGTCCCAAACAAGCGTTTTCAGCCCGAGTGGAGCACATTTTGACTGTTTTTTTAAAAACATCATTGTACATTGAAATTTCTGCTTGCGTATGCTTTAGAAGCAAGAATTAAGAGGACTACATTCATTATTTCAGCTGAAAAATGCTTAGTTTATGATTTATAGTCAACATTAATGAAATGTTCCAAACAAGCGTTTTCAGCCCGAGTGGAGCACATTTTGACCCTTTTTTTAAAAACATCATTGTACATTGAAATTTCTGCTTGCGTATGCTTTAGAAGCAAGAATTAAGAGGACTACATTCATTATTTCAGCTGAAAAATGCTTAGTTTTTGATTTGTAGTCAACATTAATGAAATGTCCCCAACAGCGTTTTCAGCCCGAGTGGAGCACATTTTGACTGTTTTTTTAAAAACATCATTGTACATTGAAATTTCTGCTTGCATATGCTTTAGAAGCAAGAATTAAGAGGACTACATTCATTATTTCAGCTGAAAAATGCTTAGTTTATGAATTATAGTCAACATTAATGAAATGTTCCAAACAAGCGTTTTCAGCCCGAGTGGAGCACATTTTGACCGTTTTTTTAAAAACATCATTGTACATTGAAATTTTCGTTTGCGTATGCTTTAGAAGCAAGAATTAAGAGGACTACATTCATTATTTCAGCTGAAAAATGCTTAGTTTATGATTTATAGTCAACATTAATGAAATGTCCCCAACAGCGTTTTCAGCCCGAGTGGAGCACATTTTGACTGTTTTTTTTTTAAACATCATTGTACATTGAAATTTCTGCTTGCATATGCTTTAGAAGCAAGAATTAAGAGGACTACATTCATTATTTCAGCTGAAAAACGCTTAGTTTATGATTTATAGTCAACATTAATGAAATGTTCCAAACAAGCGTTTTCAGCCCGAGTGGAGCACATTTTGACCGTTTTTTTAAAAACATCATTGTACATTGAAATTTCTGTTTGCGTATGCTTTAGAAGCAAGAATTAAGACGACTACATTCATTATTTCAGCTGAAAAATGCTTAGTTTATGATTTATAGTCAACATTAATGAAATGTCCCCAACAGCGTTTTCAGCCCGAGTGGAGCACATTTTGACTGTTTTTTTTTTAAACATCATTGTACATTGAAATTTCTGCTTGCATATGCTTTAGAAGCAAGAATTAAGAGGACTACATTCATTATTTCAGCTGAAAAACGCTTAGTTTATGATTTATAGTCAACATTAATGAAATGTTCCAAACAAGCGTTTTCAGCCCGAGTGGAGCACATTTTGACCGTTTTTTTAAAAACATCATTGTACATTGAAATTTCTGTTTGCGTATGCTTTAGAAGCAAGAATTAAGAGGACTACATTCATTATTTCAGCTGAAAAATGCTTAGTTTATGATTTATAGTCAACATTAATGAAATGTCCCAAACAAGCGTTTTCAGCCCGAGTGGAGCACATTTTGACTGTTTTTTTAAAAACATCATTGTACATTGAAATTTCTGCTTGCGTATGCTTTAGAAGCAAGAATTAAGAGGACTACATTCATTATTTCAGCTGAAAAATGCTTAGTTTATGATTTATAGTCAACATTAATGAAATGTTCCAAACAAGCGTTTTCAGCCCGAGTGGAGCACATTTTGACCCTTTTTTTAAAAACATCATTGTACATTGAAATTTCTGCTTGCGTATGCTTTAGAAGCAAGAATTAAGAGGACTACATTCATTATTTCAGCTGAAAAATGCTTAGTTTTTGATTTGTAGTCAACATTAATGAAATGTCCCCAACAGCGTTTTCAGCCCGAGTGGAGCACATTTTGACTGTTTTTTTAAAAACATCATTGTACATTGAAATTTCTGCTTGCATATGCTTTAGAAGCAAGAATTAAGAGGACTACATTCATTATTTCAGCTGAAAAATGCTTAGTTTATGAATTATAGTCAACATTAATGAAATGTTCCAAACAAGCGTTTTCAGCCCGAGTGGAGCACATTTTGACCGTTTTTTTAAAAACATCATTGTACATTGAAATTTTCGTTTGCGTATGCTTTAGAAGCAAGAATTAAGAGGACTACATTCATTATTTCAGCTGAAAAATGCTTAGTTTATGATTTATAGTCAACATTAATGAAATGTCCCCAACAGCGTTTTCAGCCCGAGTGGAGCACATTTTGACTGTTTTTTTAAAAACATCATTGTACATTGAAATTTCTGCTTGCGTATGCTTTAGAAGCAAGAATTAAGAGGACTACATTCATTATTTCAGCTGAAAAATGCTTAGTTTATGATTTATAGTCAACATTAATGAAATGTCCCCAACAGCGTTTTCAGCCCGAGTGGAGCACATTTTGACTGTTTTTTTTAAAAACATCATTGTACATTGAAATTTCTGTTTGCGTATGCTTTAGAAGCAAGAATTAAGAGGACTACATTCATTATTTCAGCTGAAATATGCTTAGTTTTTGATTTATAGTCAACATTAATGAAATGTCCCCAACAGCGTTTTCAGCCCGAGTGGAGCACATTTTGACTGTTTTTTTAAAAACATCATTGTACATTGAAATTTCTGTTTGCGTATGCTTTAGAAGCAAGAATTAAGAGGACTACATTCATTATTTCAGCTGAAAAATGCTTAGTTTATGAATTATAGTCAACATTAATGAAATGTTCCAAACAAGCGTTTTCAGCCCGAGTGGAGCACATTTTGACCGTTTTTTTAAAAACATCATTGTACATTGAAATTTTCGTTTGCGTATGCTTTAGAAGCAAGAATTAAGAGGACTACATTCATTATTTCAGCTGAAAAATGCTTAGTTTATGATTTATAGTCAACATTAATGTAATGTCCCAAACAAGCGTTTTCAGCCCGAGTGGAGCACATTTTGACTGTTTTTTTAAAAACATCATTGTACATTGAAATTTCTGCTTGCGTATGCTTTAGAAGCAAGAATTAAGAGGACTACATTCATTATTTCAGCTGAAAAATGCTTAGTTTATGAATTATAGTCAACATTAATGAAATGTTCCAAACAAGCGTTTTCAGCCCGAGTGGAGCACATTTTGACCGTTTTTTTAAAAACATCATTGTACATTGAAATTTCTGTTTGCGTATGCTTTAGAAGCAAGAATTAAGAGGACTACATTCATTATTTCAGCTGAAAAATGCTTAGTTTATGATTTATAGTCAACATTAATGAAATGTTCTAAACAAGCGTTTTCAGCCCGAGTGGAGCACATTTTGACCGTTTTTTTAAAAACATCATTGTACATTGAAATTTCTGCTTGCGTATGCTTTAGAAGCAAGAATTAAGAGGACTACATTCATTATTTCAGCTGAAAAATGCTTAGTTTATGATTTATAGTCAATATTAATGAAATGTCCCCAACAGCGTTTTCAGCCCGAGTGGAGCACATTTTGACTTTTTTTTTTAAACATCATTGTACATTGAAATTTCTGCTTACATATGCTTTAGAAGCAAGAATTAAGAGGACTACATTCATTATTTCAGCTGAAAAATGCTTAGTTTATGATTTATAGTCAACATTAATGAAATGTTCCAAACAAGCGTTTTCAGCCCGAGTGGAGCACATTTTGACCGTTTTTTTAAAAACATCATTGTACATTGAAATTTCTGTTTGTGTATGCTTTAGAAGCAAGAATTAAGAGGACTACATTCATTATTTCAGCTGAAAAATGCTTAGTTTATGATTTATAGTCAACATTAATGAAATGTTCCAAACAAGCGTTTTCAGCCCGAGTGGGGCACATTTTGACTGTTTTTTTTAAAAACATCATTGTACATTGAAATTTCTGCTTGCGTATGCTTTAGAAGCAAGAATTAAGAGGACTACATTCATTATTTCAGCTGAAAAATGCTTAGTTTATGATTTATAGTCAACATTAATGAAATGTCCCCAACAGCGTTTTCAGCCCGAGTGGAGCACATTTTGACTGTTTTTTTAAAAACATCATTGTACATTGAAATTTCTGCTTGCGTATGCTTTAGAAGCAAGAATTAAGAGGACTACATTCATTATTTCAGCTGAAAAATGCTTAGTTTATGATTTATAGTCAACATTAATGAAATGTCCCCAACAGCGTTTTCAGCCCGAGTGGAGCACATTTTGACTGTTTTTTTAAAAACATCATTGTACATTGAAATTTCTGCTTGCGTATGCTTTAGAAGCAAGAATTAAGAGGACTACATTCATTATTTCAGCTGAAAAATGCTTAGTTTATGATTTATAGTCAACATTAATGAAATGTCCCCAACAGCGTTTTCAGCCCGAGTGGAGCACATTTTGACTGTTTTTTTTTTAAACATCATTGTACATTGAAATTTCTGCTTGCATATGCTTTAGAAGCAAGAATTAAGAGGACTACATTCATTATTTCAGCTGAAAAATGCTTAGTTTATGATTTATAGTCAACATTAATGAAATGTTCCAAACAAGCGTTTTCAGCCCGAGTGGGGCACATTTTGACTGTTTTTTTTAAAAACATCATTGTACATTGAAATTTCTGCTTGCGTATGCTTTAGAAGCAAGAATTAAGAGGACTACATTCATTATTTCAGCTGAAAAATGCTTAGTTTATGATTTATAGTCAACATTAATGAAATGTCCCCAACAGCGTTTTCAGCCCGAGTGGAGCACATTTTGACTGTTTTTTTAAAAACATCATTGTACATTGAAATTTCTGCCTGCGTATGCTTTAGAAGCAAGAATTAAGAGGACTACATTCATTATTTCAGCTGTAAAATGCTTAGTTTATGATTTATAGTCAACATTAATGAAATGTCCCCAACAGCGTTTTCAGCCCGAGTGGAGCACATTTTGACTGTTTTTTTAAAAACATCATTGTACATTGAAATTTCTGCTTGCGTATGCTTTAGAAGCAAGAATTAAGAGGACTACATTCATTATTTCAGCTGAAAAATGCTTAGTTTATGATTTATAGTCAACATTAATGAAATGTCCCCAACAGCATTTTCAGCCCGAGTGGAGCACATTTTGACCGTTTTTTTAAAAACATCATTGTACATTGAAATTTCTGCTTGCGTATGCTTTAGAAGCAAGAATTAAGAGGACTACATTCATTATTTCAGCTGAAAAATGCTTAGTTTATGAATTATAGTCAACATTAATGAAATGTTCCAAACAAGCGTTTTCAGCCCGAGTGGAGCACATTTTGACCGTTTTTTTAAAAACATCATTGTACATTGAAATTTCTGTTTGCGTATGCTTTAGAAGCAAGAATTAAGAGGACTACATTCATTATTTCAGCTGAAAAATGCTTAGTTTATGATTTATAGTCAACATTAATGTAATGTCCCAAACAAGCGTTTTCAGCCCGAGTGGAGCACATTTTGACCGTTTTTTTAAAAACATCATTGTACATTGAAATTTCTGCTTGCGTATGCTTTAGAAGCAAGAATTAAGAGGACTACATTCATTATTTCAGCTGAAAAATGCTTAGTTTATGATTTATAGTCAACATTAATGAAATGTCCCCAACAGCGTTTTCAGCCCGAGTGGAGCACATTTTGACTGTTTTTTTAAAAACATCATTGTACATTGAAATTTCTGCTTGCGTATGCTTTAGAAGCAAGAATTAAGAGGACTACATTCATTATTTCAGCTGTAAAATGCTTAGTTTATGATTTATAGTCAACATTAATGAAATGTCCCCAACAGCGTTTTCAGCCCGAGTGGAGCACATTTTGACTGTTTTTTTAAAAACATCATTGTACATTGAAATTTCTGCTTGCGTATGCTTTAGAAGCAAGAATTAAGAGGACTACATTCATTATTTCAGCTGAAAAATGCTTAGTTTATGATTTATAGTCAACATTAATGAAATGTCCCCAACAGCATTTTCAGCCCGAGTGGAGCACATTTTGACCGTTTTTTTAAAAACATCATTGTACATTGAAATTTCTGCTTGCGTATGCTTTAGAAGCAAGAATTAAGAGGACTACATTCATTATTTCAGCTGAAAAATGCTTAGTTTATGATTTATAGTCAACATTAATGAAATGTCCCCAACAGCGTTTTCAGCCCGAGTGGAGCACATTTTGACTGTTTTTTTAAAAACATCATTGTACATTGAAATTTCTGCTTGCGTATGCTTTAGAAGCAAGAATTAAGAGGACTACATTCATTATTTCAGCTGAAAAATGCTTAGTTTATGATTTATAGTCAACATTAATGAAATGTCCCCAACAGCGTTTTCAGCCCGAGTGGAGCACATTTTGACTGTTTTTTTAAAAACATCATTGTACATTGAAATTTCTGCTTGCGTATGCTTTAGAAGCAAGAATTAAGAGGACTACATTCATTATTTCAGCTGAAAAATGCTTAGTTTATGATTTATAGTCAACATTAATGAAATGTCCCCAACAGCGTTTTCAGCCCGAGTGGAGCACATTTTGACTGTTTTTTTTTTAAACATCATTGTACATTGAAATTTCTGCTTGCATATGCTTTAGAAGCAAGAATTAAGAGGACTACATTCATTATTTCAGCTGAAAAATGCTTAGTTTATGATTTATAGTCAACATTAATGAAATGTTCCAAACAAGCGTTTTCAGCCCGAGTGGGGCACATTTTGACTGTTTTTTTTAAAAACATCATTGTACATTGAAATTTCTGCTTGCGTATGCTTTAGAAGCAAGAATTAAGAGGACTACATTCATTATTTCAGCTGAAAAATGCTTAGTTTATGATTTATAGTCAACATTAATGAAATGTCCCCAACAGCGTTTTCAGCCCGAGTGGAGCACATTTTGACTGTTTTTTTAAAAACATCATTGTACATTGAAATTTCTGCCTGCGTATGCTTTAGAAGCAAGAATTAAGAGGACTACATTCATTATTTCAGCTGTAAAATGCTTAGTTTATGATTTATAGTCAACATTAATGAAATGTCCCCAACAGCGTTTTCAGCCCGAGTGGAGCACATTTTGACTGTTTTTTTAAAAACATCATTGTACATTGAAATTTCTGCTTGCGTATGCTTTAGAAGCAAGAATTAAGAGGACTACATTCATTATTTCAGCTGAAAAATGCTTAGTTTATGATTTATAGTCAACATTAATGAAATGTCCCCAACAGCATTTTCAGCCCGAGTGGAGCACATTTTGACCGTTTTTTTAAAAACATCATTGTACATTGAAATTTCTGCTTGCGTATGCTTTAGAAGCAAGAATTAAGAGGACTACATTCATTATTTCAGCTGAAAAATGCTTAGTTTATGAATTATAGTCAACATTAATGAAATGTTCCAAACAAGCGTTTTCAGCCCGAGTGGAGCACATTTTGACCGTTTTTTTAAAAACATCATTGTACATTGAAATTTCTGTTTGCGTATGCTTTAGAAGCAAGAATTAAGAGGACTACATTCATTATTTCAGCTGAAAAATGCTTAGTTTATGATTTATAGTCAACATTAATGTAATGTCCCAAACAAGCGTTTTCAGCCCGAGTGGAGCACATTTTGACCGTTTTTTTAAAAACATCATTGTACATTGAAATTTCTGCTTGCGTATGCTTTAGAAGCAAGAATTAAGAGGACTACATTCATTATTTCAGCTGAAAAATGCTTAGTTTATGATTTATAGTCAACATTAATGAAATGTCCCCAACAGCGTTTTCAGCCCGAGTGGAGCACATTTTGACTGTTTTTTTAAAAACATCATTGTACATTGAAATTTCTGCTTGCGTATGCTTTAGAAGCAAGAATTAAGAGGACTACATTCATTATTTCAGCTGTAAAATGCTTAGTTTATGATTTATAGTCAACATTAATGAAATGTCCCCAACAGCGTTTTCAGCCCGAGTGGAGCACATTTTGACTGTTTTTTTAAAAACATCATTGTACATTGAAATTTCTGCTTGCGTATGCTTTAGAAGCAAGAATTAAGAGGACTACATTCATTATTTCAGCTGAAAAATGCTTAGTTTATGATTTATAGTCAACATTAATGAAATGTCCCCAACAGCATTTTCAGCCCGAGTGGAGCACATTTTGACCGTTTTTTTAAAAACATCATTGTACATTGAAATTTCTGCTTGCGTATGCTTTAGAAGCAAGAATTAAGAGGACTACATTCATTATTTCAGCTGAAAAATGCTTAGTTTATGATTTATAGTCAACATTAATGAAATGTTCCAAACAAGCGTTTTCAGCCCGAGTGGAGCACATTTTGACCGTTTTTTTAAAAACATCATTGTACATTGAAATTTCTGTTTGCGTATGCTTTAGAAGCAAGAATTAAGACGACTACATTCATTATTTCAGCTGAAAAATGCTTAGTTTATGATTTATAGTCAACATTAATGTAATGTCCCAAACAAGCGTTTTCAGCCCGAGTGGAGCACATTTTGACCGTTTTTTTAAAAACATCATTGTACATTGAAATTTCTGCTTGCGTATGCTTTAGAAGCAAGAATTAAGAGGACTACATTCATTATTTCAGCTGAAAAATGCTTAGTTTATGATTTATAGTCAACATTAATGAAATGTCCCCAACAGCGTTTTCAGCCCGAGTGGAGCACATTTTGACTGTTTTTTTAAAAACATCATTGTACATTGAAATTTCTGCTTGCGTATGCTTTAGAAGCAAGAATTAAGAGGACTACATTCATTATTTCAGCTGAAAAATGCTTAGTTTATGATTTATAGTCAACATTAATGTAATGTCCCAAACAAGCGTTTTCAGCCCGAGTGGAGCACATTTTGACTGTTTTTTAAAAACATCATTGTACATTGAAATTTCTGCTTGCGTATGCTTTAGAAGCAAGAATTAAGAGGACTACATTCATTATTTCAGCTGAAAAATGCTTAGTTTATGATTTATAGTCAACATTAATGAAATGTCCCCAACAGCGTTTTCAGCCCGAGTGGAGCACATTTTGACTGTTTTTTTAAAAACATCATTGTACATTGAAATTTCTGCTTGCATATGCTTTAGAAGCAAGAATTAAGAGGACTACATTCATTTTTTCAGCTGAAAAATGCTTAGTTGATGATTTATAGTCAACATTAATGAAATGTCCCCAACAGCGTTTTCAGCCCGAGTGGAGCACATTTTGACTGTTTTTTAAAAAACATCATTGTACATTGAAATTTCTGCTTGCGTATGCTTTAGAAGCAAGAATTAAGAGGACTACATTCATTATTTCAGCTGAAAAATGCTTAGTTTATGATTTATAGTCAACATTAATGAAAAGTTCCAAACAAGCGTTTTCAGCCCGAGTGGAGCACATTTTGACTGTTTTTTTTTTAAACATCATTGTACATTGAAATTTCTGCTTGCGTATGCTTTAGAAGCAAGAATTAAGAGGACTACATTCATTATTTCAGCTGAAAAATGCTTAGTTTATGATTTATAGTCAACATTAATGAAATGTTCCAAACAAGCGTTTTCAGCCCGAGTGGGGCACATTTTGACTGTTTTTTAAAAAACATCATTGTACATTGAAATTTCTGCTTGCGTATGCTTTAGAAGCAAGAATTAAGAGGACTACATTCATTATTTCAGCTGAAAAACGCTTAGTTTTTGATTTATAGTCAACATTAATGAAATGTCCCCAACAGCGTTTTCAGCCCGAGTGGAGCACATTTTGACTGTTTGTTTTAAAAACATCATTGTACATTGAAATTTCTGCTTGCGTATGCTTTAGAAGCAAGAATTAAGAGGACTACATTCATTATTTCAGCTGAAAAATGCTTAATTTTATGAATTATAGTCAACATTAATGAAATGTTCCAAACAAGCGTTTTCAGCCCGAGTGGAGCACATTTTGACCGTTTTTTTAAAAACATCATTGTACATTGAAATTTCTGTTTGCGTATGCTTTAGAAGCAAGAATTAAGAGGACTACATTCATTATTTCAGCTGAAAAATGCTTAGTTTATGATTTATAGTCAACATTAATGAAAAGTTCCAAACAAGCGTTTTCAGCCCGAGTGGAGCACATTTTGACCGTTTTTTTAAAAACATCATTGTACATTGAAATTTCTGCTTGCGTATGCTTTAGAAGCAAGAATTAAGAGGACTACATTCATTATTTCAGCTGAAAAATGCTTACTTTATGATTTATAGTCAACATTAATGAAATGTCCCCAACAGCGTTTTCAGCCCGAGTGGAGCACATTTTGACTGTTTTTTTTTTAAACATCATTGTACATTGAAATTTCTGCTTGCATATGCTTTAGAAGCAAGAATTAAGAGGACTACATTCATTATTTCAGCTGAAAAACGCTTAGTTTATGATTTATAGTCAACATTAATGAAATGTTCCAAACAAGCGTTTTCAGCCCGAGTGGAGCACATTTTGACCGTTTTTTTAAAAACATCATTGTACATTGAAATTTCTGTTTGCGTATGCTTTAGAAGCAAGAATTAAGACGACTACATTCATTATTTCAGCTGAAAAATGCTTAGTTTATGATTTATAGTCAACATTAATGAAATGTCCCAAACAAGCGTTTTCAGCCCGAGTGGAGCACATTTTGACCGTTTTTTTAAAAACATCATTGTACATTGAAATTTCTGCTTGCGTATGCTTTAGAAGCAAGAATTAAGAGGACTACATTCATTATTTCAGCTGAAAAATGCTTAGTTTATGAATTATAGTCAACATTAATGAAATGTTCCAAACAAGCGTTTTCAGCCCGAGTGGAGCACATTTTGACCGTTTTTTTAAAAACATCATTGTACATTGAAATTTCTGTTTGCGTATGCTTTAGAAGCAAGAATTAAGACGACTACATTCATTATTTCAGCTGAAAAATGCTTAGTTTATGATTTATAGTCAACATTAATGTAATGTCCCAAACAAGCGTTTTCAGCCCGAGTGGAGCACATTTTGACCGTTTTTTTAAAAACATCATTGTACATTGAAATTTCTGCTTGCGTATGCTTTAGAAGCAAGAATTAAGAGGACTACATTCATTATTTCAGCTGAAAAATGCTTAGTTTATGATTTATAGTCAACATTAATGAAATGTCCCCAACAGCGTTTTCAGCCCGAGTGGAGCACATTTTGACTGTTTTTTTAAAAACATCATTGTACATTGAAATTTCTGCTTGCGTATGCTTTAGAAGCAAGAATTAAGAGGACTACATTCATTATTTCAGCTGAAAAATGCTTAGTTTATGATTTATAGTCAACATTAATGTAATGTCCCAAACAAGCGTTTTCAGCCCGAGTGGAGCACATTTTGACTGTTTTTTAAAAACATCATTGTACATTGAAATTTCTGCTTGCGTATGCTTTAGAAGCAAGAATTAAGAGGACTACATTCATTATTTCAGCTGAAAAATGCTTAGTTTATGATTTATAGTCAACATTAATGAAATGTCCCCAACAGCGTTTTCAGCCCGAGTGGAGCACATTTTGACTGTTTTTTTAAAAACATCATTGTACATTGAAATTTCTGCTTGCATATGCTTTAGAAGCAAGAATTAAGAGGACTACATTCATTATTTCAGCTGAAAAATGCTTAGTTTATGAATTATAGTCAACATTAATGAAATGTTCCAAACAAGCGTTTTCAGCCCGAGTGGAGCACATTTTGACCGTTTTTTTAAAAACATCATTGTAAATTGAAATTTTCGTTTGCGTATGCTTTAGAAGCAAGAATTAAGAGGACTACATTCATTATTTCAGCTGAAAAATGCTTAGTTTATGATTTATAGTCAACATTAATGAAATGTCCCCAACAGCGTTTTCAGCCCGAGTGGAGCACATTTTGACTGTTTTTTTAAAAACATCATTGTACATTGAAATTTCTGCTTGCGTATGCTTTAGAAGCAAGAATTAAGAGGACTACATTCATTATTTCAGCTGAAAAATGCTTAGTTTATGATTTATAGTCAACATTAATGAAATGTCCCCAACAGCGTTTTCAGCCCGAGTGGAGCACATTTTGACTGTTTTTTTAAAAACATCATTGTACATTGAAATTTCTGTTTGCGTATGCTTTAGAAGCAAGAATTAAGAGGACTACATTCATTATTTCAGCTGAAAAATGCTTAGTTTATGATTTATAGTCAACATTAATGTCATGTCCCAAACAAGCGTTTTCAGCCCGAGTGGAGCACATTTTGACTGTTTTTTTAAAAACATCATTGTACATTGAAATTTCTGCTTACATATGCTTTAGAAGCAAGAATTAAGAGGACTACATTCATTATTTCAGCTGAAAAATGCTTAGTTTATGAATTATAGTCAACATTAATGAAATGTTCCAAACAAGCGTTTTCAGCCCGAGTGGAGCACATTTTGACCGTTTTTTTAAAAACATCATTGTACATTGAAATTTTCGTTTGCGTATGCTTTAGAAGCAAGAATTAAGAGGACTACATTCATTATTTCAGCTGAAAAATGCTTAGTTTATGATTTATAGTCAACATTAATGAAATGTCCCCAACAGCGTTTTCAGCCCGAGTGGAGCACATTTTGACTGTTTTTTTAAAAACATCATTGTACATTGAAATTTCTGCTTGCGTATGCTTTAGAAGCAAGAATTAAGAGGACTACATTCATTATTTCAGCTGAAAAATGCTTAGTTTATGATTTATAGTCAACATTAATGAAATGTCCCCAACAGCGTTTTCAGCCCGAGTGGAGCACATTTTGACTGTTTTTTTTAAAAACATCATTGTACATTGAAATTTCTGTTTGCGTATGCTTTAGAAGCAAGAATTAAGAGGACTACATTCATTATTTCAGCTGAAAAATGCTTAGTTTATGAATTATAGTCAACATTAATGAAATGTTCCAAACAAGCGTTTTCAGCCCGAGTGGAGCACATTTTGACCGTTTTTTTAAAAACATCATTGTACATTGAAATTTTCGTTTGCGTATGCTTTAGAAGCAAGAATTAAGAGGACTACATTCATTATTTCAGCTGAAAAATGCTTAGTTTATGATTTATAGTCAACATTAATGTAATGTCCCAAACAAGCGTTTTCAGCCCGAGTGGAGCACATTTTGACTGTTTTTTTAAAAACATCATTGTACATTGAAATTTCTGCTTGCGTATGCTTTAGAAGCAAGAATTAAGAGGACTACATTCATTATTTCAGCCGAAAAATGCTTAGTTTATGATTTATAGTCAACATTAATGAAATGTCCCCAACAGCGTTTTCAGCCCGAGTGGAGCACATTTTGACTGTTTTTTTTAAAAACATCATTGTACATTGAAATTTCTGCTTGCGTATGCTTTAGAAGCAAGAATTAAGAGGACTACATTCATTATTTCAGCTGAAAAATGCTTAGTTTATGATTTATAGTCAACATTAATGAAATGTTCCAAACAAGCATTTTCAGCCCGAGTGGAGCACATTTTGACCGTTTTTTTAAAAACATCATTGTACATTGAAATTTCTGTTTGCGTATGCTTTAGAAGCAAGAATTAAGAGGACTACATTCATTATTTCAGCTGAAAAATGCTTAGTTTATGATTTATAGTCAACATTAATGTAATGTCCCAAACAAGCGTTTTCAGCCCGAGTGGAGCACATTTTGACTGTTTTTTTAAAAACATCATTGTACATTGAAATTTCTGCTTGCGTATGCTTTAGAAGCAAGAATTAAGAGGACTACATTCATTATTTCAGCTGAAAAATGCTTAGTTTATGAATTATAGTCAACATTAATGAAATGTTCCAAACAAGCGTTTTCAGCCCGAGTGGAGCACATTTTGACCGTTTTTTTAAAAACATCATTGTACATTGAAATTTCTGTTTGCGTATGCTTTAGAAGCAAGAATTAAGAGGACTACATTCATTATTTCAGCTGAAAAATGCTTAGTTTATGATTTATAGTCAACATTAATGAAATGTTCCAAACAAGCGTTTTCAGCCCGAGTGGAGCACATTTTGACCGTTTTTTTAAAAACATCATTGTACATTGAAATTTCTGCTTGCGTATGCTTTAGAAGCAAGAATTAAGAGGACTACATTCATTATTTCAGCTGAAAAATGCTTAGTTTATGATTTATAGTCAACATTAATGAAATGTCCCCAACAGCGTTTTCAGCCCGAGTGGAGCACATTTTGACTTTTTTTTTTAAACATCATTGTACATTGAAATTTCTGCTTACATATGCTTTAGAAGCAAGAATTAAGAGGACTACATTCATTATTTCAGCTGAAAAATGCTTAGTTTATGATTTATAGTCAACATTAATGAAATGTTCCAAACAAGCGTTTTCAGCCCGAGTGGAGCACATTTTGACCGTTTTTTTAAAAACATCATTGTACATTGAAATTTCTGTTTGTGTATGCTTTAGAAGCAAGAATTAAGAGGACTACATTCATTATTTCAGCTGAAAAATGCTTAGTTTATGATTTATAGTCAACATTAATGAAATGTTCCAAACAAGCGTTTTCAGCCCGAGTGGGGCACATTTTGCCTGTTTTTTTTAAAAACATCATTGTACATTGAAATTTCTGCTTGCGTATGCTTTAGAAGCAAGAATTAAGAGGACTACATTCATTATTTCAGCTGAAAAATGCTTAGTTTATGATTTATAGTCAACATTAATGAAATGTCCCCAACAGCGTTTTCAGCCCGAGTGGAGCACATTTTGACTGTTTTTTTAAAAACATCATTGTACATTGAAATTTCTGCCTGCGTATGCTTTAGAAGCAAGAATTAAGAGGACTACATTCATTATTTCAGCTGTAAAATGCTTAGTTTATGATTTATAGTCAACATTAATGAAATGTCCCCAACAGCGTTTTCAGCCCGAGTGGAGCACATTTTGACTGTTTTTTTAAAAACATCATTGTACATTGAAATTTCTGCTTGCATATGCTTTAGAAGCAAGAATTAAGAGGACTACATTCATTTTTTCAGCTGAAAAATGCTTAGTTTATGATTTATAGTCAACATTAATGAAATGTCCCCAACAGCGTTTTCAGCCCGAGTGGAGCACATTTTGACTGTTTGTTTTAAAAACATCATTGTACATTGAAATTTCTGCTTGCGTATGCTTTAGAAGCAAGAATTAAGAGGACTACATTCATTATTTCAGCTGAAAAATGCTTAGTTTTATGAATTATAGTCAACATTAATGAAATGTTCCAAACAAGCGTTTTCAGCCCGAGTGGAGCACATTTTGACCGTTTTTTTAAAAACATCATTGTACATTGAAATTTCTGTTTGCGTATGCTTTAGAAGCAAGAATTAAGAGGACTACATTCATTATTTCAGCTGAAAAATGCTTAGTTTATGATTTATAGTCAACATTAATGAAAAGTTCCAAACAAGCGTTTTCAGCCCGAGTGGAGCACATTTTGACCGTTTTTTTAAAAACATCATTGTACATTGAAATTTCTGCTTGCGTATGCTTTAGAAGCAAGAATTAAGAGGACTACATTCATTATTTCAGCTGAAAAATGCTTACTTTATGATTTATAGTCAACATTAATGAAATGTCCCCAACAGCGTTTTCAGCCCGAGTGGAGCACATTTTGACTGTTTTTTTTTTAAACATCATTGTACATTGAAATTTCTGCTTGCATATGCTTTAGAAGCAAGAATTAAGAGGACTACATTCATTATTTCAGCTGAAAAATGCTTAGTTTATGATTTATAGTCAACATTAATGAAATGTTCCAAACAAGCGTTTTCAGCCCGAGTGGAGCACATTTTGACCGTTTCTTTAAAAACATCATTGTACATTGAAATTTCTGTTTGCGTATGCTTTAGAAGCAAGAATTAAGAGGACTACATTCATTATTTCAGCTGAAAAATGCTTAGTTTATGATTTATAGTCAACATTAATGAAATGTCCCAAACAAGCGTTTTCAGCCCGAGTGGAGCACATTTTGACCGTTTTTTTAAAAACATCATTGTACATTGAAATTTCTGTTTGCGTATGCTTTAGAAGCAAGAATTAAGAGGACTACATTCATTATTTCAGCTGAAAAATGCTTAGTTTATGATTTATAGTCAACATTAATGAAATGTCCCCAACAGCGTTTTCAGCCCGAGTGGAGCACATTTTGACTGTTTTTTTAAAAACATCATTGTACATTGAAATTTCTGCTTGCGTATGCTTTAGAAGCAAGAATTAAGAGGACTACATTCATTATTTCAGCTGAAAAATGCTTAGTTTTTGATTTATAGTCAACATTAATGAAATGTCCCCAACAGCGTTTTCAGCCCTAAAGGAGCACATTTTGACCGTTTTTTTAAAAACATCATTGTACATTGAAATTTCTGTTTGCGTATGCTTTAGAAGCAAGAATTAAGACGACTACATTCATTATTTCAGCTGAAAAATGCTTAGTTTATGATTTATAGTCAACATTAATGAAATGTCCCAAACAAGCGTTTTCAGCCCGAGTGGAGCACATTTTGACCGTTTTTTTAAAAACATCATTGTACATTGAAATTTCTGCTTGCGTATGCTTTAGAAGCAAGAATTAAGAGGACTACATTCATTATTTCAGCTGAAAAATGCTTAGTTTATGAATTATAGTCAACATTAATGAAATGTTCCAAACAAGCGTTTTCAGCCCGAGTGGAGCACATTTTGACCGTTTTTTTAAAAACATCATTGTACATTGAAATTTCTGTTTGCGTATGCTTTAGAAGCAAGAATTAAGACGACTACATTCATTATTTCAGCTGAAAAATGCTTAGTTTATGATTTATAGTCAACATTAATGTAATGTCCCAAACAAGCGTTTTCAGCCCGAGTGGAGCACATTTTGACCGTTTTTTTAAAAACATCATTGTACATTGAAATTTCTGCTTGCGTATGCTTTAGAAGCAAGAATTAAGAGGACTACATTCATTATTTCAGCTGAAAAATGCTTAGTTTATGATTTATAGTCAACATTAATGAAATGTCCCCAACAGCGTTTTCAGCCCGAGTGGAGCACATTTTGACTGTTTTTTTAAAAACATCATTGTACATTGAAATTTCTGCTTGCGTATGCTTTAGAAGCAAGAATTAAGAGGACTACATTCATTATTTCAGCTGAAAAATGCTTAGTTTATGATTTATAGTCAACATTAATGTAATGTCCCAAACAAGCGTTTTCAGCCCGAGTGGAGCACATTTTGACTGTTTTTTAAAAACATCATTGTACATTGAAATTTCTGCTTGCGTATGCTTTAGAAGCAAGAATTAAGAGGACTACATTCATTATTTCAGCTGAAAAATGCTTAGTTTATGATTTATAGTCAACATTAATGAAATGTCCCCAACAGCGTTTTCAGCCCGAGTGGAGCACATTTTGACTGTTTTTTTAAAAACATCATTGTACATTGAAATTTCTGCTTGCATATGCTTTAGAAGCAAGAATTAAGAGGACTACATTCATTTTTTCAGCTGAAAAATGCTTAGTTTATGATTTATAGTCAACATTAATGAAATGTCCCCAACAGCGTTTTCAGCCCGAGTGGAGCACATTTTGACTGTTTTTTAAAAAACATCATTGTACATTGAAATTTCTGCTTGCGTATGCTTTAGAAGCAAGAATTAAGAGGACTACATTCATTATTTCAGCTGAAAAACGCTTAGTTTTTGATTTATAGTCAACATTAATGAAATGTCCCCAACAGCGTTTTCAGCCCGAGTGGAGCACATTTTGACTGTTTGTTTTAAAAACATCATTGTACATTGAAATTTCTGCTTGCGTATGCTTTAGAAGCAAGAATTAAGAGGACTACATTCATTATTTCAGCTGAAAAATGCTTAATTTTATGAATTATAGTCAACATTAATGAAATGTTCCAAACAAGCGTTTTCAGCCCGAGTGGAGCACATTTTGACCGTTTTTTTAAAAACATCATTGTACATTGAAATTTCTGTTTGCGTATGCTTTAGAAACAAGAATTAAGAGGACTACATTCATTATTTCAGCTGAAAAATGGTTAGTTTATGATTTATAGTCAACATTAATGAAAAGTTCCAAACAAGCGTTTTCAGCCCGAGTGGAGCACATTTTGACCGTTTTTTTAAAAACATCATTGTACATTGAAATTTCTGCTTGCGTATGCTTTAGAAGCAAGAATTAAGAGGACTACATTCATTATTTCAGCTGAAAAATGCTTACTTTATGATTTATAGTCAACATTAATGAAATGTCCCCAACAGCGTTTTCAGCCCGAGTGGAGCACATTTTGACTGTTTTTTTTTTAAACATCATTGTACATTGAAATTTCTGCTTGCATATGCTTTAGAAGCAAGAATTAAGAGGACTACATTCATTATTTCAGCTGAAAAACGCTTAGTTTATGATTTATAGTCAACATTAATGAAATGTTCCAAACAAGCGTTTTCAGCCCGAGTGGAGCACATTTTGACCGTTTTTTTAAAAACATCATTGTACATTGAAATTTCTGTTTGCGTATGCTTTAGAAGCAAGAATTAAGACGACTACATTCATTATTTCAGCTGAAAAATGCTTAGTTTATGATTTATAGTCAACATTAATGAAATGTCCCAAACAAGCGTTTTCAGCCCGAGTGGAGCACATTTTGACCGTTTTTTTAAAAACATCATTGTACATTGAAATTTCTGCTTGCGTATGCTTTAGAAGCAAGAATTAAGAGGACTACATTCATTATTTCAGCTGAAAAATGCTTAGTTTATGAATTATAGTCAACATTAATGAAATGTTCCAAACAAGCGTTTTCAGCCCGAGTGGAGCACATTTTGACCGTTTTTTTAAAAACATCATTGTACATTGAAATTTCTGTTTGCGTATGCTTTAGAAGCAAGAATTAAGACGACTACATTCATTATTTCAGCTGAAAAATGCTTAGTTTATGATTTATAGTCAACATTAATGTAATGTCCCAAACAAGCGTTTTCAGCCCGAGTGGAGCACATTTTGACCGTTTTTTTAAAAACATCATTGTACATTGAAATTTCTGCTTGCGTATGCTTTAGAAGCAAGAATTAAGAGGACTACATTCATTATTTCAGCTGAAAAATGCTTAGTTTATGATTTATAGTCAAAATTAATGAAATGTCCCCAACAGCGTTTTCAGCCCGAGTGGAGCACATTTTGACTGTTTTTTTAAAAACATCATTGTACATTGAAATTTCTGCTTGCGTATGCTTTAGAAGCAAGAATTAAGAGGACTACATTCATTATTTCAGCTGAAAAATGCTTAGTTTATGATTTATAGTCAACATTAATGTAATGTCCCAAACAAGCGTTTTCAGCCCGAGTGGAGCACATTTTGACTGTTTTTTAAAAACATCATTGTACATTGAAATTTCTGCTTGCGTATGCTTTAGAAGCAAGAATTAAGAGGACTACATTCATTATTTCAGCTGAAAAATGCTTAGTTTATGATTTATAGTCAACATTAATGAAATGTCCCCAACAGCGTTTTCAGCCCGAGTGGAGCACATTTTGACTGTTTTTTTAAAAACATCATTGTACATTGAAATTTCTGCTTGCATATGCTTTAGAAGCAAGAATTAAGAGGACTACATTCATTTTTTCAGCTGAAAAATGCTTAGTTTATGATTTATAGTCAACATTAATGAAATGTCCCCAACAGCGTTTTCAGCCCGAGTGGAGCACATTTTGACTGTTTTTTAAAAAACATCATTGTACATTGAAATTTCTGCTTGCGTATGCTTTAGAAGCAAGAATTAAGAGGACTACATTCATTATTTCAGCTGAAAAACGCTTAGTTTTTGATTTATAGTCAACATTAATGAAATGTCCCCAACAGCGTTTTCAGCCCGAGTGGAGCACATTTTGACTGTTTGTTTTAAAAACATCATTGTACATTGAAATTTCTGCTTGCGTATGCTTTAGAAGCAAGAATTAAGAGGACTACATTCATTATTTCAGCTGAAAAATGCTTAATTTTATGAATTATAGTCAACATTAATGAAATGTTCCAAACAAGCGTTTTCAGCCCGAGTGGAGCACATTTTGACCGTTTTTTTAAAAACATCATTGTACATTGAAATTTCTGTTTGCGTATGCTTTAGAAGCAAGAATTAAGAGGACTACATTCATTATTTCAGCTGAAAAATGCTTAGTTTATGATTTATAGTCAACATTAATGAAAAGTTCCAAACAAGCGTTTTCAGCCCGAGTGGAGCACATTTTGACCGTTTTTTTAAAAACATCATTGTACATTGAAATTTCTGCTTGCGTATGCTTTAGAAGCAAGAATTAAGAGGACTACATTCATTATTTCAGCTGAAAAATGCTTACTTTATGATTTATAGTCAACATTAATGAAATGTCCCCAACAGCGTTTTCAGCCCGAGTGGAGCACATTTTGACTGTTTTTTTTTTAAACATCATTGTACATTGAAATTTCTGCTTGCATATGCTTTAGAAGCAAGAATTAAGAGGACTACATTCATTATTTCAGCTGAAAAACGCTTAGTTTATGATTTATAGTCAACATTAATGAAATGTTCCAAACAAGCGTTTTCAGCCCGAGTGGAGCACATTTTGACCGTTTTTTTAAAAACATCATTGTACATTGAAATTTCTGTTTGCGTATGCTTTAGAAGCAAGAATTAAGACGACTACATTCATTATTTCAGCTGAAAAATGCTTAGTTTATGATTTATAGTCAACATTAATGAAATGTCCCCAACAGCGTTTTCAGCCCGAGTGGAGCACATTTTGACTGTTTTTTTTTTAAACATCATTGTACATTGAAATTTCTGCTTGCATATGCTTTAGAAGCAAGAATTAAGAGGACTACATTCATTATTTCAGCTGAAAAACGCTTAGTTTATGATTTATAGTCAACATTAATGAAATGTTCCAAACAAGCGTTTTCAGCCCGAGTGGAGCACATTTTGACCGTTTTTTTAAAAACATCATTGTACATTGAAATTTCTGTTTGCGTATGCTTTAGAAGCAAGAATTAAGAGGACTACATTCATTATTTCAGCTGAAAAATGCTTAGTTTATGATTTATAGTCAACATTAATGAAATGTCCCAAACAAGCGTTTTCAGCCCGAGTGGAGCACATTTTGACTGTTTTTTTAAAAACATCATTGTACATTGAAATTTCTGCTTGCGTATGCTTTAGAAGCAAGAATTAAGAGGACTACATTCATTATTTCAGCTGAAAAATGCTTAGTTTATGATTTATAGTCAACATTAATGAAATGTTCCAAACAAGCGTTTTCAGCCCGAGTGGAGCACATTTTGACCCTTTTTTTAAAAACATCATTGTACATTGAAATTTCTGCTTGCGTATGCTTTAGAAGCAAGAATTAAGAGGACTACATTCATTATTTCAGCTGAAAAATGCTTAGTTTTTGATTTGTAGTCAACATTAATGAAATGTCCCCAACAGCGTTTTCAGCCCGAGTGGAGCACATTTTGACTGTTTTTTTAAAAACATCATTGTACATTGAAATTTCTGCTTGCATATGCTTTAGAAGCAAGAATTAAGAGGACTACATTCATTATTTCAGCTGAAAAATGCTTAGTTTATGAATTATAGTCAACATTAATGAAATGTTCCAAACAAGCGTTTTCAGCCCGAGTGGAGCACATTTTGACCGTTTTTTTAAAAACATCATTGTACATTGAAATTTTCGTTTGCGTATGCTTTAGAAGCAAGAATTAAGAGGACTACATTCATTATTTCAGCTGAAAAATGCTTAGTTTATGATTTATAGTCAACATTAATGAAATGTCCCCAACAGCGTTTTCAGCCCGAGTGGAGCACATTTTGACTGTTTTTTTAAAAACATCATTGTACATTGAAATTTCTGCTTGCGTATGCTTTAGAAGCAAGAATTAAGAGGACTACATTCATTATTTCAGCTGAAAAATGCTTAGTTTATGATTTATAGTCAACATTAATGAAATGTCCCCAACAGCGTTTTCAGCCCGAGTGGAGCACATTTTGACTGTTTTTTTTAAAAACATCATTGTACATTGAAATTTCTGTTTGCGTATGCTTTAGAAGCAAGAATTAAGAGGACTACATTCATTATTTCAGCTGAAATATGCTTAGTTTTTGATTTATAGTCAACATTAATGAAATGTCCCCAACAGCGTTTTCAGCCCGAGTGGAGCACATTTTGACTGTTTTTTTAAAAACATCATTGTACATTGAAATTTCTGTTTGCGTATGCTTTAGAAGCAAGAATTAAGAGGACTACATTCATTATTTCAGCTGAAAAATGCTTAGTTTATGAATTATAGTCAACATTAATGAAATGTTCCAAACAAGCGTTTTCAGCCCGAGTGGAGCACATTTTGACCGTTTTTTTAAAAACATCATTGTACATTGAAATTTTCGTTTGCGTATGCTTTAGAAGCAAGAATTAAGAGGACTACATTCATTATTTCAGCTGAAAAATGCTTAGTTTATGATTTATAGTCAACATTAATGTAATGTCCCAAACAAGCGTTTTCAGCCCGAGTGGAGCACATTTTGACTGTTTTTTTAAAAACATCATTGTACATTGAAATTTCTGCTTGCGTATGCTTTAGAAGCAAGAATTAAGAGGACTACATTCATTATTTCAGCTGAAAAATGCTTAGTTTATGAATTATAGTCAACATTAATGAAATGTTCCAAACAAGCGTTTTCAGCCCGAGTGGAGCACATTTTGACCGTTTTTTTAAAAACATCATTGTACATTGAAATTTCTGTTTGCATATGCTTTAGAAGCAAGAATTAAGAGGACTACATTCATTATTTCAGCTGAAAAATGCTTAGTTTATGATTTATAGTCAACATTAATGAAATGTTCCAAACAAGCGTTTTCAGCCCGAGTGGAGCACATTTTGACCGTTTTTTTAAAAACATCATTGTACATTGAAATTTCTGCTTGCGTATGCTTTAGAAGCAAGAATTAAGAGGACTACATTCATTATTTCAGCTGAAAAATGCTTAGTTTATGATTTATAGTCAATATTAATGAAATGTCCCCAACAGCGTTTTCAGCCCGAGTGGAGCACATTTTGACTTTTTTTTTTAAACATCATTGTACATTGAAATTTCTGCTTACATATGCTTTAGAAGCAAGAATTAAGAGGACTACATTCATTATTTCAGCTGAAAAATGCTTAGTTTATGATTTATAGTCAACATTAATGAAATGTTCCAAACAAGCGTTTTCAGCCCGAGTGGAGCACATTTTGACCGTTTTTTTAAAAACATCATTGTACATTGAAATTTCTGTTTGTGTATGCTTTAGAAGCAAGAATTAAGAGGACTACATTCATTATTTCAGCTGAAAAATGCTTAGTTTATGATTTATAGTCAACATTAATGAAATGTTCCAAACAAGCGTTTTCAGCCCGAGTGGAGCACATTTTGACTGTTTTTTTTAAAAACATCATTGTACATTGAAATTTCTGCTTGCGTATGCTTTAGAAGCAAGAATTAAGAGGACTACATTCATTATTTCAGCTGAAAAATGCTTAGTTTATGATTTATAGTCAACATTAATGAAATGTCCCCAACAGCGTTTTCAGCCCGAGTGGAGCACATTTTGACTGTTTTTTTAAAAACATCATTGTACATTGAAATTTCTGCCTGCGTATGCTTTAGAAGCAAGAATTAAGAGGACTACATTCATTATTTCAGCTGAAAAATGCTTAGTTTATGATTTATAGTCAACATTAATGAAATGTCCCCAACAGCGTTTTCAGCCCGAGTGGAGCACATTTTGACTGTTTTTTTAAAAACATCATTGTACATTGAAATTTCTGCTTGCGTATGCTTTAGAAGCAAGAATTAAGAGGACTACATTCATTATTTCAGCTGAAAAATGCTTAGTTTATGATTTATAGTCAACATTAATGAAATGTCCCCAACAGCGTTTTCAGCCCGAGTGGAGCACATTTTGACTGTTTTTTTAAAAACATCATTGTACATTGAAATTTCTGCTTGCGTATGCTTTAGAAGCAAGAATTAAGAGGACTACATTCATTATTTCAGCTGAAAAATGCTTAGTTTATGATTTATAGTCAACATTAATGTAATGTCCCAAACAAGCGTTTTCAGCCCGAGTGGAGCACATTTTGACTGTTTTTTAAAAACATCATTGTACATTGAAATTTCTGCTTGCGTATGCTTTAGAAGCAAGAATTAAGAGGACTACATTCATTATTTCAGCTGAAAAATGCTTAGTTTATGATTTATAGTCAACATTAATGAAATGTCCCCAACAGCGTTTTCAGCCTGAGTGGAGCACATTTTGACTGTTTTTTTAAAAACATCATTGTACATTGAAATTTCTGCTTGCATATGCTTTAGAAGCAAGAATTAAGAGGACTACATTCATTTTTTCAGCTGAAAAATGCTTAGTTTATGATTTATAGTCAACATTAATGAAATGTCCCCAACAGCGTTTTCAGCCCGAGTGGAGCACATTTTGACTGTTTTTTAAAAAACATCATTGTACATTGAAATTTCTGCTTGCGTATGCTTTAGAAGCAAGAATTAAGAGGACTACATTCATTATTTCAGCTGAAAAACGCTTAGTTTTTGATTTATAGTCAACATTAATGAAATGTCCCCAACAGCGTTTTCAGCCCGAGTGGAGCACATTTTGACTGTTTGTTTTAAAAACATCATTGTACATTGAAATTTCTGCTTGCGTATGCTTTAGAAGCAAGAATTAAGAGGACTACATTCATTATTTCAGCTGAAAAATGCTTAATTTTATGAATTATAGTCAACATTAATGAAATGTTCCAAACAAGCGTTTTCAGCCCGAGTGGAGCACATTTTGACCGTTTTTTTAAAAACATCATTGTACATTGAAATTTCTGTTTGCGTATGCTTTAGAAGCAAGAATTAAGAGGACTACATTCATTATTTCAGCTGAAAAATGCTTAGTTTATGATTTATAGTCAACATTAATGAAAAGTTCCAAACAAGCGTTTTCAGCCCGAGTGGAGCACATTTTGACCGTTTTTTTAAAAACATCATTGTACATTGAAATTTCTGCTTGCGTATGCTTTAGAAGCAAGAATTAAGAGGACTACATTCATTATTTCAGCTGAAAAATGCTTACTTTATGATTTATAGTCAACATTAATGAAATGTCCCCAACAGCGTTTTCAGCCCGAGTGGAGCACATTTTGACTGTTTTTTTTTTAAACATCATTGTACATTGAAATTTCTGCTTGCATATGCTTTAGAAGCAAGAATTAAGAGGACTACATTCATTATTTCAGCTGAAAAACGCTTAGTTTATGATTTATAGTCAACATTAATGAAATGTTCCAAACAAGCGTTTTCAGCCCGAGTGGAGCACATTTTGACCGTTTTTTTAAAAACATCATTGTACATTGAAATTTCTGTTTGCGTATGCTTTAGAAGCAAGAATTAAGACGACTACATTCATTATTTCAGCTGAAAAATGCTTAGTTTATGATTTATAGTCAACATTAATGAAATGTCCCAAACAAGCGTTTTCAGCCCGAGTGGAGCACATTTTGACCGTTTTTTTAAAAACATCATTGTACATTGAAATTTCTGCTTGCGTATGCTTTAGAAGCAAGAATTAAGAGGACTACATTCATTATTTCAGCTGAAAAATGCTTAGTTTATGAATTATAGTCAACATTAATGAAATGTTCCAAACAAGCGTTTTCAGCCCGAGTGGAGCACATTTTGACCGTTTTTTTAAAAACATCATTGTACATTGAAATTTCTGTTTGCGTATGCTTTAGAAGCAAGAATTAAGACGACTACATTCATTATTTCAGCTGAAAAATGCTTAGTTTATGATTTATAGTCAACATTAATGTAATGTCCCAAACAAGCGTTTTCAGCCCGAGTGGAGCACATTTTGACCGTTTTTTTAAAAACATCATTGTACATTGAAATTTCTGCTTGCGTATGCTTTAGAAGCAAGAATTAAGAGGACTACATTCATTATTTCAGCTGAAAAATGCTTAGTTTATGATTTATAGTCAACATTAATGAAATGTCCCCAACAGCGTTTTCAGCCCGAGTGGAGCACATTTTGACTGTTTTTTTAAAAACATCATTGTACATTGAAATTTCTGCTTGCGTATGCTTTAGAAGCAAGAATTAAGAGGACTACATTCATTATTTCAGCTGAAAAATGCTTAGTTTATGATTTATAGTCAACATTAATGTAATGTCCCAAACAAGCGTTTTCAGCCCGAGTGGAGCACATTTTGACTGTTTTTTAAAAACATCATTGTACATTGAAATTTCTGCTTGCGTATGCTTTAGAAGCAAGAATTAAGAGGACTACATTCATTATTTCAGCTGAAAAATGCTTAGTTTATGATTTATAGTCAACATTAATGAAATGTCCCCAACAGCGTTTTCAGCCCGAGTGGAGCACATTTTGACTGTTTTTTTAAAAACATCATTGTACATTGAAATTTCTGCTTGCATATGCTTTAGAAGCAAGAATTAAGAGGACTACATTCATTATTTCAGCTGAAAAATGCTTAGTTTATGAATTATAGTCAACATTAATGAAATGTTCCAAACAAGCGTTTTCAGCCCGAGTGGAGCACATTTTGACCGTTTTTTTAAAAACATCATTGTAAATTGAAATTTTCGTTTGCGTATGCTTTAGAAGCAAGAATTAAGAGGACTACATTCATTATTTCAGCTGAAAAATGCTTAGTTTATGATTTATAGTCAACATTAATGAAATGTCCCCAACAGCGTTTTCAGCCCGAGTGGAGCACATTTTGACTGTTTTTTTAAAAACATCATTGTACATTGAAATTTCTGCTTGCGTATGCTTTAGAAGCAAGAATTAAGAGGACTACATTCATTATTTCAGCTGAAAAATGCTTAGTTTATGATTTATAGTCAACATTAATGTAATGTCCCAAACAAGCGTTTTCAGCCCGAGTGGAGCACATTTTGACTGTTTTTTAAAAACATCATTGTACATTGAAATTTCTGCTTGCGTATGCTTTAGAAGCAAGAATTAAGAGGACTACATTCATTATTTCAGCTGAAAAATGCTTAGTTTATGATTTATAGTCAACATTAATGAAATGTCCCCAACAGCGTTTTCAGCCCGAGTGGAGCACATTTTGACTGTTTTTTTAAAAACATCATTGTACATTGAAATTTCTGCTTGCATATGCTTTAGAAGCAAGAATTAAGAGGACTACATTCATTTTTTCAGCTGAAAAATGCTTAGTTGATGATTTATAGTCAACATTAATGAAATGTCCCCAACAGCGTTTTCAGCCCGAGTGGAGCACATTTTGACTGTTTTTTAAAAAACATCATTGTACATTGAAATTTCTGCTTGCGTATGCTTTAGAAGCAAGAATTAAGAGGACTACATTCATTATTTCAGCTGAAAAACGCTTAGTTTTTGATTTATAGTCAACATTAATGAAATGTCCCCAACAGCGTTTTCAGCCCGAGTGGAGCACATTTTGACTGTTTGTTTTAAAAACATCATTGTACATTGAAATTTCTGCTTGCGTATGCTTTAGAAGCAAGAATTAAGAGGACTACATTCATTATTTCAGCTGAAAAATGCTTAATTTTATGAATTATAGTCAACATTAATGAAATGTTCCAAACAAGCGTTTTCAGCCCGAGTGGAGCACATTTTGACCGTTTTTTTAAAAACATCATTGTACATTGAAATTTCTGTTTGCGTATGCTTTAGAAGCAAGAATTAAGAGGACTACATTCATTATTTCAGCTGAAAAATGCTTAGTTTATGATTTATAGTCAACATTAATGAAAAGTTCCAAACAAGCGTTTTCAGCCCGAGTGGAGCACATTTTGACCGTTTTTTTAAAAACATCATTGTACATTGAAATTTCTGCTTGCGTATGCTTTAGAAGCAAGAATTAAGAGGACTACATTCATTATTTCAGCTGAAAAATGCTTACTTTATGATTTATAGTCAACATTAATGAAATGTCCCCAACAGCGTTTTCAGCCCGAGTGGAGCACATTTTGACTGTTTTTTTTTTAAACATCATTGTACATTGAAATTTCTGCTTGCATATGCTTTAGAAGCAAGAATTAAGAGGACTACATTCATTATTTCAGCTGAAAAACGCTTAGTTTATGATTTATAGTCAACATTAATGAAATGTTCCAAACAAGCGTTTTCAGCCCGAGTGGAGCACATTTTGACCGTTTTTTTAAAAACATCATTGTACATTGAAATTTCTGTTTGCGTATGCTTTAGAAGCAAGAATTAAGACGACTACATTCATTATTTCAGCTGAAAAATGCTTAGTTTATGATTTATAGTCAACATTAATGAAATGTCCCAAACAAGCGTTTTCAGCCCGAGTGGAGCACATTTTGACCGTTTTTTTAAAAACATCATTGTACATTGAAATTTCTGCTTGCGTATGCTTTAGAAGCAAGAATTAAGAGGACTACATTCATTATTTCAGCTGAAAAATGCTTAGTTTATGAATTATAGTCAACATTAATGAAATGTTCCAAACAAGCGTTTTCAGCCCGAGTGGAGCACATTTTGACCGTTTTTTTAAAAACATCATTGTACATTGAAATTTCTGTTTGCGTATGCTTTAGAAGCAAGAATTAAGACGACTACATTCATTATTTCAGCTGAAAAATGCTTAGTTTATGATTTATAGTCAACATTAATGTAATGTCCCAAACAAGCGTTTTCAGCCCGAGTGGAGCACATTTTGACCGTTTTTTTAAAAACATCATTGTACATTGAAATTTCTGCTTGCGTATGCTTTAGAAGCAAGAATTAAGAGGACTACATTCATTATTTCAGCTGAAAAATGCTTAGTTTATGATTTATAGTCAACATTAATGAAATGTCCCCAACAGCGTTTTCAGCCCGAGTGGAGCACATTTTGACTGTTTTTTTAAAAACATCATTGTACATTGAAATTTCTGCTTGCGTATGCTTTAGAAGCAAGAATTAAGAGGACTACATTCATTATTTCAGCTGAAAAATGCTTAGTTTATGATTTATAGTCAACATTAATGTAATGTCCCAAACAAGCGTTTTCAGCCCGAGTGGAGCACATTTTGACTGTTTTTTTAAAAACATCATTGTACATTGAAATTTCTGCTTGCGTATGCTTTAGAAGCAAGAATTAAGAGGACTACATTCATTATTTCAGCCGAAAAATGCTTAGTTTATGATTTATAGTCAACATTAATGAAATGTCCCCAACAGCGTTTTCAGCCCGAGTGGAGCACATTTTGACTGTTTTTTTTAAAAACATCATTGTACATTGAAATTTCTGCTTGCGTATGCTTTAGAAGCAAGAATTAAGAGGACTACATTCATTATTTCAGCTGAAAAATGCTTAGTTTATGATTTATAGTCAACATTAATGAAATGTTCCAAACAAGCATTTTCAGCCCGAGTGGAGCACATTTTGACCGTTTTTTTAAAAACATCATTGTACATTGAAATTTCTGTTTGCGTATGCTTTAGAAGCAAGAATTAAGAGGACTACATTCATTATTTCAGCTGAAAAATGCTTAGTTTATGATTTATAGTCAACATTAATGTAATGTCCCAAACAAGCGTTTTCAGCCCGAGTGGAGCACATTTTGACTGTTTTTTTAAAAACATCATTGTACATTGAAATTTCTGCTTGCGTATGCTTTAGAAGCAAGAATTAAGAGGACTACATTCATTATTTCAGCTGAAAAATGCTTAGTTTATGAATTATAGTCAACATTAATGAAATGTTCCAAACAAGCGTTTTCAGCCCGAGTGGAGCACATTTTGACCGTTTTTTTAAAAACATCATTGTACATTGAAATTTCTGTTTGCGTATGCTTTAGAAGCAAGAATTAAGAGGACTACATTCATTATTTCAGCTGAAAAATGCTTAGTTTATGATTTATAGTCAACATTAATGAAATGTTCCAAACAAGCGTTTTCAGCCCGAGTGGAGCACATTTTGACCGTTTTTTTAAAAACATCATTGTACATTGAAATTTCTGCTTGCGTATGCTTTAGAAGCAAGAATTAAGAGGACTACATTCATTATTTCAGCTGAAAAATGCTTAGTTTATGATTTATAGTCAACATTAATGAAATGTCCCCAACAGCGTTTTCAGCCCGAGTGGAGCACATTTTGACTTTTTTTTTTAAACATCATTGTACATTGAAATTTCTGCTTACATATGCTTTAGAAGCAAGAATTAAGAGGACTACATTCATTATTTCAGCTGAAAAATGCTTAGTTTATGATTTATAGTCAACATTAATGAAATGTTCCAAACAAGCGTTTTCAGCCCGAGTGGAGCACATTTTGACCGTTTTTTTAAAAACATCATTGTACATTGAAATTTCTGTTTGTGTATGCTTTAGAAGCAAGAATTAAGAGGACTACATTCATTATTTCAGCTGAAAAATGCTTAGTTTATGATTTATAGTCAACATTAATGAAATGTTCCAAACAAGCGTTTTCAGCCCGAGTGGGGCACATTTTGCCTGTTTTTTTTAAAAACATCATTGTACATTGAAATTTCTGCTTGCGTATGCTTTAGAAGCAAGAATTAAGAGGACTACATTCATTATTTCAGCTGAAAAATGCTTAGTTTATGATTTATAGTCAACATTAATGAAATGTCCCCAACAGCGTTTTCAGCCCGAGTGGAGCACATTTTGACTGTTTTTTTAAAAACATCATTGTACATTGAAATTTCTGCCTGCGTATGCTTTAGAAGCAAGAATTAAGAGGACTACATTCATTATTTCAGCTGTAAAATGCTTAGTTTATGATTTATAGTCAACATTAATGAAATGTCCCCAACAGCGTTTTCAGCCCGAGTGGAGCACATTTTGACTGTTTTTTTAAAAACATCATTGTACATTGAAATTTCTGCTTGCATATGCTTTAGAAGCAAGAATTAAGAGGACTACATTCATTTTTTCAGCTGAAAAATGCTTAGTTTATGATTTATAGTCAACATTAATGAAATGTCCCCAACAGCGTTTTCAGCCCGAGTGGAGCACATTTTGACTGTTTGTTTTAAAAACATCATTGTACATTGAAATTTCTGCTTGCGTATGCTTTAGAAGCAAGAATTAAGAGGACTACATTCATTATTTCAGCTGAAAAATGCTTAGTTTTATGAATTATAGTCAACATTAATGAAATGTTCCAAACAAGCGTTTTCAGCCCGAGTGGAGCACATTTTGACCGTTTTTTTAAAAACATCATTGTACATTGAAATTTCTGTTTGCGTATGCTTTAGAAGCAAGAATTAAGAGGACTACATTCATTATTTCAGCTGAAAAATGCTTAGTTTATGATTTATAGTCAACATTAATGAAAAGTTCCAAACAAGCGTTTTCAGCCCGAGTGGAGCACATTTTGACCGTTTTTTTAAAAACATCATTGTACATTGAAATTTCTGCTTGCGTATGCTTTAGAAGCAAGAATTAAGAGGACTACATTCATTATTTCAGCTGAAAAATGCTTACTTTATGATTTATAGTCAACATTAATGAAATGTCCCCAACAGCGTTTTCAGCCCGAGTGGAGCACATTTTGACTGTTTTTTTTTTAAACATCATTGTACATTGAAATTTCTGCTTGCATATGCTTTAGAAGCAAGAATTAAGAGGACTACATTCATTATTTCAGCTGAAAAATGCTTAGTTTATGATTTATAGTCAACATTAATGAAATGTTCCAAACAAGCGTTTTCAGCCCGAGTGGAGCACATTTTGACCGTTTCTTTAAAAACATCATTGTACATTGAAATTTCTGTTTGCGTATGCTTTAGAAGCAAGAATTAAGAGGACTACATTCATTATTTCAGCTGAAAAATGCTTAGTTTATGATTTATAGTCAACATTAATGAAATGTCCCAAACAAGCGTTTTCAGCCCGAGTGGAGCACATTTTGACCGTTTTTTTAAAAACATCATTGTACATTGAAATTTCTGTTTGCGTATGCTTTAGAAGCAAGAATTAAGAGGACTACATTCATTATTTCAGCTGAAAAATGCTTAGTTTATGATTTATAGTCAACATTAATGAAATGTCCCCAACAGCGTTTTCAGCCCGAGTGGAGCACATTTTGACTGTTTTTTTAAAAACATCATTGTACATTGAAATTTCTGCTTGCGTATGCTTTAGAAGCAAGAATTAAGAGGACTACATTCATTATTTCAGCTGAAAAATGCTTAGTTTTTGATTTATAGTCAACATTAATGAAATGTCCCCAACAGCGTTTTCAGCCCTAAAGGAGCACATTTTGACCGTTTTTTTAAAAACATCATTGTACATTGAAATTTCTGTTTGCGTATGCTTTAGAAGCAAGAATTAAGACGACTACATTCATTATTTCAGCTGAAAAATGCTTAGTTTATGATTTATAGTCAACATTAATGAAATGTCCCAAACAAGCGTTTTCAGCCCGAGTGGAGCACATTTTGACCGTTTTTTTAAAAACATCATTGTACATTGAAATTTCTGCTTGCGTATGCTTTAGAAGCAAGAATTAAGAGGACTACATTCATTATTTCAGCTGAAAAATGCTTAGTTTATGAATTATAGTCAACATTAATGAAATGTTCCAAACAAGCGTTTTCAGCCCGAGTGGAGCACATTTTGACCGTTTTTTTAAAAACATCATTGTACATTGAAATTTCTGTTTGCGTATGCTTTAGAAGCAAGAATTAAGACGACTACATTCATTATTTCAGCTGAAAAATGCTTAGTTTATGATTTATAGTCAACATTAATGTAATGTCCCAAACAAGCGTTTTCAGCCCGAGTGGAGCACATTTTGACCGTTTTTTTAAAAACATCATTGTACATTGAAATTTCTGCTTGCGTATGCTTTAGAAGCAAGAATTAAGAGGACTACATTCATTATTTCAGCTGAAAAATGCTTAGTTTATGATTTATAGTCAACATTAATGAAATGTCCCCAACAGCGTTTTCAGCCCGAGTGGAGCACATTTTGACTGTTTTTTTAAAAACATCATTGTACATTGAAATTTCTGCTTGCGTATGCTTTAGAAGCAAGAATTAAGAGGACTACATTCATTATTTCAGCTGAAAAATGCTTAGTTTATGATTTATAGTCAACATTAATGTAATGTCCCAAACAAGCGTTTTCAGCCCGAGTGGAGCACATTTTGACTGTTTTTTAAAAACATCATTGTACATTGAAATTTCTGCTTGCGTATGCTTTAGAAGCAAGAATTAAGAGGACTACATTCATTATTTCAGCTGAAAAATGCTTAGTTTATGATTTATAGTCAACATTAATGAAATGTCCCCAACAGCGTTTTCAGCCCGAGTGGAGCACATTTTGACTGTTTTTTTAAAAACATCATTGTACATTGAAATTTCTGCTTGCATATGCTTTAGAAGCAAGAATTAAGAGGACTACATTCATTATTTCAGCTGAAAAATGCTTAGTTTATGAATTATAGTCAACATTAATGAAATGTTCCAAACAAGCGTTTTCAGCCCGAGTGGAGCACATTTTGACCGTTTTTTTAAAAACATCATTGTAAATTGAAATTTTCGTTTGCGTATGCTTTAGAAGCAAGAATTAAGAGGACTACATTCATTATTTCAGCTGAAAAATGCTTAGTTTATGATTTATAGTCAACATTAATGAAATGTCCCCAACAGCGTTTTCAGCCCGAGTGGAGCACATTTTGACTGTTTTTTTAAAAACATCATTGTACATTGAAATTTCTGCTTGCGTATGCTTTAGAAGCAAGAATTAAGAGGACTACATTCATTATTTCAGCTGAAAAATGCTTAGTTTATGATTTATAGTCAACATTAATGTAATGTCCCAAACAAGCGTTTTCAGCCCGAGTGGAGCACATTTTGACTGTTTTTTAAAAACATCATTGTACATTGAAATTTCTGCTTGCGTATGCTTTAGAAGCAAGAATTAAGAGGACTACATTCATTATTTCAGCTGAAAAATGCTTAGTTTATGATTTATAGTCAACATTAATGAAATGTCCCCAACAGCGTTTTCAGCCCGAGTGGAGCACATTTTGACTGTTTTTTTAAAAACATCATTGTACATTGAAATTTCTGCTTGCATATGCTTTAGAAGCAAGAATTAAGAGGACTACATTCATTTTTTCAGCTGAAAAATGCTTAGTTGATGATTTATAGTCAACATTAATGAAATGTCCCCAACAGCGTTTTCAGCCCGAGTGGAGCACATTTTGACTGTTTTTTAAAAAACATCATTGTACATTGAAATTTCTGCTTGCGTATGCTTTAGAAGCAAGAATTAAGAGGACTACATTCATTATTTCAGCTGAAAAACGCTTAGTTTTTGATTTATAGTCAACATTAATGAAATGTCCCCAACAGCGTTTTCAGCCCGAGTGGAGCACATTTTGACTGTTTGTTTTAAAAACATCATTGAACATTGAAATTTCTGCTTGCGTATGCTTTAGAAGCAAGAATTAAGAGGACTACATTCATTATTTCAGCTGAAAAATGCTTAATTTTATGAATTATAGTCAACATTAATGAAATGTTCCAAACAAGCGTTTTCAGCCCGAGTGGAGCACATTTTGACCGTTTTTTTAAAAACATCATTGTACATTGAAATTTCTGTTTGCGTATGCTTTAGAAGCAAGAATTAAGAGGACTACATTCATTATTTCAGCTGAAAAATGCTTAGTTTATGATTTATAGTCAACATTAATGAAAAGTTCCAAACAAGCATTTTCAGCCCGAGTGGAGCACATTTTGACCGTTTTTTTAAAAACATCATTGTACATTGAAATTTCTGCTTGCGTATGCTTTAGAAGCAAGAATTAAGAGGACTACATTCATTATTTCAGCTGAAAAATGCTTACTTTATGATTTATAGTCAACATTAATGAAATGTCCCCAACAGCGTTTTCAGCCCGAGTGGAGCACATTTTGACTGTTTTTTTTTTAAACATCATTGTACATTGAAATTTCTGCTTGCATATGCTTTAGAAGCAAGAATTAAGAGGACTACATTCATTATTTCAGCTGAAAAACGCTTAGTTTATGATTTATAGTCAACATTAATGAAATGTTCCAAACAAGCGTTTTCAGCCCGAGTGGAGCACATTTTGACCGTTTTTTTAAAAACATCATTGTACATTGAAATTTCTGTTTGCGTATGCTTTAGAAGCAAGAATTAAGACGACTACATTCATTATTTCAGCTGAAAAATGCTTAGTTTATGATTTATAGTCAACATTAATGAAATGTCCCAAACAAGCGTTTTCAGCCCGAGTGGAGCACATTTTGACCGTTTTTTTAAAAACATCATTGTACATTGAAATTTCTGCTTGCGTATGCTTTAGAAGCAAGAATTAAGAGGACTACATTCATTATTTCAGCTGAAAAATGCTTAGTTTATGAATTATAGTCAACATTAATGAAATGTTCCAAACAAGCGTTTTCAGCCCGAGTGGAGCACATTTTGACCGTTTTTTTAAAAACATCATTGTACATTGAAATTTCTGTTTGCGTATGCTTTAGAAGCAAGAATTAAGACGACTACATTCATTATTTCAGCTGAAAAATGCTTAGTTTATGATTTATAGTCAACATTAATGTAATGTCCCAAACAAGCGTTTTCAGCCCGAGTGGAGCACATTTTGACCGTTTTTTTAAACATCATTGTACATTGAAATTTCTGCTTGCGTATGCTTTAGAAGCAAGAATTAAGAGGACTACATTCATTATTTCAGCTGAAAAATGCTTAGTTTATGATTTATAGTCAACATTAATGAAATGTCCCCAACAGCGTTTTCAGCCCGAGTGGAGCACATTTTGACTGTTTTTTTAAAAACATCATTGTACATTGAAATTTCTGCTTGCGTATGCTTTAGAAGCAAGAATTAAGAGGACTACATTCATTATTTCAGCTGAAAAATGCTTAGTTTATGATTTATAGTCAACATTAATGTAATGTCCCAAACAAGCGTTTTCAGCCCGAGTGGAGCACATTTTGACTGTTTTTTAAAAACATCATTGTACATTGAAATTTCTGCTTGCGTATGCTTTAGAAGCAAGAATTAAGAGGACTACATTCATTATTTCAGCTGAAAAATGCTTAGTTTATGATTTATAGTCAACATTAATGAAATGTCCCCAACAGCGTTTTCAGCCCGAGTGGAGCACATTTTGACTGTTTTTTTAAAAACATCATTGTACATTGAAATTTCTGCTTGCATATGCTTTAGAAGCAAGAATTAAGAGGACTACATTCATTATTTCAGCTGAAAAATGCTTAGTTTATGAATTATAGTCAACATTAATGAAATGTTCCAAACAAGCGTTTTCAGCCCGAGTGGAGCACATTTTGACCGTTTTTTTAAAAACATCATTGTAAATTGAAATTTTCGTTTGCGTATGCTTTAGAAGCAAGAATTAAGAGGACTACATTCATTATTTCAGCTGAAAAATGCTTAGTTTATGATTTATAGTCAACATTAATGAAATGTCCCCAACAGCGTTTTCAGCCCGAGTGGAGCACATTTTGACTGTTTTTTTAAAAACATCATTGTACATTGAAATTTCTGCTTGCGTATGCTTTAGAAGCAAGAATTAAGAGGACTACATTCATTATTTCAGCTGAAAAATGCTTAGTTTATGATTTATAGTCAACATTAATGAAATGTCCCCAACAGCGTTTTCAGCCCGAGTGGAGCACATTTTGACTGTTTTTTTAAAAACATCATTGTACATTGAAATTTCTGTTTGCGTATGCTTTAGAAGCAAGAATTAAGAGGACTACATTCATTATTTCAGCTGAAAAATGCTTAGTTTATGAATTATAGTCAACATTAATGAAATGTTCCAAACAAGCGTTTTCAGCCCGAGTGGAGCACATTTTGACCGTTTTTTTAAAAACATCATTGTACATTGAAATTTTCGTTTGCGTATGCTTTAGAAGCAAGAATTAAGAGGACTACATTCATTATTTCAGCTGAAAAATGCTTAGTTTATGATTTATAGTCAACATTAATGTAATGTCCCAAACAAGCGTTTTCAGCCCGAGTGGAGCACATTTTGACTGTTTTTTTTAAAACATCATTGTACATTGAAATTTCTGCTTGCGTATGCTTTAGAAGCAAGAATTAAGAGGACTACATTCATTATTTCAGCCGAAAAATGCTTAGTTTATGATTTATAGTCAACATTAATGAAATGTCCCCAACAGCGTTTTCAGCCCGAGTGGAGCACATTTTGACTGTTTTTTTTAAAAACATCATTGTACATTGAAATTTCTGCTTGCGTATGCTTTAGAAGCAAGAATTAAGAGGACTACATTCATTATTTCAGCTGAAAAATGCTTAGTTTATGATTTATAGTCAACATTAATGAAATGTCCCCAACAGCGTTTTCAGCCCGAGTGGAGCACATTTTGACTGTTTTTTTAAAAACATCATTGTACATTGAAATTTCTGCTTGCATATGCTTTAGAAGCAAGAATTAAGAGGACTACATTCATTATTTCAGCTGAAAAATGCTTAGTTTATGAATTATAGTCAACATTAATGAAATGTTCCAAACAAGCGTTTTCAGCCCGAGTGGAGCACATTTTGACCGTTTTTTTAAAAACATCATTGTACATTGAAATTTTCGTTTGCGTATGCTTTAGAAGCAAGAATTAAGAGGACTACATTCATTATTTCAGCTGAAAAATGCTTAGTTTATGATTTATAGTCAACATTAATGAAATGTCCCCAACAGCGTTTTCAGCCCGAGTGGAGCACATTTTGACTGTTTTTTTAAAAACATCATTGTACATTGAAATTTCTGCTTGCGTATGCTTTAGAAGCAAGAATTAAGAGGACTACATTCATTATTTCAGCTGAAAAATGCTTAGTTTTTGATTTGTAGTCAACATTAATGAAATGTCCCCAACAGCGTTTTCAGCCCGAGTGGAGCACATTTTGACTGTTTTTTTAAAAACATCATTGTACATTGAAATTTCTGCTTGCATATGCTTTAGAAGCAAGAATTAAGAGGACTACATTCATTATTTCAGCTGAAAAATGCTTAGTTTATGAATTATAGTCAACATTAATGAAATGTTCCAAACAAGCGTTTTCAGCCCGAGTGGAGCACATTTTGACCGTTTTTTTAAAAACATCATTGTACATTGAAATTTTCGTTTGCGTATGCTTTAGAAGCAAGAATTAAGAGGACTACATTCATTATTTCAGCTGAAAAATGCTTAGTTTATGATTTATAGTCAACATTAATGAAATGTCCCCAACAGCGTTTTCAGCCCGAGTGGAGCACATTTTGACTGTTTTTTTAAAAACATCATTGTACATTGAAATTTCTGCTTGCGTATGCTTTAGAAGCAAGAATTAAGAGGACTACATTCATTATTTCAGCTGAAAAATGCTTAGTTTATGATTTATAGTCAACATTAATGAAATGTCCCCAACAGCGTTTTCAGCCCGAGTGGAGCACATTTTGACTGTTTTTTTTAAAAACATCATTGTACATTGAAATTTCTGTTTGCGTATGCTTTAGAAGCAAGAATTAAGAGGACTACATTCATTATTTCAGCTGAAATATGCTTAGTTTTTGATTTATAGTCAACATTAATGAAATGTCCCCAACAGCGTTTTCAGCCCGAGTGGAGCACATTTTGACTGTTTTTTTAAAAACATCATTGTACATTGAAATTTCTGTTTGCGTATGCTTTAGAAGCAAGAATTAAGAGGACTACATTCATTATTTCAGCTGAAAAATGCTTAGTTTATGAATTATAGTCAACATTAATGAAATGTTCCAAACAAGCGTTTTCAGCCCGAGTGGAGCACATTTTGACCGTTTTTTTAAAAACATCATTGTACATTGAAATTTTCGTTTGCGTATGCTTTAGAAGCAAGAATTAAGAGGACTACATTCATTATTTCAGCTGAAAAATGCTTAGTTTATGATTTATAGTCAACATTAATGTAATGTCCCAAACAAGCGTTTTCAGCCCGAGTGGAGCACATTTTGACTGTTTTTTTAAAAACATCATTGTACATTGAAATTTCTGCTTGCGTATGCTTTAGAAGCAAGAATTAAGAGGACTACATTCATTATTTCAGCTGAAAAATGCTTAGTTTATGAATTATAGTCAACATTAATGAAATGTTCCAAACAAGCGTTTTCAGCCCGAGTGGAGCACATTTTGACCGTTTTTTTAAAAACATCATTGTACATTGAAATTTCTGTTTGCTTATGCTTTAGAAGCAAGAATTAAGAGGACTACATTCATTATTTCAGCTGAAAAATGCTTAGTTTATGATTTATAGTCAACATTAATGAAATGTTCCAAACAAGCGTTTTCAGCCCGAGTGGAGCACATTTTGACCGTTTTTTTAAAAACATCATTGTACATTGAAATTTCTGCTTGCGTATGCTTTAGAAGCAAGAATTAAGAGGACTACATTCATTATTTCAGCTGAAAAATGCTTAGTTTATGATTTATAGTCAATATTAATGAAATGTCCCCAACAGCGTTTTCAGCCCGAGTGGAGCACATTTTGACTTTTTTTTTTAAACATCATTGTACATTGAAATTTCTGCTTACATATGCTTTAGAAGCAAGAATTAAGAGGACTACATTCATTATTTCAGCTGAAAAATGCTTAGTTTATGATTTATAGTCAACATTAATGAAATGTTCCAAACAAGCGTTTTCAGCCCGAGTGGAGCACATTTTGACCGTTTTTTTAAAAACATCATTGTACATTGAAATTTCTGTTTGTGTATGCTTTAGAAGCAAGAATTAAGAGGACTACATTCATTATTTCAGCTGAAAAATGCTTAGTTTATGATTTATAGTCAACATTAATGAAATGTTCCAAACAAGCGTTTTCAGCCCGAGTGGGGCACATTTTGACTGTTTTTTTTAAAAACATCATTGTACATTGAAATTTCTGCTTGCGTATGCTTTAGAAGCAAGAATTAAGAGGACTACATTCATTATTTCAGCTGAAAAATGCTTAGTTTATGATTTATAGTCAACATTAATGAAATGTCCCCAACAGCGTTTTCAGCCCGAGTGGAGCACATTTTGACTGTTTTTTTAAAAACATCATTGTACATTGAAATTTCTGCCTGCGTATGCTTTAGAAGCAAGAATTAAGAGGACTACATTCATTATTTCAGCTGAAAAATGCTTAGTTTATGATTTATAGTCAACATTAATGAAATGTCCCCAACAGCGTTTTCAGCCCGAGTGGAGCACATTTTGACTGTTTTTTTAAAAACATCATTGTACATTGAAATTTCTGCTTGCGTATGCTTTAGAAGCAAGAATTAAGAGGACTACATTCATTATTTCAGCTGAAAAATGCTTAGTTTATGATTTATAGTCAACATTAATGAAATGTCCCCAACAGCGTTTTCAGCCCGAGTGGAGCACATTTTGACTGTTTTTTTTTTAAACATCATTGTACATTGAAATTTCTGCTTGCATATGCTTTAGAAGCAAGAATTAAGAGGACTACATTCATTATTTCAGCTGAAAAATGCTTAGTTTATGAATTATAGTCAACATTAATGAAATGTTCCAAACAAGCGTTTTCAGCCCGAGTGGGGCACATTTTGACTGTTTTTTTTAAAAACATCATTGTACATTGAAATTTCTGCTTGCGTATGCTTTAGAAGCAAGAATTAAGAGGACTACATTCATTATTTCAGCTGAAAAATGCTTAGTTTATGATTTATAGTCAACATTAATGAAATGTCCCCAACAGCGTTTTCAGCCCGAGTGGAGCACATTTTGACTGTTTTTTTAAAAACATCATTGTACATTGAAATTTCTGCTTGCGTATGCTTTAGAAGCAAGAATTAAGAGGACTACATTCATTATTTCAGCTGAAAAATGCTTAGTTTATGATTTATAGTCAACATTAATGTAATGTCCCAAACAAGCGTTTTCAGCCCGAGTGGAGCACATTTTGACTGTTTTTTAAAAACATCATTGTACATTGAAATTTCTGCTTGCGTATGCTTTAGAAGCAAGAATTAAGAGGACTACATTCATTATTTCAGCTGAAAAATGCTTAGTTTATGATTTATAGTCAACATTAATGAAATGTCCCCAACAGCGTTTTCAGCCCGAGTGGAGCACATTTTGACTGTTTTTTTAAAAACATCATTGTACATTGAAATTTCTGCTTGCATATGCTTTAGAAGCAAGAATTAAGAGGACTACATTCATTTTTTCAGCTGAAAAATGCTTAGTTGATGATTTATAGTCAACATTAATGAAATGTCCCCAACAGCGTTTTCAGCCCGAGTGGAGCACATTTTGACTGTTTTTTAAAAAACATCATTGTACATTGAAATTTCTGCTTGCGTATGCTTTAGAAGCAAGAATTAAGAGGACTACATTCATTATTTCAGCTGAAAAATGCTTAATTTTATGAATTATAGTCAACATTAATGAAATGTTCCAAACAAGCGTTTTCAGCCCGAGTGGAGCACATTTTGACCGTTTTTTTAAAAACATCATTGTACATTGAAATTTCTGTTTGCGTATGCTTTAGAAGCAAGAATTAAGAGGACTACATTCATTATTTCAGCTGAAAAATGCTTAGTTTATGATTTATAGTCAACATTAATGAAAAGTTCCAAACAAGCGTTTTCAGCCCGAGTGGAGCACATTTTGACCGTTTTTTTAAAAACATCATTGTACATTGAAATTTCTGCTTGCGTATGCTTTAGAAGCAAGAATTAAGAGGACTACATTCATTATTTCAGCTGAAAAATGCTTACTTTATGATTTATAGTCAACATTAATGAAATGTCCCCAACAGCGTTTTCAGCCCGAGTGGAGCACATTTTGACTGTTTTTTTTTTAAACATCATTGTACATTGAAATTTCTGCTTGCATATGCTTTAGAAGCAAGAATTAAGAGGACTACATTCATTATTTCAGCTGAAAAACGCTTAGTTTATGATTTATAGTCAACATTAATGAAATGTTCCAAACAAGCGTTTTCAGCCCGAGTGGAGCACATTTTGACCGTTTTTTTAAAAACATCATTGTACATTGAAATTTCTGTTTGCGTATGCTTTAGAAGCAAGAATTAAGACGACTACATTCATTATTTCAGCTGAAAAATGCTTAGTTTATGATTTATAGTCAACATTAATGAAATGTCCCAAACAAGCGTTTTCAGCCCGAGTGGAGCACATTTTGACCGTTTTTTTAAAAACATCATTGTACATTGAAATTTCTGCTTGCGTATGCTTTAGAAGCAAGAATTAAGAGGACTACATTCATTATTTCAGCTGAAAAATGCTTAGTTTATGAATTATAGTCAACATTAATGAAATGTTCCAAACAAGCGTTTTCAGCCCGAGTGGAGCACATTTTGACCGTTTTTTTAAAAACATCATTGTACATTGAAATTTCTGTTTGCGTATGCTTTAGAAGCAAGAATTAAGACGACTACATTCATTATTTCAGCTGAAAAATGCTTAGTTTATGATTTATAGTCAACATTAATGTAATGTCCCAAACAAGCGTTTTCAGCCCGAGTGGAGCACATTTTGACCGTTTTTTTAAAAACATCATTGTACATTGAAATTTCTGCTTGCGTATGCTTTAGAAGCAAGAATTAAGAGGACTACATTCATTATTTCAGCTGAAAAATGCTTAGTTTATGATTTATAGTCAACATTAATGAAATGTCCCCAACAGCGTTTTCAGCCCGAGTGGAGCACATTTTGACTGTTTTTTTAAAAACATCATTGTACATTGAAATTTCTGCTTGCGTATGCTTTAGAAGCAAGAATTAAGAGGACTACATTCATTATTTCAGCTGAAAAATGCTTAGTTTATGATTTATAGTCAACATTAATGTAATGTCCCAAACAAGCGTTTTCAGCCCGAGTGGAGCACATTTTGACTGTTTTTTTAAAAACATCATTGTACATTGAAATTTCTGCTTGCGTATGCTTTAGAAGCAAGAATTAAGAGGACTACATTCATTATTTCAGCCGAAAAATGCTTAGTTTATGATTTATAGTCAACATTAATGAAATGTCCCCAACAGCGTTTTCAGCCCGAGTGGAGCACATTTTGACTGTTTTTTTTAAAAACATCATTGTACATTGAAATTTCTGCTTGCGTATGCTTTAGAAGCAAGAATTAAGAGGACTACATTCATTATTTCAGCTGAAAAATGCTTAGTTTTTGATTTATAGTCAACATTAATGAAATGTCCCCAACAGCGTTTTCAGCCCTAAAGGAGCACATTTTGACTGTTTTTTTTAAAAACATCATTGTACATTGAAATTTCTGCTTGCGTATGCTTTAGAAGCAAGAATTAAGAGGACTACATTCATTATTTCAGCTGAAAAATGCTTAGTTTATGAATTATAGTCAACATTAATGAAATGTTCCAAACAAGCGTTTTCAGCCCGAGTGGAGCACATTTTGACCGTTTTTTTAAAAACATCATTGTACATTGAAATTTCTGTTTGCGTATGCTTTAGAAGCAAGAATTAAGAGGACTACATTCATTATTTCAGCTGAAAAATGCTTAGTTTATGATTTATAGTCAACATTAATGAAATGTTCCAAACAAGCGTTTTCAGCTCGAGTGGGGCACATTTTGACTGTTTTTTTTAAAAACATCATTGTACATTGAAATTTCTGCTTGCGTATGCTTTAGAAGCAAGAATTAAGAGGACTACATTCATTATTTCAGCTGAAAAATGCTTAGTTTATGATTTATAGTCAACATTAATGAAATGTCCCCAACAGCGTTTTCAGCCCGAGTGGAGCACATTTTGACTGTTTTTTTAAAAACATCATTGTACATTGAAATTTCTGCCTGCGTATGCTTTAGAAGCAAGAATTAAGAGGACTACATTCATTATTTCAGCTGTAAAATGCTTAGTTTATGATTTATAGTCAACATTAATGAAATGTCCCCAACAGCGTTTTCAGCCCGAGTGGAGCACATTTTGACTGTTTTTTTAAAAACATCATTGTACATTGAAATTTCTGCTTGCATATGCTTTAGAAGCAAGAATTAAGAGGACTACATTCATTTTTTCAGCTGAAAAATGCTTAGTTGATGATTTATAGTCAACATTAATGAAATGTCCCAAACAAGCGTTTTCAGCCCGAGTGGAGCACATTTTGACCGTTTTTTTAAAAACATCATTGTACATTGAAATTTCTGCTTGCGTATGCTTTAGAAGCAAGAATTAAGAGGACTACATTCATTATTTCAGCTGAAAAATGCTTAGTTTATGATTTATAGTCAACATTAATGTAATGTCCCAAACAAGCATTTTCAGCCCGAGTGGAGCACATTTTGACCGTTTTTTTAAAAACATCATTGTACATTGAAATTTCTGCTTGCGTATGCTTTAGAAGCAAGAATTAAGAGGACTACATTCATTATTTCAGCTGAAAAATGCTTAGTTTATGAATTATAGTCAACTTTAATGAAATGTTCCAAACAAGCGTTTTCAGCCCGAGTGGAGCACATTTTGACCGTTTTTTTAAAAACATCATTGTACATTGAAATTTCTGTTTGCGTATGCTTTAGAAGCAAGAATTAAGACGACTACATTCATTATTTCAGCTGAAAAATGCTTAGTTTATGATTTATAGTCAACATTAATGTAATGTCCCAAACAAGCGTTTTCAGCCCGAGTGGAGCACATTTTGACCGTTTTTTTAAAAACATCATTGTACATTGAAATTTCTGCTTGCGTATGCTTTAGAAGCAAGAATTAAGAGGACTACATTCATTATTTCAGCTGAAAAATGCTTAGTTTATGATTTATAGTCAACATTAATGAAATGTCCCCAACAGCGTTTTCAGCCCGAGTGGAGCACATTTTGACTGTTTTTTTAAAAACATCATTGTACATTGAAATTTCTGCTTGCGTATGCTTTAGAAGCAAGAATTAAGAGGACTACATTCATTATTTCAGCTGAAAAATGCTTAGTTTATGATTTATAGTCAACATTAATGTAATGTCCCAAATAAGCGTTTTCAGCCCGAGTGGAGCACATTTTGACTGTTTTTTAAAAACATCATTGTACATTGAAATTTCTGCTTGCGTATGCTTTAGAAGCAAGAATTAAGAGGACTACATTCATTATTTCAGCTGAAAAATGCTTAGTTTATGATTTATAGTCAACATTAATGAAATGTCCCCAACAGCGTTTTCAGCCCGAGTGGAGCACATTTTGACTGTTTTTTTAAAAACATCATTGTACATTGAAATTTCTGCTTGCATATGCTTTAGAAGCAAGAATTAAGAGGACTACATTCATTTTTTCAGCTGAAAAATGCTTAGTTTATGATTTATAGTCAACATTAATGAAATGTCCCCAACAGCGTTTTCAGCCCGAGTGGAGCACATTTTGACTGTTTTTTAAAAAACATCATTGTACATTGAAATTTCTGCTTGCGTATGCTTTAGAAGCAAGAATTAAGAGGACTACATTCATTATTTCAGCTGAAAAACGCTTAGTTTTTGATTTATAGTCAACATTAATGAAATGTCCCCAACAGCGTTTTCAGCCCGAGTGGAGCACATTTTGACTGTTTGTTTTAAAAACATCATTGTACATTGAAATTTCTGCTTGCGTATGCTTTAGAAGCAAGAATTAAGAGGACTACATTCATTATTTCAGCTGAAAAATGCTTAGTTTTATGAATTATAGTCAACATTAATGAAATGTTCCAAACAAGCGTTTTCAGCCCGAGTGGAGCACATTTTGACCGTTTTTTTAAAAACATCATTGTACATTGAAATTTCTGTTTGCGTATGCTTTAGAAGCAAGAATTAAGAGGACTACATTCATTATTTCAGCTGAAAAATGCTTAGTTTATGATTTATAGTCAACATTAATGAAAAGTTCCAAACAAGCGTTTTCAGCCCGAGTGGAGCACATTTTGACCGTTTTTTTAAAAACATCATTGTACATTGAAATTTCTGCTTGCGTATGCTTTAGAAGCAAGAATTAAGAGGACTACATTCATTATTTCAGCTGAAAAATGCTTACTTTATGATTTATAGTCAACATTAATGAAATGTCCCCAACAGCGTTTTCAGCCCGAGTGGAGCACATTTTGACTGTTTTTTTTTTAAACATCATTGTACATTGAAATTTCTGCTTGCATATGCTTTAGAAGCAAGAATTAAGAGGACTACATTCATTATTTCAGCTGAAAAATGCTTAGTTTATGATTTATAGTCAACATTAATGAAATGTTCCAAACAAGCGTTTTCAGCCCGAGTGGAGCACATTTTGACCGTTTTTTTAAAAACATCATTGTACATTGAAATTTCTGTTTGCGTATGGTTTAGAAGCAAGAATTAAGAGGACTACATTCATTATTTCAGCTGAAAAATGCTTAGTTTATGATTTATAGTCAACATTAATGAAATGTCCCAAACAAGCGTTTTCAGCCCGAGTGGAGCACATTTTGACCGTTTTTTTAAAAACATCATTGTACATTGAAATTTCTGTTTGCGTATGCTTTAGAAGCAAGAATTAAGAGGACTACATTCATTATTTCAGCTGAAAAATGCTTAGTTTATGATTTATAGTCAACATTAATGAAATGTCCCCAACAGCGTTTTCAGCCCGAGTGGAGCACATTTTGACTGTTTTTTTAAAAACATCATTGTACATTGAAATTTCTGCTTGCGTATGCTTTAGAAGCAAGAATTAAGAGGACTACATTCATTATTTCAGCTGAAAAATGCTTAGTTTTTGATTTATAGTCAACATTAATGAAATGTCCCCAACAGCATTTTCAGCCCTAAAGGAGCACATTTTGACTGTTTTTTTTAAAAACATCATTGTACATTGAAATTTCTGCTTGCGTATGCTTTAGAAGCAAGAATTAAGAGGACTACATTCATTATTTCAGCTGAAAAATGCTTAGTTTATGAATTATAGTCAACATTAATGAAATGTTCCAAACAAGCGTTTTCAGCCCGAGTGGAGCACATTTTGACCGTTTTTTTAAAAACATCATTGTACATTGAAATTTCTGTTTGCGTATGCTTTAGAAGCAAGAATTAAGAGGACTACATTCATTATTTCAGCTGAAAAATGCTTAGTTTATGATTTATAGTCAACATTAATGAAATGTTCCAAACAAGCGTTTTCAGCCCGAGTGGGGCACATTTTGACTGTTTTTTTTAAAAACATCATTGTACATTGAAATTTCTGCTTGCGTATGCTTTAGAAGCAAGAATTAAGAGGACTACATTCATTATTTCAGCTGAAAAATGCTTAGTTTATGATTTATAGTCAACATTAATGAAATGTCCCCAACAGCGTTTTCAGCCCGAGTGGAGCACATTTTGACTGTTTTTTTAAAAACATCATTGTACATTGAAATTTCTGCCTGCGTATGCTTTAGAAGCAAGAATTAAGAGGACTACATTCATTATTTCAGCTGTAAAATGCTTAGTTTATGATTTATAGTCAACATTAATGAAATGTCCCCAACAGCGTTTTCAGCCCGAGTGGAGCACATTTTGACTGTTTTTTTAAAAACATCATTGTACATTGAAATTTCTGCTTGCGTATGCTTTAGAAGCAAGAATTAAGAGGACTACATTCATTATTTCAGCTGAAAAATGCTTAGTTTATGATTTATAGTCAACATTAATGAAATGTCCCCAACAGCGTTTTCAGCCCGAGTGGAGCACATTTTGACTGTTTTTTTTTTAAACATCATTGTACATTGAAATTTCTGCTTGCATATGCTTTAGAAGCAAGAATTAAGAGGACTACATTCATTATTTCAGCTGAAAAATGCTTAGTTTATGATTTATAGTCAACATTAATGAAATGTTCCAAACAAGCGTTTTCAGCCCGAGTGGGGCACATTTTGACTGTTTTTTTTAAAAACATCATTGTACATTGAAATTTCTGCTTGCGTATGCTTTAGAAGCAAGAATTAAGAGGACTACATTCATTATTTCAGCTGAAAAATGCTTAGTTTATGATTTATAGTCAACATTAATGAAATGTCCCCAACAGCGTTTTCAGCCCGAGTGGAGCACATTTTGACTGTTTTTTTAAAAACATCATTGTACATTGAAATTTCTGCCTGCGTATGCTTTAGAAGCAAGAATTAAGAGGACTACATTCATTATTTCAGCTGTAAAATGCTTAGTTTATGATTTATAGTCAACATTAATGAAATGTCCCCAACAGCGTTTTCAGCCCGAGTGGAGCACATTTTGACTGTTTTTTTAAAAACATCATTGTACATTGAAATTTCTGCTTGCGTATGCTTTAGAAGCAAGAATTAAGAGGACTACATTCATTATTTCAGCTGAAAAATGCTTAGTTTATGATTTATAGTCAACATTAATGTAATGTCCCAAACAAGCGTTTTCAGCCCGAGTGGAGCACATTTTGACTGTTTTTTTAAAAACATCATTGTACATTGAAATTTCTGCTTGCGTATGCTTTAGAAGCAAGAATTAAGAGGACTACATTCATTATTTCAGCCGAAAAATGCTTAGTTTATGATTTATAGTCAACATTAATGAAATGTCCCCAACAGCGTTTTCAGCCCGAGTGGAGCACATTTTGACTGTTTTTTTTAAAAACATCATTGTACATTGAAATTTCTGCTTGCGTATGCTTTAGAAGCAAGAATTAAGAGGACTACATTCATTATTTCAGCTGAAAAATGCTTAGTTTATGATTTATAGTCAACATTAATGAAATGTTCCAAACAAGCATTTTCAGCCCGAGTGGAGCACATTTTGACCGTTTTTTTAAAAACATCATTGTACATTGAAATTTCTGTTTGCGTATGCTTTAGAAGCAAGAATTAAGAGGACTACATTCATTATTTCAGCTGAAAAATGCTTAGTTTATGATTTATAGTCAACATTAATGTAATGTCCCAAACAAGCGTTTTCAGCCCGAGTGGAGCACATTTTGACTGTTTTTTTAAAAACATCATTGTACATTGAAATTTCTGCTTGCGTATGCTTTAGAAGCAAGAATTAAGAGGACTACATTCATTATTTCAGCTGAAAAATGCTTAGTTTATGAATTATAGTCAACATTAATGAAATGTTCCAAACAAGCGTTTTCAGCCCGAGTGGAGCACATTTTGACCGTTTTTTTAAAAACATCATTGTACATTGAAATTTCTGTTTGCGTATGCTTTAGAAGCAAGAATTAAGAGGACTACATTCATTATTTCAGCTGAAAAATGCTTAGTTTATGATTTATAGTCAACATTAATGAAATGTTCCAAACAAGCGTTTTCAGCCCGAGTGGAGCACATTTTGACCGTTTTTTTAAAAACATCATTGTACATTGAAATTTCTGCTTGCGTATGCTTTAGAAGCAAGAATTAAGAGGACTACATTCATTATTTCAGCTGAAAAATGCTTAGTTTATGATTTATAGTCAACATTAATGAAATGTCCCCAACAGCGTTTTCAGCCCGAGTGGAGCACATTTTGACTTTTTTTTTTAAACATCATTGTACATTGAAATTTCTGCTTACATATGCTTTAGAAGCAAGAATTAAGAGGACTACATTCATTATTTCAGCTGAAAAATGCTTAGTTTATGATTTATAGTCAACATTAATGAAATGTTCCAAACAAGCGTTTTCAGCCCGAGTGGAGCACATTTTGACCGTTTTTTTAAAAACATCATTGTACATTGAAATTTCTGTTTGTGTATGCTTTAGAAGCAAGAATTAAGAGGACTACATTCATTATTTCAGCTGAAAAATGCTTAGTTTATGATTTATAGTCAACATTAATGTAATGTCCCAAACAAGCGTTTTCAGCCCGAGTGGAGCACATTTTGACTGTTTTTTTAAAAACATCATTGTACATTGAAATTTCTGCTTGCGTATGCTTTAGAAGCAAGAATTAAGAGGACTACATTCATTATTTCAGCTGAAAAATGCTTAGTTTATGAATTATAGTCAACATTAATGAAATGTTCCAAACAAGCGTTTTCAGCCCGAGTGGAGCACATTTTGACCGTTTTTTTAAAAACATCATTGTACATTGAAATTTCTGTTTGCGTATGCTTTAGAAGCAAGAATTAAGAGGACTACATTCATTATTTCAGCTGAAAAATGCTTAGTTTATGATTTATAGTCAACATTAATGAAATGTTCCAAACAAGCGTTTTCAGCCCGAGTGGAGCACATTTTGACCGTTTTTTTAAAAACATCATTGTACATTGAAATTTCTGCTTGCGTATGCTTTAGAAGCAAGAATTAAGAGGACTACATTCATTATTTCAGCTGAAAAATGCTTAGTTTATGATTTATAGTCAACATTAATGAAATGTCCCCAACAGCGTTTTCAGCCCGAGTGGAGCACATTTTGACTTTTTTTTTTAAACATCATTGTACATTGAAATTTCTGCTTACATATGCTTTAGAAGCAAGAATTAAGAGGACTACATTCATTATTTCAGCTGAAAAATGCTTAGTTTATGATTTATAGTCAACATTAATGAAATGTTCCAAACAAGCGTTTTCAGCCCGAGTGGAGCACATTTTGACCGTTTTTTTAAAAACATCATTGTACATTGAAATTTCTGTTTGTGTATGCTTTAGAAGCAAGAATTAAGAGGACTACATTCATTATTTCAGCTGAAAAATGCTTAGTTTATGATTTATAGTCAACATTAATGAAATGTTCCAAACAAGCGTTTTCAGCCCGAGTGGGGCACATTTTGACTGTTTTTTTTAAAAACATCATTGTACATTGAAATTTCTGCTTGCGTATGCTTTAGAAGCAAGAATTAAGAGGACTACATTCATTATTTCAGCTGAAAAATGCTTAGTTTATGATTTATAGTCAACATTAATGAAATGTCCCCAACAGCGTTTTCAGCCCGAGTGGAGCACATTTTGACTGTTTTTTTAAAAACATCATTGTACATTGAAATTTCTGCCTGCGTATGCTTTAGAAGCAAGAATTAAGAGGACTACATTCATTATTTCAGCTGTAAAATGCTTAGTTTATGATTTATAGTCAACATTAATGAAATGTCCCCAACAGCGTTTTCAGCCCGAGTGGAGCACATTTTGACTGTTTTTTTAAAAACATCATTGTACATTGAAATTTCTGCTTGCGTATGCTTTAGAAGCAAGAATTAAGAGGACTACATTCATTATTTCAGCTGAAAAATGCTTAGTTTATGATTTATAGTCAACATTAATGAAATGTCCCCAACAGCGTTTTCAGCCCGAGTGGAGCACATTTTGACTGTTTTTTTTTTAAACATCATTGTACATTGAAATTTCTGCTTGCATATGCTTTAGAAGCAAGAATTAAGAGGACTACATTCATTATTTCAGCTGAAAAATGCTTAGTTTATGATTTATAGTCAACATTAATGAAATGTTCCAAACAAGCGTTTTCAGCCCGAGTGGGGCACATTTTGACTGTTTTTTTTAAAAACATCATTGTACATTGAAATTTCTGCTTGCGTATGCTTTAGAAGCAAGAATTAAGAGGACTACATTCATTATTTCAGCTGAAAAATGCTTAGTTTATGATTTATAGTCAACATTAATGAAATGTCCCCAACAGCGTTTTCAGCCCGAGTGGAGCACATTTTGACTGTTTTTTTAAAAACATCATTGTACATTGAAATTTCTGCCTGCGTATGCTTTAGAAGCAAGAATTAAGAGGACTACATTCATTATTTCAGCTGTAAAATGCTTAGTTTATGATTTATAGTCAACATTAATGAAATGTCAACAACAGCGTTTTCAGCCCGAGTGGAGCACATTTTGACTGTTTTTTTAAAAACATCATTGTACATTGAAATTTCTGCTTGCGTATGCTTTAGAAGCAAGAATTAAGAGGACTACATTCATTATTTCAGCTGAAAAATGCTTAGTTTATGATTTATAGTCAACATTAATGAAATGTCCCCAACAGCATTTTCAGCCCGAGTGGAGCACATTTTGACCGTTTTTTTAAAAACATCATTGTACATTGAAATTTCTGCTTGCGTATGCTTTAGAAGCAAGAATTAAGAGGACTACATTCATTATTTCAGCTGAAAAATGCTTAGTTTATGAATTATAGTCAACTTTAATGAAATGTTCCAAACAAGCGTTTTCAGCCCGAGTGGAGCACATTTTGACCGTTTTTTTAAAAACATCATTGTACATTGAAATTTCTGTTTGCGTATGCTTTAGAAGCAAGAATTAAGACGACTACATTCATTATTTCAGCTGAAAAATGCTTAGTTTATGATTTATAGTCAACATTAATGTAATGTCCCAAACAAGCGTTTTCAGCCCGAGTGGAGCACATTTTGACCGTTTTTTTAAAAACATCATTGTACATTGAAATTTCTGCTTGCGTATGCTTTAGAAGCAAGAATTAAGAGGACTACATTCATTATTTCAGCTGAAAAATGCTTAGTTTATGATTTATAGTCAACATTAATGAAATGTCCCCAACAGCGTTTTCAGCCCGAGTGGAGCACATTTTGACTGTTTTTTTAAAAACATCATTGTACATTGAAATTTCTGCTTGCGTATGCTTTAGAAGCAAGAATTAAGAGGACTACATTCATTATTTCAGCTGAAAAATGCTTAGTTTATGATTTATAGTCAACATTAATGTAATGTCCCAAATAAGCGTTTTCAGCCCGAGTGGAGCACATTTTGACTGTTTTTTAAAAACATCATTGTACATTGAAATTTCTGCTTGCGTATGCTTTAGAAGCAAGAATTAAGAGGACTACATTCATTATTTCAGCTGAAAAATGCTTAGTTTATGATTTATAGTCAACATTAATGAAATGTCCCCAACAGCGTTTTCAGCCCGAGTGGAGCACATTTTGACTGTTTTTTTAAAAACATCATTGTACATTGAAATTTCTGCTTGCATATGCTTTAGAAGCAAGAATTAAGAGGACTACATTCATTTTTTCAGCTGAAAAATGCTTAGTTTATGATTTATAGTCAACATTAATGAAATGTCCCCAACAGCGTTTTCAGCCCGAGTGGAGCACATTTTGACTGTTTTTTAAAAAACATCATTGTACATTGAAATTTCTGCTTGCGTATGCTTTAGAAGCAAGAATTAAGAGGACTACATTCATTATTTCAGCTGAAAAACGCTTAGTTTTTGATTTATAGTCAACATTAATGAAATGTCCCCAACAGCGTTTTCAGCCCGAGTGGAGCACATTTTGACTGTTTGTTTTAAAAACATCATTGTACATTGAAATTTCTGCTTGCGTATGCTTTAGAAGCAAGAATTAAGAGGACTACATTCATTATTTCAGCTGAAAAATGCTTAGTTTTATGAATTATAGTCAACATTAATGAAATGTTCCAAACAAGCGTTTTCAGCCCGAGTGGAGCACATTTTGACCGTTTTTTTAAAAACATCATTGTACATTGAAATTTCTGTTTGCGTATGCTTTAGAAGCAAGAATTAAGAGGACTACATTCATTATTTCAGCTGAAAAATGCTTAGTTTATGATTTATAGTCAACATTAATGAAAAGTTCCAAACAAGCGTTTTCAGCCCGAGTGGAGCACATTTTGACCGTTTTTTTAAAAACATCATTGTACATTGAAATTTCTGCTTGCGTATGCTTTAGAAGCAAGAATTAAGAGGACTACATTCATTATTTCAGCTGAAAAATGCTTACTTTATGATTTATAGTCAACATTAATGAAATGTCCCCAACAGCGTTTTCAGCCCGAGTGGAGCACATTTTGACTGTTTTTTTTTTAAACATCATTGTACATTGAAATTTCTGCTTGCATATGCTTTAGAAGCAAGAATTAAGAGGACTACATTCATTATTTCAGCTGAAAAATGCTTAGTTTATGATTTATAGTCAACATTAATGAAATGTTCCAAACAAGCGTTTTCAGCCCGAGTGGAGCACATTTTGACCGTTTTTTTAAAAACATCATTGTACATTGAAATTTCTGTTTGCGTATGGTTTAGAAGCAAGAATTAAGAGGACTACATTCATTATTTCAGCTGAAAAATGCTTAGTTTATGATTTATAGTCAACATTAATGAAATGTCCCAAACAAGCGTTTTCAGCCCGAGTGGAGCACATTTTGACCGTTTTTTTAAAAACATCATTGTACATTGAAATTTCTGTTTGCGTATGCTTTAGAAGCAAGAATTAAGAGGACTACATTCATTATTTCAGCTGAAAAATGCTTAGTTTATGATTTATAGTCAACATTAATGAAATGTCCCCAACAGCGTTTTCAGCCCGAGTGGAGCACATTTTGACTGTTTTTTTAAAAACATCATTGTACATTGAAATTTCTGCTTGCGTATGCTTTAGAAGCAAGAATTAAGAGGACTACATTCATTATTTCAGCTGAAAAATGCTTAGTTTTTGATTTATAGTCAACATTAATGAAATGTCCCCAACAGCGTTTTCAGCCCTAAAGGAGCACATTTTGACTGTTTTTTTTAAAAACATCATTGTACATTGAAATTTCTGCTTGCGTATGCTTTAGAAGCAAGAATTAAGAGGACTACATTCATTATTTCAGCTGAAAAATGCTTAGTTTATGAATTATAGTCAACATTAATGAAATGTTCCAAACAAGCGTTTTCAGCCCGAGTGGAGCACATTTTGACCGTTTTTTTAAAAACATCATTGTACATTGAAATTTCTGTTTGCGTATGCTTTAGAAGCAAGAATTAAGAGGACTACATTCATTATTTCAGCTGAAAAATGCTTAGTTTATGATTTATAGTCAACATTAATGAAATGTTCCAAACAAGCGTTTTCAGCCCGAGTGGGGCACATTTTGACTGTTTTTTTTAAAAACATCATTGTACATTGAAATTTCTGCTTGCGTATGCTTTAGAAGCAAGAATTAAGAGGACTACATTCATTATTTCAGCTGAAAAATGCTTAGTTTATGATTTATAGTCAACATTAATGAAATGTCCCCAACAGCGTTTTCAGCCCGAGTGGAGCACATTTTGACTGTTTTTTTAAAAACATCATTGTACATTGAAATTTCTGCCTGCGTATGCTTTAGAAGCAAGAATTAAGAGGACTACATTCATTATTTCAGCTGTAAAATGCTTAGTTTATGATTTATAGTCAACATTAATGAAATGTCCCCAACAGCGTTTTCAGCCCGAGTGGAGCACATTTTGACTGTTTTTTTAAAAACATCATTGTACATTGAAATTTCTGCTTGCGTATGCTTTAGAAGCAAGAATTAAGAGGACTACATTCATTATTTCAGCTGAAAAATGCTTAGTTTATGATTTATAGTCAACATTAATGAAATGTCCCCAACAGCGTTTTCAGCCCGAGTGGAGCACATTTTGACTGTTTTTTTTTTAAACATCATTGTACATTGAAATTTCTGCTTGCATATGCTTTAGAAGCAAGAATTAAGAGGACTACATTCATTATTTCAGCTGAAAAATGCTTAGTTTATGATTTATAGTCAACATTAATGAAATGTTCCAAACAAGCGTTTTCAGCCCGAGTGGGGCACATTTTGACTGTTTTTTTTAAAAACATCATTGTACATTGAAATTTCTGCTTGCGTATGCTTTAGAAGCAAGAATTAAGAGGACTACATTCATTATTTCAGCTGAAAAATGCTTAGTTTATGATTTATAGTCAACATTAATGAAATGTCCCCAACAGCGTTTTCAGCCCGAGTGGAGCACATTTTGACTGTTTTTTTAAAAACATCATTGTACATTGAAATTTCTGCCTGCGTATGCTTTAGAAGCAAGAATTAAGAGGACTACATTCATTATTTCAGCTGTAAAATGCTTAGTTTATGATTTATAGTCAACATTAATGAAATGTCCCCAACAGCGTTTTCAGCCCGAGTGGAGCACATTTTGACTGTTTTTTTAAAAACATCATTGTACAATGAAATTTCTGTTTGCGTATGCTTTAGAAGCAAGAATTAAGAGGACTACATTCATTATTTCAGCTGAAAAATGCTTAGTTTATGATTTATAGTCAACATTAATGAAATGTTCCAAACAAGCGTTTTCAGCCCGAGTGGGGCACATTTTGACTGTTTTTTTTAAAAACATCATTGTACATTGAAATTTCTGCTTGCGTATGCTTTAGAAGCAAGAATTAAGAGGACTACATTCATTATTTCAGCTGAAAAATGCTTAGTTTATGATTTATAGTCAACATTAATGAAATGTCCCCAACAGCGTTTTCAGCCCGAGTGGAGCACATTTTGACTGTTTTTTTAAAAACATCATTGTACATTGAAATTTCTGCCTGCGTATGCTTTAGAAGCAAGAATTAAGAGGACTACATTCATTATTTCAGCTGTAAAATGCTTAGTTTATGATTTATAGTCAACATTAATGAAATGTCCCCAACAGCGTTTTCAGCCCGAGTGGAGCACATTTTGACTGTTTTTTTAAAAACATCATTGTACATTGAAATTTCTGCTTGCGTATGCTTTAGAAGCAAGAATTAAGAGGACTACATTCATTATTTCAGCTGAAAAATGCTTAGTTTATGATTTATAGTCAACATTAATGTAATGTCCCAAACAAGCGTTTTCAGCCCGAGTGGAGCACATTTTGACTGTTTTTTTAAAAACATCATTGTACATTGAAATTTCTGCTTGCGTATGCTTTAGAAGCAAGAATTAAGAGGACTACATTCATTATTTCAGCCGAAAAATGCTTAGTTTATGATTTATAGTCAACATTAATGAAATGTCCCCAACAGCGTTTTCAGCCCGAGTGGAGCACATTTTGACTGTTTTTTTTAAAAACATCATTGTACATTGAAATTTCTGCTTGCGTATGCTTTAGAAGCAAGAATTAAGAGGACTACATTCATTATTTCAGCTGAAAAATGCTTAGTTTATGATTTATAGTCAACATTAATGAAATGTTCCAAACAAGCATTTTCAGCCCGAGTGGAGCACATTTTGACCGTTTTTTTAAAAACATCATTGTACATTGAAATTTCTGTTTGCGTATGCTTTAGAAGCAAGAATTAAGAGGACTACATTCATTATTTCAGCTGAAAAATGCTTAGTTTATGATTTATAGTCAACATTAATGTAATGTCCCAAACAAGCGTTTTCAGCCCGAGTGGAGCACATTTTGACTGTTTTTTTAAAAACATCATTGTACATTGAAATTTCTGCTTGCGTATGCTTTAGAAGCAAGAATTAAGAGGACTACATTCATTATTTCAGCTGAAAAATGCTTAGTTTATGAATTATAGTCAACATTAATGAAATGTTCCAAACAAGCGTTTTCAGCCCGAGTGGAGCACATTTTGACCGTTTTTTTAAAAACATCATTGTACATTGAAATTTCTGTTTGCGTATGCTTTAGAAGCAAGAATTAAGAGGACTACATTCATTATTTCAGCTGAAAAATGCTTAGTTTATGATTTATAGTCAACATTAATGAAATGTTCCAAACAAGCGTTTTCAGCCCGAGTGGAGCACATTTTGACCGTTTTTTTAAAAACATCATTGTACATTGAAATTTCTGCTTGCGTATGCTTTAGAAGCAAGAATTAAGAGGACTACATTCATTATTTCAGCTGAAAAATGCTTAGTTTATGATTTATAGTCAACATTAATGAAATGTCCCCAACAGCGTTTTCAGCCCGAGTGGAGCACATTTTGACTTTTTTTTTTAAACATCATTGTACATTGAAATTTCTGCTTACATATGCTTTAGAAGCAAGAATTAAGAGGACTACATTCATTATTTCAGCTGAAAAATGCTTAGTTTATGATTTATAGTCAACATTAATGAAATGTTCCAAACAAGCGTTTTCAGCCCGAGTGGAGCACATTTTGACCGTTTTTTTAAAAACATCATTGTACATTGAAATTTCTGTTTGTGTATGCTTTAGAAGCAAGAATTAAGAGGACTACATTCATTATTTCAGCTGAAAAATGCTTAGTTTATGATTTATAGTCAACATTAATGAAATGTTCCAAACAAGCGTTTTCAGCCCGAGTGGGGCACATTTTGACTGTTTTTTTTAAAAACATCATTGTACATTGAAATTTCTGCTTGCGTATGCTTTAGAAGCAAGAATTAAGAGGACTACATTCATTATTTCAGCTGAAAAATGCTTAGTTTATGATTTATAGTCAACATTAATGAAATGTCCCCAACAGCGTTTTCAGCCCGAGTGGAGCACATTTTGACTGTTTTTTTAAAAACATCATTGTACATTGAAATTTCTGCCTGCGTATGCTTTAGAAGCAAGAATTAAGAGGACTACATTCATTATTTCAGCTGTAAAATGCTTAGTTTATGATTTATAGTCAACATTAATGAAATGTCCCCAACAGCGTTTTCAGCCCGAGTGGAGCACATTTTGACTGTTTTTTTAAAAACATCATTGTACATTGAAATTTCTGCTTGCGTATGCTTTAGAAGCAAGAATTAAGAGGACTACATTCATTATTTCAGCTGAAAAATGCTTAGTTTATGATTTATAGTCAACATTAATGAAATGTCCCCAACAGCGTTTTCAGCCCGAGTGGAGCACATTTTGACTGTTTTTTTTTTAAACATCATTGTACATTGAAATTTCTGCTTGCATATGCTTTAGAAGCAAGAATTAAGAGGACTACATTCATTATTTCAGCTGAAAAATGCTTAGTTTATGATTTATAGTCAACATTAATGAAATGTTCCAAACAAGCGTTTTCAGCCCGAGTGGGGCACATTTTGACTGTTTTTTTTAAAAACATCATTGTACATTGAAATTTCTGCTTGCGTATGCTTTAGAAGCAAGAATTAAGAGGACTACATTCATTATTTCAGCTGAAAAATGCTTAGTTTATGATTTATAGTCAACATTAATGAAATGTCCCCAACAGCGTTTTCAGCCCGAGTGGAGCACATTTTGACTGTTTTTTTAAAAACATCATTGTACATTGAAATTTCTGCCTGCGTATGCTTTAGAAGCAAGAATTAAGAGGACTACATTCATTATTTCAGCTGTAAAATGCTTAGTTTATGATTTATAGTCAACATTAATGAAATGTCAACAACAGCGTTTTCAGCCCGAGTGGAGCACATTTTGACTGTTTTTTTAAAAACATCATTGTACATTGAAATTTCTGCTTGCGTATGCTTTAGAAGCAAGAATTAAGAGGACTACATTCATTATTTCAGCTGAAAAATGCTTAGTTTATGATTTATAGTCAACATTAATGAAATGTCCCCAACAGCATTTTCAGCCCGAGTGGAGCACATTTTGACCGTTTTTTTAAAAACATCATTGTACATTGAAATTTCTGCTTGCGTATGCTTTAGAAGCAAGAATTAAGAGGACTACATTCATTATTTCAGCTGAAAAATGCTTAGTTTATGAATTATAGTCAACTTTAATGAAATGTTCCAAACAAGCGTTTTCAGCCCGAGTGGAGCACATTTTGACCGTTTTTTTAAAAACATCATTGTACATTGAAATTTCTGTTTGCGTATGCTTTAGAAGCAAGAATTAAGACGACTACATTCATTATTTCAGCTGAAAAATGCTTAGTTTATGATTTATAGTCAACATTAATGTAATGTCCCAAACAAGCGTTTTCAGCCCGAGTGGAGCACATTTTGACCGTTTTTTTAAAAACATCATTGTACATTGAAATTTCTGCTTGCGTATGCTTTAGAAGCAAGAATTAAGAGGACTACATTCATTATTTCAGCTGAAAAATGCTTAGTTTATGATTTATAGTCAACATTAATGAAATGTCCCCAACAGCGTTTTCAGCCCGAGTGGAGCACATTTTGACTGTTTTTTTAAAAACATCATTGTACATTGAAATTTCTGCTTGCGTATGCTTTAGAAGCAAGAATTAAGAGGACTACATTCATTATTTCAGCTGAAAAATGCTTAGTTTATGATTTATAGTCAACATTAATGTAATGTCCCAAATAAGCGTTTTCAGCCCGAGTGGAGCACATTTTGACTGTTTTTTAAAAACATCATTGTACATTGAAATTTCTGCTTGCGTATGCTTTAGAAGCAAGAATTAAGAGGACTACATTCATTATTTCAGCTGAAAAATGCTTAGTTTATGATTTATAGTCAACATTAATGAAATGTCCCCAACAGCGTTTTCAGCCCGAGTGGAGCACATTTTGACTGTTTTTTTAAAAACATCATTGTACATTGAAATTTCTGCTTGCATATGCTTTAGAAGCAAGAATTAAGAGGACTACATTCATTTTTTCAGCTGAAAAATGCTTAGTTTATGATTTATAGTCAACATTAATGAAATGTCCCCAACAGCGTTTTCAGCCCGAGTGGAGCACATTTTGACTGTTTTTTAAAAAACATCATTGTACATTGAAATTTCTGCTTGCGTATGCTTTAGAAGCAAGAATTAAGAGGACTACATTCATTATTTCAGCTGAAAAACGCTTAGTTTTTGATTTATAGTCAACATTAATGAAATGTCCCCAACAGCGTTTTCAGCCCGAGTGGAGCACATTTTGACTGTTTGTTTTAAAAACATCATTGTACATTGAAATTTCTGCTTGCGTATGCTTTAGAAGCAAGAATTAAGAGGACTACATTCATTATTTCAGCTGAAAAATGCTTAGTTTTATGAATTATAGTCAACATTAATGAAATGTTCCAAACAAGCGTTTTCAGCCCGAGTGGAGCACATTTTGACCGTTTTTTTAAAAACATCATTGTACATTGAAATTTCTGTTTGCGTATGCTTTAGAAGCAAGAATTAAGAGGACTACATTCATTATTTCAGCTGAAAAATGCTTAGTTTATGATTTATAGTCAACATTAATGAAAAGTTCCAAACAAGCGTTTTCAGCCCGAGTGGAGCACATTTTGACCGTTTTTTTAAAAACATCATTGTACATTGAAATTTCTGCTTGCGTATGCTTTAGAAGCAAGAATTAAGAGGACTACATTCATTATTTCAGCTGAAAAATGCTTACTTTATGATTTATAGTCAACATTAATGAAATGTCCCCAACAGCGTTTTCAGCCCGAGTGGAGCACATTTTGACTGTTTTTTTTTTAAACATCATTGTACATTGAAATTTCTGCTTGCATATGCTTTAGAAGCAAGAATTAAGAGGACTACATTCATTATTTCAGCTGAAAAATGCTTAGTTTATGATTTATAGTCAACATTAATGAAATGTTCCAAACAAGCGTTTTCAGCCCGAGTGGAGCACATTTTGACCGTTTTTTTAAAAACATCATTGTACATTGAAATTTCTGTTTGCGTATGGTTTAGAAGCAAGAATTAAGAGGACTACATTCATTATTTCAGCTGAAAAATGCTTAGTTTATGATTTATAGTCAACATTAATGAAATGTCCCAAACAAGCGTTTTCAGCCCGAGTGGAGCACATTTTGACCGTTTTTTTAAAAACATCATTGTACATTGAAATTTCTGTTTGCGTATGCTTTAGAAGCAAGAATTAAGAGGACTACATTCATTATTTCAGCTGAAAAATGCTTAGTTTATGATTTATAGTCAACATTAATGAAATGTCCCCAACAGCGTTTTCAGCCCGAGTGGAGCACATTTTGACTGTTTTTTTAAAAACATCATTGTACATTGAAATTTCTGCTTGCGTATGCTTTAGAAGCAAGAATTAAGAGGACTACATTCATTATTTCAGCTGAAAAATGCTTAGTTTTTGATTTATAGTCAACATTAATGAAATGTCCCCAACAGCGTTTTCAGCCCTAAAGGAGCACATTTTGACTGTTTTTTTTAAAAACATCATTGTACATTGAAATTTCTGCTTGCGTATGCTTTAGAAGCAAGAATTAAGAGGACTACATTCATTATTTCAGCTGAAAAATGCTTAGTTTATGAATTATAGTCAACATTAATGAAATGTTCCAAACAAGCGTTTTCAGCCCGAGTGGAGCACATTTTGACCGTTTTTTTAAAAACATCATTGTACATTGAAATTTCTGTTTGCGTATGCTTTAGAAGCAAGAATTAAGAGGACTACATTCATTATTTCAGCTGAAAAATGCTTAGTTTATGATTTATAGTCAACATTAATGAAATGTTCCAAACAAGCGTTTTCAGCCCGAGTGGGGCACATTTTGACTGTTTTTTTTAAAAACATCATTGTACATTGAAATTTCTGCTTGCGTATGCTTTAGAAGCAAGAATTAAGAGGACTACATTCATTATTTCAGCTGAAAAATGCTTAGTTTATGATTTATAGTCAACATTAATGAAATGTCCCCAACAGCGTTTTCAGCCCGAGTGGAGCACATTTTGACTGTTTTTTTAAAAACATCATTGTACATTGAAATTTCTGCCTGCGTATGCTTTAGAAGCAAGAATTAAGAGGACTACATTCATTATTTCAGCTGTAAAATGCTTAGTTTATGATTTATAGTCAACATTAATGAAATGTCCCCAACAGCGTTTTCAGCCCGAGTGGAGCACATTTTGACTGTTTTTTTAAAAACATCATTGTACATTGAAATTTCTGCTTGCGTATGCTTTAGAAGCAAGAATTAAGAGGACTACATTCATTATTTCAGCTGAAAAATGCTTAGTTTATGATTTATAGTCAACATTAATGAAATGTCCCCAACAGCGTTTTCAGCCCGAGTGGAGCACATTTTGACTGTTTTTTTTTTAAACATCATTGTACATTGAAATTTCTGCTTGCATATGCTTTAGAAGCAAGAATTAAGAGGACTACATTCATTATTTCAGCTGAAAAATGCTTAGTTTATGATTTATAGTCAACATTAATGAAATGTTCCAAACAAGCGTTTTCAGCCCGAGTGGGGCACATTTTGACTGTTTTTTTTAAAAACATCATTGTACATTGAAATTTCTGCTTGCGTATGCTTTAGAAGCAAGAATTAAGAGGACTACATTCATTATTTCAGCTGAAAAATGCTTAGTTTATGATTTATAGTCAACATTAATGAAATGTCCCCAACAGCGTTTTCAGCCCGAGTGGAGCACATTTTGACTGTTTTTTTAAAAACATCATTGTACATTGAAATTTCTGCCTGCGTATGCTTTAGAAGCAAGAATTAAGAGGACTACATTCATTATTTCAGCTGTAAAATGCTTAGTTTATGATTTATAGTCAACATTAATGAAATGTCCCCAACAGCGTTTTCAGCCCGAGTGGAGCACATTTTGACTGTTTTTTTAAAAACATCATTGTACATTGAAATTTCTGCTTGCGTATGCTTTAGAAGCAAGAATTAAGAGGACTACATTCATTATTTCAGCTGAAAAATGCTTAGTTTATGATTTATAGTCAACATTAATGAAATGTCCCCAACAGCATTTTCAGCCCGAGTGGAGCACATTTTGACCGTTTTTTTAAAAACATCATTGTACATTGAAATTTCTGCTTGCGTATGCTTTAGAAGCAAGAATTAAGAGGACTACATTCATTATTTCAGCTGAAAAATGCTTAGTTTATGAATTATAGTCAACATTAATGAAATGTTCCAAACAAGCGTTTTCAGCCCGAGTGGAGCACATTTTGACCGTTTTTTTAAAAACATCATTGTACATTGAAATTTCTGTTTGCGTATGCTTTAGAAGCAAGAATTAAGACGACTACATTCATTATTTCAGCTGAAAAATGCTTAGTTTATGATTTATAGTCAACATTAATGTAATGTCCCAAACAAGCGTTTTCAGCCCGAGTGGAGCACATTTTGACCGTTTTTTTAAAAACATCATTGTACATTGAAATTTCTGCTTGCGTATGCTTTAGAAGCAAGAATTAAGAGGACTACATTCATTATTTCAGCTGAAAAATGCTTAGTTTATGATTTATAGTCAACATTAATGAAATGTCCCCAACAGCGTTTTCAGCCCGAGTGGAGCACATTTTGACTGTTTTTTTAAAAACATCATTGTACATTGAAATTTCTGCTTGCGTATGCTTTAGAAGCAAGAATTAAGAGGACTACATTCATTATTTCAGCTGAAAAATGCTTAGTTTATGATTTATAGTCAACATTAATGTAATGTCCCAAACAAGCGTTTTCAGCCCGAGTGGAGCACATTTTGACTGTTTTTTAAAAACATCATTGTACATTGAAATTTCTGCTTGCGTATGCTTTAGAAGCAAGAATTAAGAGGACTACATTCATTATTTCAGCTGAAAAATGCTTAGTTTATGATTTATAGTCAACATTAATGAAATGTCCCCAACAGCGTTTTCAGCCCGAGTGGAGCACATTTTGACTGTTTTTTTAAAAACATCATTGTACATTGAAATTTCTGCTTGCATATGCTTTAGAAGCAAGAATTAAGAGGACTACATTCATTATTTCAGCTGAAAAATGCTTAGTTTATGAATTATAGTCAACATTAATGAAATGTTCCAAACAAGCGTTTTCAGCCCGAGTGGAGCACATTTTGACCGTTTTTTTAAAAACATCATTGTACATTGAAATTTTCGTTTGCGTATGCTTTAGAAGCAAGAATTAAGAGGACTACATTCATTATTTCAGCTGAAAAATGCTTAGTTTATGATTTATAGTCAACATTAATGAAAAGTTCCAAACAAGCGTTTTCAGCCCGAGTGGAGCACATTTTGACCGTTTTTTTAAAAACATCATTGTACATTGAAATTTCTGCTTGCGTATGCTTTAGAAGCAAGAATTAAGAGGACTACATTCATTATTTCAGCTGAAAAATGCTTACTTTATGATTTATAGTCAACATTAATGAAATGTCCCCAACAGCGTTTTCAGCCCGAGTGGAGCACATTTTGACTGTTTTTTTTTTAAACATCATTGTACATTGAAATTTCTGCTTGCATATGCTTTAGAAGCAAGAATTAAGAGGACTACATTCATTATTTCAGCTGAAAAATGCTTAGTTTATGATTTATAGTCAACATTAATGAAATGTTCCAAACAAGCGTTTTCAGCCCGAGTGGAGCACATTTTGACCGTTTTTTTAAAAACATCATTGTACATTGAAATTTCTGTTTGCGTATGGTTTAGAAGCAAGAATTAAGAGGACTACATTCATTATTTCAGCTGAAAAATGCTTAGTTTATGATTTATAGTCAACATTAATGAAATGTCCCAAACAAGCGTTTTCAGCCCGAGTGGAGCACATTTTGACCGTTTTTTTAAAAACATCATTGTACATTGAAATTTCTGTTTGCGTATGCTTTAGAAGCAAGAATTAAGAGGACTACATTCATTATTTCAGCTGAAAAATGCTTAGTTTATGATTTATAGTCAACATTAATGAAATGTCCCCAACAGCGTTTTCAGCCCGAGTGGAGCACATTTTGACTGTTTTTTTAAAAACATCATTGTACATTGAAATTTCTGCTTGCGTATGCTTTAGAAGCAAGAATTAAGAGGACTACATTCATTATTTCAGCTGAAAAATGCTTAGTTTTTGATTTATAGTCAACATTAATGAAATGTCCCCAACAGCGTTTTCAGCCCTAAAGGAGCACATTTTGACTGTTTTTTTTAAAAACATCATTGTACATTGAAATTTCTGCTTGCGTATGCTTTAGAAGCAAGAATTAAGAGGACTACATTCATTATTTCAGCTGAAAAATGCTTAGTTTATGAATTATAGTCAACATTAATGAAATGTTCCAAACAAGCGTTTTCAGCCCGAGTGGAGCACATTTTGACCGTTTTTTTAAAAACATCATTGTACATTGAAATTTCTGTTTGCGTATGCTTTAGAAGCAAGAATTAAGAGGACTACATTCATTATTTCAGCTGAAAAATGCTTAGTTTATGATTTATAGTCAACATTAATGAAATGTTCCAAACAAGCGTTTTCAGCCCGAGTGGGGCACATTTTGACTGTTTTTTTTAAAAACATCATTGTACATTGAAATTTCTGCTTGCGTATGCTTTAGAAGCAAGAATTAAGAGGACTACATTCATTATTTCAGCTGAAAAATGCTTAGTTTATGATTTATAGTCAACATTAATGAAATGTCCCCAACAGCGTTTTCAGCCCGAGTGGAGCACATTTTGACTGTTTTTTTAAAAACATCATTGTACATTGAAATTTCTGCCTGCGTATGCTTTAGAAGCAAGAATTAAGAGGACTACATTCATTATTTCAGCTGTAAAATGCTTAGTTTATGATTTATAGTCAACATTAATGAAATGTCCCCAACAGCGTTTTCAGCCCGAGTGGAGCACATTTTGACTGTTTTTTTAAAAACATCATTGTACATTGAAATTTCTGCTTGCGTATGCTTTAGAAGCAAGAATTAAGAGGACTACATTCATTATTTCAGCTGAAAAATGCTTAGTTTATGATTTATAGTCAACATTAATGAAATGTCCCCAACAGCGTTTTCAGCCCGAGTGGAGCACATTTTGACTGTTTTTTTTTTAAACATCATTGTACATTGAAATTTCTGCTTGCATATGCTTTAGAAGCAAGAATTAAGAGGACTACATTCATTATTTCAGCTGAAAAATGCTTAGTTTATGATTTATAGTCAACATTAATGAAATGTTCCAAACAAGCGTTTTCAGCCCGAGTGGGGCACATTTTGACTGTTTTTTTTAAAAACATCATTGTACATTGAAATTTCTGCTTGCGTATGCTTTAGAAGCAAGAATTAAGAGGACTACATTCATTATTTCAGCTGAAAAATGCTTAGTTTATGATTTATAGTCAACATTAATGAAATGTCCCCAACAGCGTTTTCAGCCCGAGTGGAGCACATTTTGACTGTTTTTTTAAAAACATCATTGTACATTGAAATTTCTGCCTGCGTATGCTTTAGAAGCAAGAATTAAGAGGACTACATTCATTATTTCAGCTGTAAAATGCTTAGTTTATGATTTATAGTCAACATTAATGAAATGTCCCCAACAGCGTTTTCAGCCCGAGTGGAGCACATTTTGACTGTTTTTTTAAAAACATCATTGTACATTGAAATTTCTGCTTGCGTATGCTTTAGAAGCAAGAATTAAGAGGACTACATTCATTATTTCAGCTGAAAAATGCTTAGTTTATGATTTATAGTCAACATTAATGAAATGTCCCCAACAGCATTTTCAGCCCGAGTGGAGCACATTTTGACCGTTTTTTTAAAAACATCATTGTACATTGAAATTTCTGCTTGCGTATGCTTTAGAAGCAAGAATTAAGAGGACTACATTCATTATTTCAGCTGAAAAATGCTTAGTTTATGAATTATAGTCAACATTAATGAAATGTTCCAAACAAGCGTTTTCAGCCCGAGTGGAGCACATTTTGACCGTTTTTTTAAAAACATCATTGTACATTGAAATTTCTGTTTGCGTATGCTTTAGAAGCAAGAATTAAGACGACTACATTCATTATTTCAGCTGAAAAATGCTTAGTTTATGATTTATAGTCAACATTAATGTAATGTCCCAAACAAGCGTTTTCAGCCCGAGTGGAGCACATTTTGACCGTTTTTTTAAAAACATCATTGTACATTGAAATTTCTGCTTGCGTATGCTTTAGAAGCAAGAATTAAGAGGACTACATTCATTATTTCAGCTGAAAAATGCTTAGTTTATGATTTATAGTCAACATTAATGAAATGTCCCCAACAGCGTTTTCAGCCCGAGTGGAGCACATTTTGACTGTTTTTTTAAAAACATCATTGTACATTGAAATTTCTGCTTGCGTATGCTTTAGAAGCAAGAATTAAGAGGACTACATTCATTATTTCAGCTGAAAAATGCTTAGTTTATGATTTATAGTCAACATTAATGTAATGTCCCAAACAAGCGTTTTCAGCCCGAGTGGAGCACATTTTGACTGTTTTTTAAAAACATCATTGTACATTGAAATTTCTGCTTGCGTATGCTTTAGAAGCAAGAATTAAGAGGACTACATTCATTATTTCAGCTGAAAAATGCTTAGTTTATGATTTATAGTCAACATTAATGAAATGTCCCCAACAGCGTTTTCAGCCCGAGTGGAGCACATTTTGACTGTTTTTTTAAAAACATCATTGTACATTGAAATTTCTGCTTGCATATGCTTTAGAAGCAAGAATTAAGAGGACTACATTCATTATTTCAGCTGAAAAATGCTTAGTTTATGAATTATAGTCAACATTAATGAAATGTTCCAAACAAGCGTTTTCAGCCCGAGTGGAGCACATTTTGACCGTTTTTTTAAAAACATCATTGTACATTGAAATTTTCGTTTGCGTATGCTTTAGAAGCAAGAATTAAGAGGACTACATTCATTATTTCAGCTGAAAAATGCTTAGTTTATGATTTATAGTCAACATTAATGAAAAGTTCCAAACAAGCGTTTTCAGCCCGAGTGGAGCACATTTTGACCGTTTTTTTAAAAACATCATTGTACATTGAAATTTCTGCTTGCGTATGCTTTAGAAGCAAGAATTAAGAGGACTACATTCATTATTTCAGCTGAAAAATGCTTACTTTATGATTTATAGTCAACATTAATGAAATGTCCCCAACAGCGTTTTCAGCCCGAGTGGAGCACATTTTGACTGTTTTTTTTTTAAACATCATTGTACATTGAAATTTCTGCTTGCATATGCTTTAGAAGCAAGAATTAAGAGGACTACATTCATTATTTCAGCTGAAAAATGCTTAGTTTATGATTTATAGTCAACATTAATGAAATGTTCCAAACAAGCGTTTTCAGCCCGAGTGGAGCACATTTTGACCGTTTTTTTAAAAACATCATTGTACATTGAAATTTCTGTTTGCGTATGGTTTAGAAGCAAGAATTAAGAGGACTACATTCATTATTTCAGCTGAAAAATGCTTAGTTTATGATTTATAGTCAACATTAATGAAATGTCCCAAACAAGCGTTTTCAGCCCGAGTGGAGCACATTTTGACCGTTTTTTTAAAAACATCATTGTACATTGAAATTTCTGTTTGCGTATGCTTTAGAAGCAAGAATTAAGAGGACTACATTCATTATTTCAGCTGAAAAATGCTTAGTTTATGATTTATAGTCAACATTAATGAAATGTCCCCAACAGCGTTTTCAGCCCGAGTGGAGCACATTTTGACTGTTTTTTTAAAAACATCATTGTACATTGAAATTTCTGCTTGCGTATGCTTTAGAAGCAAGAATTAAGAGGACTACATTCATTATTTCAGCTGAAAAATGCTTAGTTTTTGATTTATAGTCAACATTAATGAAATGTCCCCAACAGCGTTTTCAGCCCTAAAGGAGCACATTTTGACTGTTTTTTTTAAAAACATCATTGTACATTGAAATTTCTGCTTGCGTATGCTTTAGAAGCAAGAATTAAGAGGACTACATTCATTATTTCAGCTGAAAAATGCTTAGTTTATGAATTATAGTCAACATTAATGAAATGTTCCAAACAAGCGTTTTCAGCCCGAGTGGAGCACATTTTGACCGTTTTTTTAAAAACATCATTGTACATTGAAATTTCTGTTTGCGTATGCTTTAGAAGCAAGAATTAAGAGGACTACATTCATTATTTCAGCTGAAAAATGCTTAGTTTATGATTTATAGTCAACATTAATGAAATGTTCCAAACAAGCGTTTTCAGCCCGAGTGGGGCACATTTTGACTGTTTTTTTTAAAAACATCATTGTACATTGAAATTTCTGCTTGCGTATGCTTTAGAAGCAAGAATTAAGAGGACTACATTCATTATTTCAGCTGAAAAATGCTTAGTTTATGATTTATAGTCAATATTAATGAAATGTTCCAAACAAGCGTTTTCAGCCCGAGTGGAGCACATTTTGACTGTTTTTTTTAAAAACATCATTGTACATTGAAATTTCTGCTTGCGTATGCTTTAGAAGCAAGAATTAAGAGGACTACATTCATTATTTCAGCTGAAAAATGCTTAGTTTATGATTTATAGTCAACATTAATGAAATGTCCCCAACAGCGTTTTCAGCCCGAGTGGAGCACATTTTGACTGTTTTTTTAAAAACATCATTGTACATTGAAATTTCTGCCTGCGTATGCTTTAGAAGCAAGAATTAAGAGGACTACATTCATTATTTCAGCTGTAAAATGCTTAGTTTATGATTTATAGTCAACATTAATGAAATGTCCCCAACAGCGTTTTCAGCCCGAGTGGAGCACATTTTGACTGTTTTTTTAAAAACATCATTGTACATTGAAATTTCTGCTTGCGTATGCTTTAGAAGCAAGAATTAAGAGGACTACATTCATTATTTCAGCTGAAAAATGCTTAGTTTATGATTTATAGTCAACATTAATGAAATGTCCCCAACAGCGTTTTCAGCCCGAGTGGAGCACATTTTGACTGTTTTTTTTTTAAACATCATTGTACATTGAAATTTCTGCTTGCATATGCTTTAGAAGCAAGAATTAAGAGGACTACATTCATTATTTCAGCTGAAAAATGCTTAGTTTATGATTTATAGTCAACATTAATGAAATGTTCCAAACAAGCGTTTTCAGCCCGAGTGGGGCACATTTTGACTGTTTTTTTTAAAAACATCATTGTACATTGAAATTTCTGCTTGCGTATGCTTTAGAAGCAAGAATTAAGAGGACTACATTCATTATTTCAGCTGAAAAATGCTTAGTTTATGATTTATAGTCAACATTAATGAAATGTCCCCAACAGCGTTTTCAGCCCGAGTGGAGCACATTTTGACTGTTTTTTTAAAAACATCATTGTACATTGAAATTTCTGCCTGCGTATGCTTTAGAAGCAAGAATTAAGAGGACTACATTCATTATTTCAGCTGTAAAATGCTTAGTTTATGATTTATAGTCAACATTAATGAAATGTCCCCAACAGCGTTTTCAGCCCGAGTGGAGCACATTTTGACTGTTTTTTTAAAAACATCATTGTACATTGAAATTTCTGCTTGCGTATGCTTTAGAAGCAAGAATTAAGAGGACTACATTCATTATTTCAGCTGAAAAATGCTTAGTTTATGATTTATAGTCAACATTAATGAAATGTCCCCAACAGCATTTTCAGCCCGAGTGGAGCACATTTTGACCGTTTTTTTAAAAACATCATTGTACATTGAAATTTCTGCTTGCGTATGCTTTAGAAGCAAGAATTAAGAGGACTACATTCATTATTTCAGCTGAAAAATGCTTAGTTTATGAATTATAGTCAACATTAATGAAATGTTCCAAACAAGCGTTTTCAGCCCGAGTGGAGCACATTTTGACCGTTTTTTTAAAAACATCATTGTACATTGAAATTTCTGTTTGCGTATGCTTTAGAAGCAAGAATTAAGACGACTACATTCATTATTTCAGCTGAAAAATGCTTAGTTTATGATTTATAGTCAACATTAATGTAATGTCCCAAACAAGCGTTTTCAGCCCGAGTGGAGCACATTTTGACCGTTTTTTTAAAAACATCATTGTACATTGAAATTTTCGTTTGCGTATGCTTTAGAAGCAAGAATTAAGAGGACTACATTCATTATTTCAGCTGAAAAATGCTTAGTTTATGATTTATAGTCAACATTAATGAAATGTCCCCAACAGCGTTTTCAGCCCGAGTGGAGCACATTTTGACTGTTTTTTTAAAAACATCATTGTACATTGAAATTTCTGTTTGCGTATGCTTTAGAAGCAAGAATTAAGAGGACTACATTCATTATTTCAGCTGAAAAATGCTTAGTTTATGATTTATAGTCAACATTAATGAAATGTCCCCAACAGCGTTTTCAGCCCGAGTGGAGCACATTTTGACTGTTTTTTTAAAAACATCATTGTACATTGAAATTTCTGCTTGCGTATGCTTTAGAAGCAAGAATTAAGAGGACTACATTCATTATTTCAGCTGAAAAATGCTTAGTTTATGATTTATAGTCAACATTAATGTAATGTCCCAAACAAGCGTTTTCAGCCCGAGTGGAGCACATTTTGACTGTTTTTTAAAAACATCATTGTACATTGAAATTTCTGCTTGCGTATGCTTTAGAAGCAAGAATTAAGAGGACTACATTCATTATTTCAGCTGAAAAATGCTTAGTTTATGATTTATAGTCAACATTAATGAAATGTCCCCAACAGCGTTTTCAGCCCGAGTGGAGCACATTTTGACTGTTTTTTTAAAAACATCATTGTACATTGAAATTTCTGCTTGCATATGCTTTAGAAGCAAGAATTAAGAGGACTACATTCATTATTTCAGCTGAAAAATGCTTAGTTTATGAATTATAGTCAACATTAATGAAATGTTCCAAACAAGCGTTTTCAGCCCGAGTGGAGCACATTTTGACCGTTTTTTTAAAAACATCATTGTACATTGAAATTTTCGTTTGCGTATGCTTTAGAAGCAAGAATTAAGAGGACTACATTCATTATTTCAGCTGAAAAATGCTTAGTTTATGATTTATAGTCAACATTAATGAAATGTCCCCAACAGCGTTTTCAGCCCGAGTGGAGCACATTTTGACTGTTTTTTTAAAAACATCATTGTACATTGAAATTTCTGCTTGCGTATGCTTTAGAAGCAAGAATTAAGAGGACTACATTCATTATTTCAGCTGAAAAATGCTTAGTTTATGATTTATAGTCAATATTAATGAAATGTCCCCAACAGCGTTTTCAGCCCGAGTGGAGCACATTTTGACTGTTTTTTTTAAAAACATCATTGTACATTGAAATTTCTGTTTGCGTATGCTTTAGAAGCAAGAATTAAGAGGACTACATTCATTATTTCAGCTGAAATATGCTTAGTTTTTGATTTATAGTCAACATTAATGAAATGTCCCCAACAGCGTTTTCAGCCCGAGTGGAGCACATTTTGACTGTTTTTTTAAAAACATCATTGTACATTGAAATTTCTGTTTGCGTATGCTTTAGAAGCAAGAATTAAGAGGACTACATTCATTATTTCAGCTGAAAAATGCTTAGTTTATGATTTATAGTCAACATTAATGTAATGTCCCAAACAAGCGTTTTCAGCCCGAGTGGAGCACATTTTGACTGTTTTTTAAAAACATCATTGTACATTGAAATTTCTGCTTGCGTATGCTTTAGAAGCAAGAATTAAGAGGACTACATTCATTATTTCAGCTGAAAAATGCTTAGTTTATGATTTATAGTCAACATTAATGAAATGTCCCCAACAGCGTTTTCAGCCCGAGTGGAGCACATTTTGACTGTTTTTTTTAAAAACATCATTGTACATTGAAATTTCTGCTTGCATATGCTTTAGAAGCAAGAATTAAGAGGACTACATTCATTATTTCAGCTGAAAAATGCTTACTTTATGAATTATAGTCAACATTAATGAAATGTTCCAAACAAGCGTTTTCAGCCCGAGTGGAGCACATTTTGACCGTTTTTTTAAAAACATCATTGTACATTGAAATTTTCGTTTGCGTATGCTTTAGAAGCAAGAATTAAGAGGACTACATTCATTATTTCAGCTGAAAAATGCTTAGTTTATGATTTATAGTCAACATTAATGAAATGTCCCCAACAGCGTTTTCAGCCCGAGTGGAGCACATTTTGACTGTTTTTTTAAAAACATCATTGTACATTGAAATTTCTGCTTGCGTATGCTTTAGAAGCAAGAATTAAGAGGACTACATTCATTATTTCAGCTGAAAAATGCTTAGTTTATGATTTATAGTCAATATTAATGAAATGTCCCCAACAGCGTTTTCAGCCCGAGTGGAGCACATTTTGACTGTTTTTTTTAAAAACATCATTGTACATTGAAATTTCTGTTTGCGTATGCTTTAGAAGCAAGAATTAAGAGGACTACATTCATTATTTCAGCTGAAATATGCTTAGTTTTTGATTTATAGTCAACATTAATGAAATGTCCCCAACAGCGTTTTCAGCCCGAGTGGAGCACATTTTGACTGTTTTTTTAAAAACATCATTGTACATTGAAATTTCTGTTTGCGTATGCTTTAGAAGCAAGAATTAAGAGGACTACATTCATTATTTCAGCTGAAAAATGCTTAGTTTATGAATTATAGTCAACATTAATGAAATGTTCCAAACAAGCGTTTTCAGCCCGAGTGGAGCACATTTTGACTGTTTTTTTTAAAAACATCATTGTACATTGAAATTTCTGCTTGCGTATGCTTTAGAAGCAAGAATTAAGAGGACTACATTCATTATTTCAGCTGAAAAATGCTTAGTTTATGATTTATAGTCAACATTAATGAAATGTCCCCAACAGCGTTTTCAGCCCGAGTGGAGCACATTTTGACTGTTTTTTTAAAAACATCATTGTACATTGAAATTTCTGCCTGCGTATGCTTTAGAAGCAAGAATTAAGAGGACTACATTCATTATTTCAGCTGTAAAATGCTTAGTTTATGATTTATAGTCAACATTAATGAAATGTCCCCAACAGCGTTTTCAGCCCGAGTGGAGCACATTTTGACTGTTTTTTTAAAAACATCATTGTACATTGAAATTTCTGCTTGCGTATGCTTTAGAAGCAAGAATTAAGAGGACTACATTCATTATTTCAGCTGAAAAATGCTTAGTTTATGATTTATAGTCAACATTAATGAAATGTCCCCAACAGCGTTTTCAGCCCGAGTGGAGCACATTTTGACTGTTTTTTTTTTAAACATCATTGTACATTGAAATTTCTGCTTGCATATGCTTTAGAAGCAAGAATTAAGAGGACTACATTCATTATTTCAGCTGAAAAATGCTTAGTTTATGATTTATAGTCAACATTAATGAAATGTTCCAAACAAGCGTTTTCAGCCCGAGTGGGGCACATTTTGACTGTTTTTTTTAAAAACATCATTGTACATTGAAATTTCTGCTTGCGTATGCTTTAGAAGCAAGAATTAAGAGGACTACATTCATTATTTCAGCTGAAAAATGCTTAGTTTATGATTTATAGTCAACATTAATGAAATGTCCCCAACAGCGTTTTCAGCCCGAGTGGAGCACATTTTGACTGTTTTTTTAAAAACATCATTGTACATTGAAATTTCTGCCTGCGTATGCTTTAGAAGCAATAATTAAGAGGACTACATTCATTATTTCAGCTGTAAAATGCTTAGTTTTTGATTTATAGTCAACATTAATGAAATGTCCCCAACAGCGTTTTCAGCCCGAGTGGAGCACATTTTGACTGTTTTTTTAAAAACATCATTGTACATTGAAATTTCTGCTTGCGTATGCTTTAGAAGCAAGAATTAAGAGGACTACATTCATTATTTCAGCTGAAAAATGCTTAGTTTATGATTTATAGTCAACATTAATGACATGTCCCCAACAGCATTTTCAGCCCGAGTGGAGCACATTTTGACCGTTTTTTTAAAAACATCATTGTACATTGAAATTTCTGCTTGCGTATGCTTTAGAAGCAAGAATTAAGAGGACTACATTCATTATTTCAGCTGAAAAATGCTTAGTTTATGAATTATAGTCAACATTAATGAAATGTTCCAAACAAGCGTTTTCAGCCCGAGTGGAGCACATTTTGACCGTTTTTTTAAAAACATCATTGTACATTGAAATTTCTGTTTGCGTATGCTTTAGAAGCAAGAATTAAGACGACTACATTCATTATTTCAGCTGAAAAATGCTTAGTTTATGATTTATAGTCAACATTAATGTAATGTCCCAAACAAGCGTTTTCAGCCCGAGTGGAGCACATTTTGACCGTTTTTTTAAAAACATCATTGTACATTGAAATTTCTGCTTGCGTATGCTTTAGAAGCAAGAATTAAGAGGACTACATTCATTATTTCAGCTGAAAAATGCTTAGTTTATGATTTATAGTCAACATTAATGAAATGTCCCCAACAGCGTTTTCAGCCCGAGTGGAGCACATTTTGACTGTTTTTTTAAAAACATCATTGTACATTGAAATTTCTGCTTGCGTATGCTTTAGAAGCAAGAATTAAGAGGACTACATTCATTATTTCAGCTGAAAAATGCTTAGTTTATGATTTATAGTCAACATTAATGAAAAGTTCCAAACAAGCGTTTTCAGCCCGAGTGGAGCACATTTTGACCGTTTTTTTAAAAACATCATTGTACATTGAAATTTCTGTTTGCGTATGCTTTAGAAGCAAGAATTAAGAGGACTACATTCATTATTTCAGCTGAAAAATGCTTAGTTTATGATTTATAGTCAACATTAATGAAATGTTCCAAACAAGCGTTTTCAGCCCGAGTGGAGCACATTTTGACCGTTTTTTTAAAAACATCATTGTACATTGAAATTTCTGCTTGCGTATGCTTTAGAAGCAAGAATTAAGAGGACTACATTCATTATTTCAGCTGAAAAATGCTTAGTTTATGATTTATAGTCAATATTAATGAAATGTCCCCAACAGCGTTTTCAGCCCGAGTGGAGCACATTTTGACTTTTTTTTTTAAACATCATTGTACATTGAAATTTCTGCTTACATATGCTTTAGAAGCAAGAATTAAGAGGACTACATTCATTATTTCAGCTGAAAAATGCTTAGTTTATGATTTATAGTCAACATTAATGAAATGTTCCAAACAAGCGTTTTCAGCCCGAGTGGAGCACATTTTGACCGTTTTTTTAAAAACATCATTGTACATTGAAATTTCTGTTTGTGTATGCTTTAGAAGCAAGAATTAAGAGGACTACATTCATTATTTCAGCTGAAAAATGCTTAGTTTATGATTTATAGTCAACATTAATGAAATGTTCCAAACAAGCGTTTTCAGCCCGAGTGGGGCACATTTTGACTGTTTTTTTTAAAAACATCATTGTACATTGAAATTTCTGCTTGCGTATGCTTTAGAAGCAAGAATTAAGAGGACTACATTCATTATTTCAGCTGAAAAATGCTTAGTTTATGATTTATAGTCAACATTAATGAAATGTCCCCAACAGCGTTTTCAGCCCGAGTGGAGCACATTTTGACTGTTTTTTTAAAAACATCATTGTACATTGAAATTTCTGCCTGCGTATGCTTTAGAAGCAAGAATTAAGAGGACTACATTCATTATTTCAGCTGAAAAATGCTTAGTTTATGATTTATAGTCAACATTAATGAAATGTCCCCAACAGCGTTTTCAGCCCGAGTGGAGCACATTTTGACTGTTTTTTTAAAAACATCATTGTACATTGAAATTTCTGCTTGCGTATGCTTTAGAAGCAAGAATTAAGAGGACTACATTCATTATTTCAGCTGAAAAATGCTTAGTTTATGATTTATAGTCAACATTAATGAAATGTCCCCAACAGCGTTTTCAGCCCGAGTGGAGCACATTTTGACTGTTTTTTTTTTAAACATCATTGTACATTGAAATTTCTGCTTGCATATGCTTTAGAAGCAAGAATTAAGAGGACTACATTCATTATTTCAGCTGAAAAATGCTTAGTTTATGATTTATAGTCAACATTAATGAAATGTTCCAAACAAGCGTTTTCAGCCCGAGTGGGGCACATTTTGACTGTTTTTTTTAAAAACATCATTGTACATTGAAATTTCTGCTTGCGTATGCTTTAGAAGCAAGAATTAAGAGGACTACATTCATTATTTCAGCTGAAAAATGCTTAGTTTATGATTTATAGTCAACATTAATGAAATGTCCCCAACAGCGTTTTCAGCCCGAGTGGAGCACATTTTGACTGTTTTTTTAAAAACATCATTGTACATTGAAATTTCTGCCTGCGTATGCTTTAGAAGCAAGAATTAAGAGGACTACATTCATTATTTCAGCTGTAAAATGCTTAGTTTATGATTTATAGTCAACATTAATGAAATGTCCCCAACAGCGTTTTCAGCCCGAGTGGAGCACATTTTGACTGTTTTTTTAAAAACATCATTGTACATTGAAATTTCTGCTTGCGTATGCTTTAGAAGCAAGAATTAAGAGGACTACATTCATTATTTCAGCTGAAAAATGCTTAGTTTATGATTTATAGTCAACATTAATGAAATGTCCCCAACAGCATTTTCAGCCCGAGTGGAGCACATTTTGACCGTTTTTTTAAAAACATCATTGTACATTGAAATTTCTGCTTGCGTATGCTTTAGAAGCAAGAATTAAGAGGACTACATTCATTATTTCAGCTGAAAAATGCTTAGTTTATGAATTATAGTCAACATTAATGAAATGTTCCAAACAAGCGTTTTCAGCCCGAGTGGAGCACATTTTGACCGTTTTTTTAAAAACATCATTGTACATTGAAATTTCTGTTTGCGTATGCTTTAGAAGCAAGAATTAAGAGGACTACATTCATTATTTCAGCTGAAAAATGCTTAGTTTATGATTTATAGTCAACATTAATGTAATGTCCCAAACAAGCGTTTTCAGCCCGAGTGGAGCACATTTTGACCGTTTTTTTAAAAACATCATTGTACATTGAAATTTCTGCTTGCGTATGCTTTAGAAGCAAGAATTAAGAGGACTACATTCATTATTTCAGCTGAAAAATGCTTAGTTTATGATTTATAGTCAACATTAATGAAATGTCCCCAACAGCGTTTTCAGCCCGAGTGGAGCACATTTTGACTGTTTTTTTTTTAAACATCATTGTACATTGAAATTTCTGCTTGCATATGCTTTAGAAGCAAGAATTAAGAGGACTACATTCATTATTTCAGCTGAAAAATGCTTAGTTTATGATTTATAGTCAACATTAATGAAATGTTCCAAACAAGCGTTTTCAGCCCGAGTGGGGCACATTTTGACTGTTTTTTTTAAAAACATCATTGTACATTGAAATTTCTGCTTGCGTATGCTTTAGAAGCAAGAATTAAGAGGACTACATTCATTATTTCAGCTGAAAAATGCTTAGTTTATGATTTATAGTCAACATTAATGAAATGTCCCCAACAGCGTTTTCAGCCCGAGTGGAGCACATTTTGACTGTTTTTTTAAAAACATCATTGTACATTGAAATTTCTGCCTGCGTATGCTTTAGAAGCAAGAATTAAGAGGACTACATTCATTATTTCAGCTGTAAAATGCTTAGTTTATGATTTATAGTCAACATTAATGAAATGTCCCCAACAGCGTTTTCAGCCCGAGTGGAGCACATTTTGACTGTTTTTTTAAAAACATCATTGTACATTGAAATTTCTGCTTGCGTATGCTTTAGAAGCAAGAATTAAGAGGACTACATTCATTATTTCAGCTGAAAAATGCTTAGTTTATGATTTATAGTCAACATTAATGAAATGTCCCCAACAGCATTTTCAGCCCGAGTGGAGCACATTTTGACCGTTTTTTTAAAAACATCATTGTACATTGAAATTTCTGCTTGCGTATGCTTTAGAAGCAAGAATTAAGAGGACTACATTCATTATTTCAGCTGAAAAATGCTTAGTTTATGAATTATAGTCAACATTAATGAAATGTTCCAAACAAGCGTTTTCAGCCCGAGTGGAGCACATTTTGACCGTTTTTTTAAAAACATCATTGTACATTGAAATTTCTGTTTGCGTATGCTTTAGAAGCAAGAATTAAGACGACTACATTCATTATTTCAGCTGAAAAATGCTTAGTTTATGATTTATAGTCAACATTAATGTAATGTCCCAAACAAGCGTTTTCAGCCCGAGTGGAGCACATTTTGACCGTTTTTTTAAAAACATCATTGTACATTGAAATTTTCGTTTGCGTATGCTTTAGAAGCAAGAATTAAGAGGACTACATTCATTATTTCAGCTGAAAAATGCTTAGTTTATGATTTATAGTCAACATTAATGAAATGTCCCCAACAGCGTTTTCAGCCCGAGTGGAGCACATTTTGACTGTTTTTTTAAAAACATCATTGTACATTGAAATTTCTGTTTGCGTATGCTTTAGAAGCAAGAATTAAGAGGACTACATTCATTATTTCAGCTGAAAAATGCTTAGTTTATGATTTATAGTCAACATTAATGAAATGTCCCCAACAGCGTTTTCAGCCCGAGTGGAGCACATTTTGACTGTTTTTTTAAAAACATCATTGTACATTGAAATTTCTGCTTGCGTATGCTTTAGAAGCAAGAATTAAGAGGACTACATTCATTATTTCAGCTGAAAAATGCTTAGTTTATGATTTATAGTCAACATTAATGTAATGTCCCAAACAAGCGTTTTCAGCCCGAGTGGAGCACATTTTGACTGTTTTTTAAAAACATCATTGTACATTGAAATTTCTGCTTGCGTATGCTTTAGAAGCAAGAATTAAGAGGACTACATTCATTATTTCAGCTGAAAAATGCTTAGTTTATGATTTATAGTCAACATTAATGAAATGTCCCCAACAGCGTTTTCAGCCCGAGTGGAGCACATTTTGACTGTTTTTTTAAAAACATCATTGTACATTGAAATTTCTGCTTGCATATGCTTTAGAAGCAAGAATTAAGAGGACTACATTCATTATTTCAGCTGAAAAATGCTTAGTTTATGAATTATAGTCAACATTAATGAAATGTTCCAAACAAGCGTTTTCAGCCCGAGTGGAGCACATTTTGACCGTTTTTTTAAAAACATCATTGTACATTGAAATTTTCGTTTGCGTATGCTTTAGAAGCAAGAATTAAGAGGACTACATTCATTATTTCAGCTGAAAAATGCTTAGTTTATGATTTATAGTCAACATTAATGAAATGTCCCCAACAGCGTTTTCAGCCCGAGTGGAGCACATTTTGACTGTTTTTTTAAAAACATCATTGTACATTGAAATTTCTGCTTGCGTATGCTTTAGAAGCAAGAATTAAGAGGACTACATTCATTATTTCAGCTGAAAAATGCTTAGTTTATGATTTATAGTCAATATTAATGAAATGTCCCCAACAGCGTTTTCAGCCCGAGTGGAGCACATTTTGACTGTTTTTTTTAAAAACATCATTGTACATTGAAATTTCTGTTTGCGTATGCTTTAGAAGCAAGAATTAAGAGGACTACATTCATTATTTCAGCTGAAATATGCTTAGTTTTTTATTTATAGTCAACATTAATGAAATGTCCCCAACAGCGTTTTCAGCCCGAGTGGAGCACATTTTGACTGTTTTTTTAAAAACATCATTGTACATTGAAATTTCTGTTTGCGTATGCTTTAGAAGCAAGAATTAAGAGGACTACATTCATTATTTCAGCTGAAAAATGCTTAGTTTATGATTTATAGTCAACATTAATGTAATGTCCCAAACAAGCGTTTTCAGCCCGAGTGGAGCACATTTTGACTGTTTTTTAAAAACATCATTGTACATTGAAATTTCTGCTTGCGTATGCTTTAGAAGCAAGAATTAAGAGGACTACATTCATTATTTCAGCTGAAAAATGCTTAGTTTATGATTTATAGTCAACATTAATGAAATGTCCCCAACAGCGTTTTCAGCCCGAGTGGAGCACATTTTGACTGTTTTTTTAAAAACATCATTGTACATTGAAATTTCTGCTTGCATATGCTTTAGAAGCAAGAATTAAGAGGACTACATTCATTATTTCAGCTGAAAAATGCTTAGTTTATGAATTATAGTCAACATTAATGAAATGTTCCAAACAAGCGTTTTCAGCCCGAGTGGAGCACATTTTGACCGTTTTTTTAAAAACATCATTGTACATTGAAATTTTCGTTTGCGTATGCTTTAGAAGCAAGAATTAAGAGGACTACATTCATTATTTCAGCTGAAAAATGCTTAGTTTATGATTTATAGTCAACATTAATGAAATGTCCCCAACAGCGTTTTCAGCCCGAGTGGAGCACATTTTGACTGTTTTTTTAAAAACATCATTGTACATTGAAATTTCTGCTTGCGTATGCTTTAGAAGCAAGAATTAAGAGGACTACATTCATTATTTCAGCTGAAAAATGCTTAGTTTATGATTTATAGTCAATATTAATGAAATGTCCCCAACAGCGTTTTCAGCCCGAGTGGAGCACATTTTGACTGTTTTTTTTAAAAACATCATTGTACATTGAAATTTCTGTTTGCGTATGCTTTAGAAGCAAGAATTAAGAGGACTACATTCATTATTTCAGCTGAAATATGCTTAGTTTTTGATTTATAGTCAACATTAATGAAATGTCCCCAACAGCGTTTTCAGCCCGAGTGGAGCACATTTTGACTGTTTTTTTAAAAACATCATTGTACATTGAAATTTCTGTTTGCGTATGCTTTAGAAGCAAGAATTAAGAGGACTACATTCATTATTTCAGCTGAAAAATGCTTAGTTTATGATTTATAGTCAACATTAATGTAATGTCCCAAACAAGCGTTTTCAGCCCGAGTGGAGCACATTTTGACTGTTTTTTAAAAACATCATTGTACATTGAAATTTCTGCTTGCGTATGCTTTAGAAGCAAGAATTAAGAGGACTACATTCATTATTTCAGCTGAAAAATGCTTAGTTTATGATTTATAGTCAACATTAATGAAATGTCCCCAACAGCGTTTTCAGCCCGAGTGGAGCACATTTTGACTGTTTTTTTAAAAACATCATTGTACATTGAAATTTCTGCTTGCATATGCTTTAGAAGCAAGAATTAAGAGGACTACATTCATTATTTCAGCTGAAAAATGCTTAGTTTATGAATTATAGTCAACATTAATGAAATGTTCCAAACAAGCGTTTTCAGCCCGAGTGGAGCACATTTTGACCGTTTTTTTAAAAACATCATTGTACATTGAAATTTTCGTTTGCGTATGCTTTAGAAGCAAGAATTAAGAGGACTACATTCATTATTTCAGCTGAAAAATGCTTAGTTTATGATTTATAGTCAACATTAATGAAATGTCCCCAACAGCGTTTTCAGCCCGAGTGGAGCACATTTTGACTGTTTTTTTAAAAACATCATTGTACATTGAAATTTCTGCTTGCGTATGCTTTAGAAGCAAGAATTAAGAGGACTACATTCATTATTTCAGCTGAAAAATGCTTAGTTTATGATTTATAGTCAATATTAATGAAATGTCCCCAACAGCGTTTTCAGCCCAAGTGGAGCACATTTTGACTGTTTTTTTTAAAAACATCATTGTACATTGAAATTTCTGTTTGCGTATGCTTTAGAAGCAAGAATTAAGAGGACTACATTCATTATTTCAGCTGAAATATGCTTAGTTTTTGATTTATAGTCAACATTAATGAAATGTCCCCAACAGCGTTTTCAGCCCGAGTGGAGCACATTTTGACTGTTTTTTTAAAAACATCATTGTACATTGAAATTTCTGTTTGCGTATGCTTTAGAAGCAAGAATTAAGAGGACTACATTCATTATTTCAGCTGAAAAATGCTTAGTTTGTGAATTATAGTCAACATTAATGAAATGTTCCAAACAAGCGTTTTCAGCCCGAGTGGAGCACATTTTGACTGTTTTTTTTAAAAACATCATTGTACATTGAAATTTCTGCTTGCGTATGCTTTAGAAGCAAGAATTAAGAGGACTACATTCATTATTTCAGCTGAAAAATGCTTAGTTTATGATTTATAGTCAACATTAATGAAATGTCCCCAACAGCGTTTTCAGCCCGAGTGGAGCACATTTTGACTGTTTTTTTAAAAACATCATTGTACATTGAAATTTCTGCCTGCGTATGCTTTAGAAGCAAGAATTAAGAGGACTACATTCATTATTTCAGCTGTAAAATGCTTAGTTTATGATTTATAGTCAACATTAATGAAATGTCCCCAACAGCGTTTTCAGCCCGAGTGGAGCACATTTTGACTGTTTTTTTAAAAACATCATTGTACATTGAAATTTCTGCTTGCGTATGCTTTAGAAGCAAGAATTAAGAGGACTACATTCATTATTTCAGCTGAAAAATGCTTAGTTTATGATTTATAGTCAACATTAATGAAATGTCCCCAACAGCGTTTTCAGCCCGAGTGGAGCACATTTTGACTGTTTTTTTTTTAAACATCATTGTACATTGAAATTTCTGCTTGCATATGCTTTAGAAGCAAGAATTAAGAGGACTACATTCATTATTTCAGCTGAAAAATGCTTAGTTTATGATTTATAGTCAACATTAATGAAATGTTCCAAACAAGCGTTTTCAGCCCGAGTGGGGCACATTTTGACTGTTTTTTTTAAAAACATCATTGTACATTGAAATTTCTGCTTGCGTATGCTTTAGAAGCAAGAATTAAGAGGACTACATTCATTATTTCAGCTGAAAAATGCTTAGTTTATGATTTATAGTCAACATTAATGAAATGTCCCCAACAGCGTTTTCAGCCCGAGTGGAGCACATTTTGACTGTTTTTTTAAAAACATCATTGTACATTGAAATTTCTGCCTGCGTATGCTTTAGAAGCAATAATTAAGAGGACTACATTCATTATTTCAGCTGTAAAATGCTTAGTTTTTGATTTATAGTCAACATTAATGAAATGTCCCCAACAGCGTTTTCAGCCCGAGTGGAGCACATTTTGACTGTTTTTTTAAAAACATCATTGTACATTGAAATTTCTGCTTGCGTATGCTTTAGAAGCAAGAATTAAGAGGACTACATTCATTATTTCAGCTGAAAAATGCTTAGTTTATGATTTATAGTCAACATTAATGACATGTCCCCAACAGCATTTTCAGCCCGAGTGGAGCACATTTTGACCGTTTTTTTAAAAACATCATTGTACATTGAAATTTCTGCTTGCGTATGCTTTAGAAGCAAGAATTAAGAGGACTACATTCATTATTTCAGCTGAAAAATGCTTAGTTTATGAATTATAGTCAACATTAATGAAATGTTCCAAACAAGCGTTTTCAGCCCGAGTGGAGCACATTTTGACCGTTTTTTTAAAAACATCATTGTACATTGAAATTTCTGTTTGCGTATGCTTTAGAAGCAAGAATTAAGACGACTACATTCATTATTTCAGCTGAAAAATGCTTAGTTTATGATTTATAGTCAACATTAATGTAATGTCCCAAACAAGCGTTTTCAGCCCGAGTGGAGCACATTTTGACCGTTTTTTTAAAAACATCATTGTACATTGAAATTTCTGCTTGCGTATGCTTTAGAAGCAAGAATTAAGAGGACTACATTCATTATTTCAGCTGAAAAATGCTTAGTTTATGATTTATAGTCAACATTAATGAAATGTCCCCAACAGCGTTTTCAGCCCGAGTGGAGCACATTTTGACTGTTTTTTTAAAAACATCATTGTACATTGAAATTTCTGCTTGCGTATGCTTTAGAAGCAAGAATTAAGAGGACTACATTCATTATTTCAGCTGAAAAATGCTTAGTTTATGATTTATAGTCAACATTAATGAAAAGTTCCAAACAAGCGTTTTCAGCCCGAGTGGAGCACATTTTGACCGTTTTTTTAAAAACATCATTGTACATTGAAATTTCTGTTTGCGTATGCTTTAGAAGCAAGAATTAAGAGGACTACATTCATTATTTCAGCTGAAAAATGCTTAGTTTATGATTTATAGTCAACATTAATGAAATGTTCCAAACAAGCGTTTTCAGCCCGAGTGGAGCACATTTTGACCGTTTTTTTAAAAACATCATTGTACATTGAAATTTCTGCTTGCGTATGCTTTAGAAGCAAGAATTAAGAGGACTACATTCATTATTTCAGCTGAAAAATGCTTAGTTTATGATTTATAGTCAATATTAATGAAATGTCCCCAACAGCGTTTTCAGCCCGAGTGGAGCACATTTTGACTTTTTTTTTTAAACATCATTGTACATTGAAATTTCTGCTTACATATGCTTTAGAAGCAAGAATTAAGAGGACTACATTCATTATTTCAGCTGAAAAATGCTTAGTTTATGATTTATAGTCAACATTAATGAAATGTTCCAAACAAGCGTTTTCAGCCCGAGTGGAGCACATTTTGACCGTTTTTTTAAAAACATCATTGTACATTGAAATTTCTGTTTGTGTATGCTTTAGAAGCAAGAATTAAGAGGACTACATTCATTATTTCAGCTGAAAAATGCTTAGTTTATGATTTATAGTCAACATTAATGAAATGTTCCAAACAAGCGTTTTCAGCCCGAGTGGGGCACATTTTGACTGTTTTTTTTAAAAACATCATTGTACATTGAAATTTCTGCTTGCGTATGCTTTAGAAGCAAGAATTAAGAGGACTACATTCATTATTTCAGCTGAAAAATGCTTAGTTTATGATTTATAGTCAACATTAATGAAATGTCCCCAACAGCGTTTTCAGCCCGAGTGGAGCACATTTTGACTGTTTTTTTAAAAACATCATTGTACATTGAAATTTCTGCCTGCGTATGCTTTAGAAGCAAGAATTAAGAGGACTACATTCATTATTTCAGCTGAAAAATGCTTAGTTTATGATTTATAGTCAACATTAATGAAATGTCCCCAACAGCGTTTTCAGCCCGAGTGGAGCACATTTTGACTGTTTTTTTAAAAACATCATTGTACATTGAAATTTCTGCTTGCGTATGCTTTAGAAGCAAGAATTAAGAGGACTACATTCATTATTTCAGCTGAAAAATGCTTAGTTTATGATTTATAGTCAACATTAATGAAATGTCCCCAACAGCGTTTTCAGCCCGAGTGGAGCACATTTTGACTGTTTTTTTTTTAAACATCATTGTACATTGAAATTTCTGCTTGCATATGCTTTAGAAGCAAGAATTAAGAGGACTACATTCATTATTTCAGCTGAAAAATGCTTAGTTTATGATTTATAGTCAACATTAATGAAATGTTCCAAACAAGCGTTTTCAGCCCGAGTGGGGCACATTTTGACTGTTTTTTTTAAAAACATCATTGTACATTGAAATTTCTGCTTGCGTATGCTTTAGAAGCAAGAATTAAGAGGACTACATTCATTATTTCAGCTGAAAAATGCTTAGTTTATGATTTATAGTCAACATTAATGAAATGTCCCCAACAGCGTTTTCAGCCCGAGTGGAGCACATTTTGACTGTTTTTTTAAAAACATCATTGTACATTGAAATTTCTGCCTGCGTATGCTTTAGAAGCAAGAATTAAGAGGACTACATTCATTATTTCAGCTGTAAAATGCTTAGTTTATGATTTATAGTCAACATTAATGAAATGTCCCCAACAGCGTTTTCAGCCCGAGTGGAGCACATTTTGACTGTTTTTTTAAAAACATCATTGTACATTGAAATTTCTGCTTGCGTATGCTTTAGAAGCAAGAATTAAGAGGACTACATTCATTATTTCAGCTGAAAAATGCTTAGTTTATGATTTATAGTCAACATTAATGAAATGTCCCCAACAGCATTTTCAGCCCGAGTGGAGCACATTTTGACCGTTTTTTTAAAAACATCATTGTACATTGAAATTTCTGCTTGCGTATGCTTTAGAAGCAAGAATTAAGAGGACTACATTCATTATTTCAGCTGAAAAATGCTTAGTTTATGAATTATAGTCAACATTAATGAAATGTTCCAAACAAGCGTTTTCAGCCCGAGTGGAGCACATTTTGACCGTTTTTTTAAAAACATCATTGTACATTGAAATTTCTGTTTGCGTATGCTTTAGAAGCAAGAATTAAGAGGACTACATTCATTATTTCAGCTGAAAAATGCTTAGTTTATGATTTATAGTCAACATTAATGTAATGTCCCAAACAAGCGTTTTCAGCCCGAGTGGAGCACATTTTGACCGTTTTTTTAAAAACATCATTGTACATTGAAATTTCTGCTTGCGTATGCTTTAGAAGCAAGAATTAAGAGGACTACATTCATTATTTCAGCTGAAAAATGCTTAGTTTATGATTTATAGTCAACATTAATGAAATGTCCCCAACAGCGTTTTCAGCCCGAGTGGAGCACATTTTGACTGTTTTTTTAAAAACATCATTGTACATTGAAATTTCTGCTTGCGTATGCTTTAGAAGCAAGAATTAAGAGGACTACATTCATTATTTCAGCTGTAAAATGCTTAGTTTATGATTTATAGTCAACATTAATGAAATGTCCCCAACAGCGTTTTCAGCCCGAGTGGAGCACATTTTGACTGTTTTTTTAAAAACATCATTGTACATTGAAATTTCTGCTTGCGTATGCTTTAGAAGCAAGAATTAAGAGGACTACATTCATTATTTCAGCTGAAAAATGCTTAGTTTATGATTTATAGTCAACATTAATGAAATGTCCCCAACAGCATTTTCAGCCCGAGTGGAGCACATTTTGACCGTTTTTTTAAAAACATCATTGTACATTGAAATTTCTGCTTGCGTATGCTTTAGAAGCAAGAATTAAGAGGACTACATTCATTATTTCAGCTGAAAAATGCTTAGTTTATGAATTATAGTCAACATTAATGAAATGTTCCAAACAAGCGTTTTCAGCCCGAGTGGAGCACATTTTGACCGTTTTTTTAAAAACATCATTGTACATTGAAATTTCTGTTTGCGTATGCTTTAGAAGCAAGAATTAAGACGACTACATTCATTATTTCAGCTGAAAAATGCTTAGTTTATGATTTATAGTCAACATTAATGTAATGTCCCAAACAAGCGTTTTCAGCCCGAGTGGAGCACATTTTGACCGTTTTTTTAAAAACATCATTGTACATTGAAATTTCTGCTTGCGTATGCTTTAGAAGCAAGAATTAAGAGGACTACATTCATTATTTCAGCTGAAAAATGCTTAATTTTATGAATTATAGTCAACATTAATGAAATGTTCCAAACAAGCGTTTTCAGCCCGAGTGGAGCACATTTTGACCGTTTTTTTAAAAACATCATTGTACATTGAAATTTCTGTTTGCGTATGCTTTAGAAGCAAGAATTAAGAGGACTACATTCATTATTTCAGCTGAAAAATGCTTAGTTTATGATTTATAGTCAACATTAATGAAAAGTTCCAAACAAGCGTTTTCAGCCCGAGTGGAGCACATTTTGACCGTTTTTTTAAAAACATCATTGTACATTGAAATTTCTGCTTGCGTATGCTTTAGAAGCAAGAATTAAGAGGACTACATTCATTATTTCAGCTGAAAAATGCTTACTTTATGATTTATAGTCAACATTAATGAAATGTCCCCAACAGCGTTTTCAGCCCGAGTGGAGCACATTTTGACTGTTTTTTTTTTAAACATCATTGTACATTGAAATTTCTGCTTGCATATGCTTTAGAAGCAAGAATTAAGAGGACTACATTCATTATTTCAGCTGAAAAACGCTTAGTTTATGATTTATAGTCAACATTAATGAAATGTTCCAAACAAGCGTTTTCAGCCCGAGTGGAGCACATTTTGACCGTTTTTTTAAAAACATCATTGTACATTGAAATTTCTGTTTGCGTATGCTTTAGAAGCAAGAATTAAGACGACTACATTCATTATTTCAGCTGAAAAATGCTTAGTTTATGATTTATAGTCAACATTAATGAAATGTCCCCAACAGCGTTTTCAGCCCGAGTGGAGCACATTTTGACTGTTTTTTTTTTAAACATCATTGTACATTGAAATTTCTGCTTGCATATGCTTTAGAAGCAAGAATTAAGAGGACTACATTCATTATTTCAGCTGAAAAACGCTTAGTTTATGATTTATAGTCAACATTAATGAAATGTTCCAAACAAGCGTTTTCAGCCCGAGTGGAGCACATTTTGACCGTTTTTTTAAAAACATCATTGTACATTGAAATTTCTGTTTGCGTATGCTTTAGAAGCAAGAATTAAGAGGACTACATTCATTATTTCAGCTGAAAAATGCTTAGTTTATGATTTATAGTCAACATTAATGAAATGTCCCAAACAAGCGTTTTCAGCCCGAGTGGAGCACATTTTGACTGTTTTTTTAAAAACATCATTGTACATTGAAATTTCTGCTTGCGTATGCTTTAGAAGCAAGAATTAAGAGGACTACATTCATTATTTCAGCTGAAAAATGCTTAGTTTATGATTTATAGTCAACATTAATGAAATGTTCCAAACAAGCGTTTTCAGCCCGAGTGGAGCACATTTTGACCGTTTTTTTAAAAACATCATTGTACATTGAAATTTCTGCTTGCGTATGCTTTAGAAGCAAGAATTAAGAGGACTACATTCATTATTTCAGCTGAAAAATGCTTAGTTTATGAATTATAGTCAACATTAATGAAATGTTCCAAACAAGCGTTTTCAGCCCGAGTGGAGCACATTTTGACCGTTTTTTTAAAAACATCATTGTACATTGAAATTTCTGTTTGCGTATGCTTTAGAAGCAAGAATTAAGACGACTACATTCATTATTTCAGCTGAAAAATGCTTAGTTTATGATTTATAGTCAACATTAATGTAATGTCCCAAACAAGCGTTTTCAGCCCGAGTGGAGCACATTTTGACCGTTTTTTTAAAAACATCATTGTACATTGAAATTTCTGCTTGCGTATGCTTTAGAAGCAAGAATTAAGAGGACTACATTCATTATTTCAGCTGAAAAATGCTTAATTTTATGAATTATAGTCAACATTAATGAAATGTTCCAAACAAGCGTTTTCAGCCCGAGTGGAGCACATTTTGACCGTTTTTTTAAAAACATCATTGTACATTGAAATTTCTGTTTGCGTATGCTTTAGAAGCAAGAATTAAGAGGACTACATTCATTATTTCAGCTGAAAAATGCTTAGTTTATGATTTATAGTCAACATTAATGAAAAGTTCCAAACAAGCGTTTTCAGCCCGAGTGGAGCACATTTTGACCGTTTTTTTAAAAACATCATTGTACATTGAAATTTCTGCTTGCGTATGCTTTAGAAGCAAGAATTAAGAGGACTACATTCATTATTTCAGCTGAAAAATGCTTACTTTATGATTTATAGTCAACATTAATGAAATGTCCCCAACAGCGTTTTCAGCCCGAGTGGAGCACATTTTGACTGTTTTTTTTTTAAACATCATTGTACATTGAAATTTCTGCTTGCATATGCTTTAGAAGCAAGAATTAAGAGGACTACATTCATTATTTCAGCTGAAAAACGCTTAGTTTATGATTTATAGTCAACATTAATGAAATGTTCCAAACAAGCGTTTTCAGCCCGAGTGGAGCACATTTTGACCGTTTTTTTAAAAACATCATTGTACATTGAAATTTCTGTTTGCGTATGCTTTAGAAGCAAGAATTAAGACGACTACATTCATTATTTCAGCTGAAAAATGCTTAGTTTATGATTTATAGTCAACATTAATGAAATGTCCCCAACAGCGTTTTCAGCCCGAGTGGAGCACATTTTGACTGTTTTTTTTTTAAACATCATTGTACATTGAAATTTCTGCTTGCATATGCTTTAGAAGCAAGAATTAAGAGGACTACATTCATTATTTCAGCTGAAAAACGCTTAGTTTATGATTTATAGTCAACATTAATGAAATGTTCCAAACAAGCGTTTTCAGCCCGAGTGGAGCACATTTTGACCGTTTTTTTAAAAACATCATTGTACATTGAAATTTCTGTTTGCGTATGCTTTAGAAGCAAGAATTAAGAGGACTACATTCATTATTTCAGCTGAAAAATGCTTAGTTTATGATTTATAGTCAACATTAATGAAATGTCCCAAACAAGCGTTTTCAGCCCGAGTGGAGCACATTTTGACTGTTTTTTTAAAAACATCATTGTACATTGAAATTTCTGCTTGCGTATGCTTTAGAAGCAAGAATTAAGAGGACTACATTCATTATTTCAGCTGAAAAATGCTTAGTTTATGATTTATAGTCAACATTAATGAAATGTTCCAAACAAGCGTTTTCAGCCCGAGTGGAGCACATTTTGACCCTTTTTTTAAAAACATCATTGTACATTGAAATTTCTGCTTGCGTATGCTTTAGAAGCAAGAATTAAGAGGACTACATTCATTATTTCAGCTGAAAAATGCTTAGTTTTTGATTTGTAGTCAACATTAATGAAATGTCCCCAACAGCGTTTTCAGCCCGAGTGGAGCACATTTTGACTGTTTTTTTAAAAACATCATTGTACATTGAAATTTCTGCTTGCATATGCTTTAGAAGCAAGAATTAAGAGGACTACATTCATTATTTCAGCTGAAAAATGCTTAGTTTATGAATTATAGTCAACATTAATGAAATGTTCCAAACAAGCGTTTTCAGCCCGAGTGGAGCACATTTTGACCGTTTTTTTAAAAACATCATTGTACATTGAAATTTTCGTTTGCGTATGCTTTAGAAGCAAGAATTAAGAGGACTACATTCATTATTTCAGCTGAAAAATGCTTAGTTTATGATTTATAGTCAACATTAATGAAATGTCCCCAACAGCGTTTTCAGCCCGAGTGGAGCACATTTTGACTGTTTTTTTAAAAACATCATTGTACATTGAAATTTCTGCTTGCGTATGCTTTAGAAGCAAGAATTAAGAGGACTACATTCATTATTTCAGCTGAAAAATGCTTAGTTTATGATTTATAGTCAACATTAATGAAATGTCCCCAACAGCGTTTTCAGCCCGAGTGGAGCACATTTTGACTGTTTTTTTTAAAAACATCATTGTACATTGAAATTTCTGTTTGCGTATGCTTTAGAAGCAAGAATTAAGAGGACTACATTCATTATTTCAGCTGAAATATGCTTAGTTTTTGATTTATAGTCAACATTAATGAAATGTCCCCAACAGCGTTTTCAGCCCGAGTGGAGCACATTTTGACTGTTTTTTTAAAAACATCATTGTACATTGAAATTTCTGTTTGCGTATGCTTTAGAAGCAAGAATTAAGAGGACTACATTCATTATTTCAGCTGAAAAATGCTTAGTTTATGAATTATAGTCAACATTAATGAAATGTTCCAAACAAGCGTTTTCAGCCCGAGTGGAGCACATTTTGACCGTTTTTTTAAAAACATCATTGTACATTGAAATTTTCGTTTGCGTATGCTTTAGAAGCAAGAATTAAGAGGACTACATTCATTATTTCAGCTGAAAAATGCTTAGTTTATGATTTATAGTCAACATTAATGTAATGTCCCAAACAAGCGTTTTCAGCCCGAGTGGAGCACATTTTGACTGTTTTTTTAAAAACATCATTGTACATTGAAATTTCTGCTTGCGTATGCTTTAGAAGCAAGAATTAAGAGGACTACATTCATTATTTCAGCTGAAAAATGCTTAGTTTATGAATTATAGTCAACATTAATGAAATGTTCCAAACAAGCGTTTTCAGCCCGAGTGGAGCACATTTTGACCGTTTTTTTAAAAACATCATTGTACATTGAAATTTCTGTTTGCGTATGCTTTAGAAGCAAGAATTAAGAGGACTACATTCATTATTTCAGCTGAAAAATGCTTAGTTTATGATTTATAGTCAACATTAATGAAATGTTCCAAACAAGCGTTTTCAGCCCGAGTGGAGCACATTTTGACCGTTTTTTTAAAAACATCATTGTACATTGAAATTTCTGCTTGCGTATGCTTTAGAAGCAAGAATTAAGAGGACTACATTCATTATTTCAGCTGAAAAATGCTTAGTTTATGATTTATAGTCAATATTAATGAAATGTCCCCAACAGCGTTTTCAGCCCGAGTGGAGCACATTTTGACTTTTTTTTTTAAACATCATTGTACATTGAAATTTCTGCTTACATATGCTTTAGAAGCAAGAATTAAGAGGACTACATTCATTATTTCAGCTGAAAAATGCTTAGTTTATGATTTATAGTCAACATTAATGAAATGTTCCAAACAAGCGTTTTCAGCCCGAGTGGAGCACATTTTGACCGTTTTTTTAAAAACATCATTGTACATTGAAATTTCTGTTTGTGTATGCTTTAGAAGCAAGAATTAAGAGGACTACATTCATTATTTCAGCTGAAAAATGCTTAGTTTATGATTTATAGTCAACATTAATGAAATGTTCCAAACAAGCGTTTTCAGCCCGAGTGGGGCACATTTTGACTGTTTTTTTTAAAAACATCATTGTACATTGAAATTTCTGCTTGCGTATGCTTTAGAAGCAAGAATTAAGAGGACTACATTCATTATTTCAGCTGAAAAATGCTTAGTTTATGATTTATAGTCAACATTAATGAAATGTCCCCAACAGCGTTTTCAGCCCGAGTGGAGCACATTTTGACTGTTTTTTTAAAAACATCATTGTACATTGAAATTTCTGCCTGCGTATGCTTTAGAAGCAAGAATTAAGAGGACTACATTCATTATTTCAGCTGAAAAATGCTTAGTTTATGATTTATAGTCAACATTAATGAAATGTCCCCAACAGCGTTTTCAGCCCGAGTGGAGCACATTTTGACTGTTTTTTTAAAAACATCATTGTACATTGAAATTTCTGCTTGCGTATGCTTTAGAAGCAAGAATTAAGAGGACTACATTCATTATTTCAGCTGAAAAATGCTTAGTTTATGATTTATAGTCAACATTAATGAAATGTCCCCAACAGCGTTTTCAGCCCGAGTGGAGCACATTTTGACTGTTTTTTTTTTAAACATCATTGTACATTGAAATTTCTGCTTGCATATGCTTTAGAAGCAAGAATTAAGAGGACTACATTCATTATTTCAGCTGAAAAATGCTTAGTTTATGATTTATAGTCAACATTAATGAAATGTTCCAAACAAGCGTTTTCAGCCCGAGTGGGGCACATTTTGACTGTTTTTTTTAAAAACATCATTGTACATTGAAATTTCTGCTTGCGTATGCTTTAGAAGCAAGAATTAAGAGGACTACATTCATTATTTCAGCTGAAAAATGCTTAGTTTATGATTTATAGTCAACATTAATGAAATGTCCCCAACAGCGTTTTCAGCCCGAGTGGAGCACATTTTGACTGTTTTTTTAAAAACATCATTGTACATTGAAATTTCTGCCTGCGTATGCTTTAGAAGCAAGAATTAAGAGGACTACATTCATTATTTCAGCTGTAAAATGCTTAGTTTATGATTTATAGTCAACATTAATGAAATGTCCCCAACAGCGTTTTCAGCCCGAGTGGAGCACATTTTGACTGTTTTTTTAAAAACATCATTGTACATTGAAATTTCTGCTTGCGTATGCTTTAGAAGCAAGAATTAAGAGGACTACATTCATTATTTCAGCTGAAAAATGCTTAGTTTATGATTTATAGTCAACATTAATGAAATGTCCCCAACAGCATTTTCAGCCCGAGTGGAGCACATTTTGACCGTTTTTTTAAAAACATCATTGTACATTGAAATTTCTGCTTGCGTATGCTTTAGAAGCAAGAATTAAGAGGACTACATTCATTATTTCAGCTGAAAAATGCTTAGTTTATGAATTATAGTCAACATTAATGAAATGTTCCAAACAAGCGTTTTCAGCCCGAGTGGAGCACATTTTGACCGTTTTTTTAAAAACATCATTGTACATTGAAATTTCTGTTTGCGTATGCTTTAGAAGCAAGAATTAAGAGGACTACATTCATTATTTCAGCTGAAAAATGCTTAGTTTATGATTTATAGTCAACATTAATGTAATGTCCCAAACAAGCGTTTTCAGCCCGAGTGGAGCACATTTTGACCGTTTTTTTAAAAACATCATTGTACATTGAAATTTCTGCTTGCGTATGCTTTAGAAGCAAGAATTAAGAGGACTACATTCATTATTTCAGCTGAAAAATGCTTAGTTTATGATTTATAGTCAACATTAATGAAATGTCCCCAACAGCGTTTTCAGCCCGAGTTGAGCACATTTTGACTGTTTTTTTAAAAACATCATTGTACATTGAAATTTCTTCTTGCGTATGCTTTAGAAGCAAGAATTAAGAGGACTACATTCATTATTTCAGCTGTAAAATGCTTAGTTTATGATTTATAGTCAACATTAATGAAATGTCCCCAACAGCGTTTTCAGCCCGAGTGGAGCACATTTTGACTGTTTTTTTAAAAACATCATTGTACATTGAAATTTCTGCTTGCGTATGCTTTAGAAGCAAGAATTAAGAGGACTACATTCATTATTTCAGCTGAAAAATGCTTAGTTTATGATTTATAGTCAACATTAATGAAATGTCCCCAACAGCATTTTCAGCCCGAGTGGAGCACATTTTGACCGTTTTTTTAAAAACATCATTGTACATTGAAATTTCTGCTTGCGTATGCTTTAGAAGCAAGAATTAAGAGGACTACATTCATTATTTCAGCTGAAAAATGCTTAGTTTATGAATTATAGTCAACATTAATGAAATGTTCCAAACAAGCGTTTTCAGCCCGAGTGGAGCACATTTTGACCGTTTTTTTAAAAACATCATTGTACATTGAAATTTCTGTTTGCGTATGCTTTAGAAGCAAGAATTAAGACGACTACATTCATTATTTCAGCTGAAAAATGCTTAGTTTATGATTTATAGTCAACATTAATGTAATGTCCCAAACAAGCGTTTTCAGCCCGAGTGGAGCACATTTTGACCGTTTTTTTAAAAACATCATTGTACATTGAAATTTCTGCTTGCGTATGCTTTAGAAGCAAGAATTAAGAGGACTACATTCATTATTTCAGCTGAAAAATGCTTAGTTTATGATTTATAGTCAACATTAATGAAATGTCCCCAACAGCGTTTTCAGCCCGAGTGGAGCACATTTTGACTGTTTTTTTAAAAACATCATTGTACATTGAAATTTCTGCTTGCGTATGCTTTAGAAGCAAGAATTAAGAGGACTACATTCATTATTTCAGCTGAAAAATGCTTAGTTTATGATTTATAGTCAACATTAATGTAATGTCCCAAACAAGCGTTTTCAGCCCGAGTGGAGCACATTTTGACTGTTTTTTAAAAACATCATTGTACATTGAAATTTCTGCTTGCGTATGCTTTAGAAGCAAGAATTAAGAGGACTACATTCATTATTTCAGCTGAAAAATGCTTAGTTTATGATTTATAGTCAACATTAATGAAATGTCCCCAACAGCGTTTTCAGCCCGAGTGGAGCACATTTTGACTGTTTTTTTAAAAACATCATTGTACATTGAAATTTCTGCTTGCATATGCTTTAGAAGCAAGAATTAAGAGGACTACATTCATTTTTTCAGCTGAAAAATGCTTAGTTGATGATTTATAGTCAACATTAATGAAATGTCCCCAACAGCGTTTTCAGCCCGAGTGGAGCACATTTTGACTGTTTTTTAAAAAACATCATTGTACATTGAAATTTCTGCTTGCGTATGCTTTAGAAGCAAGAATTAAGAGGACTACATTCATTATTTCAGCTGAAAAACGCTTAGTTTTTTATTTATAGTCAACATTAATGAAATGTCCCCAACAGCGTTTTCAGCCCGAGTGGAGCACATTTTGACTGTTTGTTTTAAAAACATCATTGTACATTGAAATTTCTGCTTGCGTATGCTTTAGAAGCAAGAATTAAGAGGACTACATTCATTATTTCAGCTGAAAAATGCTTAATTTTATGAATTATAGTCAACATTAATGAAATGTTCCAAACAAGCGTTTTCAGCCCGAGTGGAGCACATTTTGACCGTTTTTTTAAAAACATCATTGTACATTGAAATTTCTGTTTGCGTATGCTTTAGAAGCAAGAATTAAGAGGACTACATTCATTATTTCAGCTGAAAAATGCTTAGTTTATGATTTATAGTCAACATTAATGAAAAGTTCCAAACAAGCGTTTTCAGCCCGAGTGGAGCACATTTTGACCGTTTTTTTAAAAACATCATTGTACATTGAAATTTCTGCTTGCGTATGCTTTAGAAGCAAGAATTAAGAGGACTACATTCATTATTTCAGCTGAAAAATGCTTACTTTATGATTTATAGTCAACATTAATGAAATGTCCCCAACAGCGTTTTCAGCCCGAGTGGAGCACATTTTGACTGTTTTTTTTTTAAACATCATTGTACATTGAAATTTCTGCTTGCATATGCTTTAGAAGCAAGAATTAAGAGGACTACATTCATTATTTCAGCTGAAAAATGCTTAGTTTATGATTTATAGTCAACATTAATGAAATGTTCCAAACAAGCGTTTTCAGCCCGAGTGGAGCACATTTTGACCGTTTTTTTAAAAACATCATTGTACATTGAAATTTCTGTTTGCGTATGCTTTAGAAGCAAGAATTAAGACGACTACATTCATTATTTCAGCTGAAAAATGCTTAGTTTATGATTTATAGTCAACATTAATGAAATGTCCCAAACAAGCGTTTTCAGTCCGAGTGGAGCACATTTTGACCGTTTTTTTAAAAACATCATTGTACATTGAAATTTCTGCTTGCGTATGCTTTAGAAGCAAGAATTAAGAGGACTACATTCATTATTTCAGCTGAAAAATGCTTAGTTTATGAATTATAGTCAACATTAATGAAATGTTCCAAACAAGCGTTTTCAGCCCGAGTGGAGCACATTTTGACCGTTTTTTTAAAAACATCATTGTACATTGAAATTTCTGTTTGCGTATGCTTTAGAAGCAAGAATTAAGACGACTACATTCATTATTTCAGCTGAAAAATGCTTAGTTTATGATTTATAGTCAACATTAATGTAATGTCCCAAACAAGCGTTTTCAGCCCGAGTGGAGCACATTTTGACCGTTTTTTTAAAAACATCATTGTACATTGAAATTTCTGCTTGCGTATGCTTTAGAAGCAAGAATTAAGAGGACTACATTCATTATTTCAGCTGAAAAATGCTTAGTTTATGATTTATAGTCAACATTAATGAAATGTCCCCAACAGCGTTTTCAGCCCGAGTGGAGCACATTTTGACTGTTTTTTTAAAAACATCATTGTACATTGAAATTTCTGCTTGCGTATGCTTTAGAAGCAAGAATTAAGAGGACTACATTCATTATTTCAGCTGAAAAATGCTTAGTTTATGATTTATAGTCAACATTAATGTAATGTCCCAAACAAGCGTTTTCAGCCCGAGTGGAGCACATTTTGACTGTTTTTTAAAAACATCATTGTACATTGAAATTTCTGCTTGCGTATGCTTTAGAAGCAAGAATTAAGAGGACTACATTCATTATTTCAGCTGAAAAATGCTTAGTTTATGATTTATAGTCAACATTAATGAAATGTCCCCAACAGCGTTTTCAGCCCGAGTGGAGCACATTTTGACTGTTTTTTTAAAAACATCATTGTACATTGAAATTTCTGCTTGCATATGCTTTAGAAGCAAGAATTAAGAGGACTACATTCATTATTTCAGCTGAAAAATGCTTAGTTTATGAATTATAGTCAACATTAATGAAATGTTCCAAACAAGCGTTTTCAGCCCGAGTGGAGCACATTTTGACCGTTTTTTTAAAAACATCATTGTAAATTGAAATTTTCGTTTGCGTATGCTTTAGAAGCAAGAATTAAGAGGACTACATTCATTATTTCAGCTGAAAAATGCTTAGTTTATGATTTATAGTCAACATTAATGAAATGTCCCCAACAGCGTTTTCAGCCCGAGTGGAGCACATTTTGACTGTTTTTTTTAAAAACATCATTGTACATTGAAATTTCTGCTTGCGTATGCTTTAGAAGCAAGAATTAAGAGGACTACATTCATTATTTCAGCTGAAAAATGCTTAGTTTATGATTTATAGTCAACATTAATGAAATGTCCCCAACAGCGTTTTCAGCCCGAGTGGAGCACATTTTGACTGTTTTTTTAAAAACATCATTGTACATTGAAATTTCTGCTTGCATATGCTTTAGAAGCAAGAATTAAGAGGACTACATTCATTATTTCAGCTGAAAAATGCTTAGTTTATGAATTATAGTCAACATTAATGAAATGTTCCAAACAAGCGTTTTCAGCCCGAGTGGAGCACATTTTGACCGTTTTTTTAAAAACATCATTGTACATTGAAATTTTCGTTTGCGTATGCTTTAGAAGCAAGAATTAAGAGGACTACATTCATTATTTCAGCTGAAAAATGCTTAGTTTATGATTTATAGTCAACATTAATGAAATGTCCCCAACAGCGTTTTCAGCCCGAGTGGAGCACATTTTGACTGTTTTTTTAAAAACATCATTGTACATTGAAATTTCTGCTTGCGTATGCTTTAGAAGCAAGAATTAAGAGGACTACATTCATTATTTCAGCTGAAAAATGCTTAGTTTATGATTTATAGTCAACATTAATGAAATGTCCCCAACAGCGTTTTCAGCCCGAGTGGAGCACATTTTGACTTTTTTTTTTAAACATCATTGTACATTGAAATTTCTGCTTACATATGCTTTAGAAGCAAGAATTAAGAGGACTACATTCATTATTTCAGCTGAAAAATGCTTAGTTTATGATTTATAGTCAACATTAATGAAATGTTCCAAACAAGCGTTTTCAGCCCGAGTGGAGCACATTTTGACCGTTTTTTTAAAAACATCATTGTACATTGAAATTTCTGTTTGTGTATGCTTTAGAAGCAAGAATTAAGAGGACTACATTCATTATTTCAGCTGAAAAATGCTTAGTTTATGATTTATAGTCAACATTAATGAAATGTTCCAAACAAGCGTTTTCAGCCCGAGTGGGGCACATTTTGCCTGTTTTTTTTAAAAACATCATTGTACATTGAAATTTCTGCTTGCGTATGCTTTAGAAGCAAGAATTAAGAGGACTACATTCATTATTTCAGCTGAAAAATGCTTAGTTTATGATTTATAGTCAACATTAATGAAATGTCCCCAACAGCGTTTTCAGCCCGAGTGGAGCACATTTTGACTGTTTTTTTAAAAACATCATTGTACATTGAAATTTCTGCCTGCGTATGCTTTAGAAGCAAGAATTAAGAGGACTACATTCATTATTTCAGCTGTAAAATGCTTAGTTTATGATTTATAGTCAACATTAATGAAATGTCCCCAACAGCGTTTTCAGCCCGAGTGGAGCACATTTTGACTGTTTTTTTAAAAACATCATTGTACATTGAAATTTCTGCTTGCGTATGCTTTAGAAGCAAGAATTAAGAGGACTACATTCATTATTTCAGCTGAAAAATGCTTAGTTTATGATTTATAGTCAACATTAATGAAATGTCCCCAACAGCGTTTTCAGCCCGAGTGGAGCACATTTTGACTGTTTTTTTTAAAAACATCATTGTACATTGAAATTTCTGTTTGCGTATGCTTTAGAAGCAAGAATTAAGAGGACTACATTCATTATTTCAGCTGAAAAATGCTTAGTTTATGAATTATAGTCAACATTAATGAAATGTTCCAAACAAGCGTTTTCAGCCCGAGTGGAGCACATTTTGACCGTTTTTTTAAAAACATCATTGTACATTGAAATTTTCGTTTGCGTATGCTTTAGAAGCAAGAATTAAGAGGACTACATTCATTATTTCAGCTGAAAAATGCTTAGTTTATGATTTATAGTCAACATTAATGTAATGTCCCAAACAAGCGTTTTCAGCCCGAGTGGAGCACATTTTGACTGTTTTTTTAAAAACATCATTGTACATTGAAATTTCTGCTTGCGTATGCTTTAGAAGCAAGAATTAAGAGGACTACATTCATTATTTCAGCCAAAAAATGCTTAGTTTATGATTTATAGTCAACATTAATGAAATGTCCCCAACAGCGTTTTCAGCCCGAGTGGAGCACATTTTGACTGTTTTTTTTAAAAACATCATTGTACATTGAAATTTCTGCTTGCGTATGCTTTAGAAGCAAGAATTAAGAGGACTACATTCATTATTTCAGCTGAAAAATGCTTAGTTTATGATTTATAGTCAACATTAATGAAATGTTCCAAACAAGCATTTTCAGCCCGAGTGGAGCACATTTTGACCGTTTTTTTAAAAACATCATTGTACATTGAAATTTCTGTTTGCGTATGCTTTAGAAGCAAGAATTAAGAGGACTACATTCATTATTTCAGCTGAAAAATGCTTAGTTTATGATTTATAGTCAACATTAATGTAATGTCCCAAACAAGCGTTTTCAGCCCGAGTGGAGCACATTTTGACTGTTTTTTTAAAAACATCATTGTACATTGAAATTTCTGCTTGCGTATGCTTTAGAAGCAAGAATTAAGAGGACTACATTCATTATTTCAGCTGAAAAATGCTTAGTTTATGAATTATAGTCAACATTAATGAAATGTTCCAAACAAGCGTTTTCAGCCCGAGTGGAGCACATTTTGACCGTTTTTTTAAAAACATCATTGTACATTGAAATTTCTGTTTGCGTATGCTTTAGAAGCAAGAATTAAGAGGACTACATTCATTATTTCAGCTGAAAAATGCTTAGTTTATGATTTATAGTCAACATTAATGAAATGTTCCAAACAAGCGTTTTCAGCCCGAGTGGAGCACATTTTGACCGTTTTTTTAAAAACATCATTGTACATTGAAATTTCTGCTTGCGTATGCTTTAGAAGCAAGAATTAAGAGGACTACATTCATTATTTCAGCTGAAAAATGCTTAGTTTATGATTTATAGTCAACATTAATGAAATGTCCCCAACAGCGTTTTCAGCCCGAGTGGAGCACATTTTGACTTTTTTTTTTAAACATCATTGTACATTGAAATTTCTGCTTACATATGCTTTAGAAGCAAGAATTAAGAGGACTACATTCATTATTTCAGCTGAAAAATGCTTAGTTTATGATTTATAGTCAACATTAATGAAATGTTCCAAACAAGCGTTTTCAGCCCGAGTGGAGCACATTTTGACCGTTTTTTTAAAAACATCATTGTACATTGAAATTTCTGTTTGTGTATGCTTTAGAAGCAAGAATTAAGAGGACTACATTCATTATTTCAGCTGAAAAATGCTTAGTTTATGATTTATAGTCAACATTAATGAAATGTTCCAAACAAGCGTTTTCAGCCCGAGTGGGGCACATTTTGCCTGTTTTTTTTAAAAACATCATTGTACATTGAAATTTCTGCTTGCGTATGCTTTAGAAGCAAGAATTAAGAGGACTACATTCATTATTTCAGCTGAAAAATGCTTAGTTTATGATTTATAGTCAACATTAATGAAATGTCCCCAACAGCGTTTTCAGCCCGAGTGGAGCACATTTTGACTGTTTTTTTAAAAACATCATTGTACATTGAAATTTCTGCCTGCGTATGCTTTAGAAGCAAGAATTAAGAGGACTACATTCATTATTTCAGCTGTAAAATGCTTAGTTTATGATTTATAGTCAACATTAATGAAATGTCCCCAACAGCGTTTTCAGCCCGAGTGGAGCACATTTTGACTGTTTTTTTAAAAACATCATTGTACATTGAAATTTCTGCTTGCGTATGCTTTAGAAGCAAGAATTAAGAGGACTACATTCATTATTTCAGCTGAAAAATGCTTAGTTTATGATTTATAGTCAACATTAATGTCATGTCCCAAACAAGCGTTTTCAGCCCGAGTGGAGCACATTTTGACTGTTTTTTTAAAAACATCATTGTACATTGAAATTTCTGCTTGCGTATGCTTTAGAAGCAAGAATTAAGAGGACTACATTCATTATTTCAGCTGAAAAATGCTTAGTTTATGAATTATAGTCAACATTAATGAAATGTTCCAAACAAGCGTTTTCAGCCCGAGTGGAGCACATTTTGACCGTTTTTTTAAAAACATCATTGTACATTGAAATTTCTGTTTGCGTATGCTTTAGAAGCAAGAATTAAGACGACTACATTCATTATTTCAGCTGTAAAATGCTTAGTTTATGATTTATAGTCAACATTAATGAAATGTCCCCAACAGCGTTTTCAGCCCGAGTGGAGCACATTTTGACTGTTTTTTTAAAAACATCATTGTACATTGAAATTTCTGCTTGCGTATGCTTTAGAAGCAAGAATTAAGAGGACTACATTCATTATTTCAGCTGAAAAATGCTTAGTTTTTGATTTATAGTCAACATTAATGAAATGTCCCCAACAGCGTTTTCAGCCCTAAAGGAGCACATTTTGACTGTTTTTTTAAAAACATCATTGTACATTGAAATTTCTGCTTGCGTATGCTTTAGAAGCAAGAATTAAGAGGACTACATTCATTATTTCAGCTGAAAAATGCTTAGTTTATGAATTATAGTCAACATTAATGAAATGTTCCAAACAAGCGTTTTCAGCCCGAGTGGAGCACATTTTGACCGTTTTTTTAAAAACATCATTGTACATTGAAATTTCTGTTTGCGTATGCTTTAGAAGCAAGAATTAAGACGACTACATTCATTATTTCAGCTGAAAAATGCTTAGTTTATGATTTATAGTCAACATTAATGTAATGTCCCAAACAAGCGTTTTCAGCCCGAGTGGAGCACATTTTGACCGTTTTTTTAAAAACATCATTGTACATTGAAATTTCTGCTTGCGTATGCTTTAGAAGCAAGAATTAAGAGGACTACATTCATTATTTCAGCTGAAAAATGCTTAGTTTATGATTTATAGTCAACATTAATGAAATGTCCCCAACAGCGTTTTCAGCCCGAGTGGAGCACATTTTGACTGTTTTTTTAAAAACATCATTGTACATTGAAATTTCTGCTTGCGTATGCTTTAGAAGCAAGAATTAAGAGGACTACATTCATTATTTCAGCTGAAAAATGCTTAGTTTATGATTTATAGTCAACATTAATGTAATGTCCCAAACAAGCGTTTTCAGCCCGAGTGGAGCACATTTTGACTGTTTTTTAAAAACATCATTGTACATTGAAATTTCTGCTTGCGTATGCTTTAGAAGCAAGAATTAAGAGGACTACATTCATTATTTCAGCTGAAAAATGCTTAGTTTATGATTTATAGTCAACATTAATGAAATGTCCCCAACAGCGTTTTCAGCCCGAGTGGAGCACATTTTGACTGTTTTTTTAAAAACATCATTGTACATTGAAATTTCTGCTTGCATATGCTTTAGAAGCAAGAATTAAGAGGACTACATTCATTTTTTCAGCTGAAAAATGCTTAGTTGATGATTTATAGTCAACATTAATGAAATGTCCCCAACAGCGTTTTCAGCCCGAGTGGAGCACATTTTGACTGTTTTTTAAAAAACATCATTGTACATTGAAATTTCTGCTTGCGTATGCTTTAGAAGCAAGAATTAAGAGGACTACATTCATTATTTCAGCTGAAAAACGCTTAGTTTTTGATTTATAGTCAACATTAATGAAATGTCCCCAACAGCGTTTTCAGCCCGAGTGGAGCACATTTTGACTGTTTGTTTTAAAAACATCATTGTACATTGAAATTTCTGCTTGCGTATGCTTTAGAAGCAAGAATTAAGAGGACTACATTCATTATTTCAGCTGAAAAATGCTTAATTTTATGAATTATAGTCAACATTAATGAAATGTTCCAAACAAGCGTTTTCAGCCCGAGTGGAGCACATTTTGACCGTTTTTTTAAAAACATCATTGTACATTGAAATTTCTGTTTGCGTATGCTTTAGAAGCAAGAATTAAGAGGACTACATTCATTATTTCAGCTGAAAAATGCTTAGTTTATGATTTATAGTCAACATTAATGAAAAGTTCCAAACAAGCGTTTTCAGCCCGAGTGGAGCACATTTTGACCGTTTTTTTAAAAACATCATTGTACATTGAAATTTCTGCTTGCGTATGCTTTAGAAGCAAGAATTAAGAGGACTACATTCATTATTTCAGCTGAAAAATGCTTACTTTATGATTTATAGTCAACATTAATGAAATGTCCCCAACAGCGTTTTCAGCCCGAGTGGAGCACATTTTGACTGTTTTTTTTTTAAACATCATTGTACATTGAAATTTCTGCTTGCATATGCTTTAGAAGCAAGAATTAAGAGGACTACATTCATTATTTCAGCTGAAAAACGCTTAGTTTATGATTTATAGTCAACATTAATGAAATGTTCCAAACAAGCGTTTTCAGCCCGAGTGGAGCACATTTTGACCGTTTTTTTAAAAACATCATTGTACATTGAAATTTCTGTTTGCGTATGCTTTAGAAGCAAGAATTAAGACGACTACATTCATTATTTCAGCTGAAAAATGCTTAGTTTATGATTTATAGTCAACATTAATGAAATGTCCCAAACAAGCGTTTTCAGCCCGAGTGGAGCACATTTTGACCGTTTTTTTAAAAACATCATTGTACATTGAAATTTCTGCTTGCGTATGCTTTAGAAGCAAGAATTAAGAGGACTACATTCATTATTTCAGCTGAAAAATGCTTAGTTTATGAATTATAGTCAACATTAATGAAATGTTCCAAACAAGCGTTTTCAGCCCGAGTGGAGCACATTTTGACCGTTTTTTTAAAAACATCATTGTACATTGAAATTTCTGTTTGCGTATGCTTTAGAAGCAAGAATTAAGACGACTACATTCATTATTTCAGCTGAAAAATGCTTAGTTTATGATTTATAGTCAACATTAATGTAATGTCCCAAACAAGCGTTTTCAGCCCGAGTGGAGCACATTTTGACCGTTTTTTTAAAAACATCATTGTACATTGAAATTTCTGCTTGCGTATGCTTTAGAAGCAAGAATTAAGAGGACTACATTCATTATTTCAGCTGAAAAATGCTTAGTTTATGATTTATAGTCAACATTAATGAAATGTCCCCAACAGCGTTTTCAGCCCGAGTGGAGCACATTTTGACTGTTTTTTTAAAAACATCATTGTACATTGAAATTTCTGCTTGCGTATGCTTTAGAAGCAAGAATTAAGAGGACTACATTCATTATTTCAGCTGAAAAATGCTTAGTTTATGATTTATAGTCAACATTAATGTAATGTCCCAAACAAGCGTTTTCAGCCCGAGTGGAGCACATTTTGACTGTTTTTTAAAAACATCATTGTACATTGAAATTTCTGCTTGCGTATGCTTTAGAAGCAAGAATTAAGAGGACTACATTCATTATTTCAGCTGAAAAATGCTTAGTTTATGATTTATAGTCAACATTAATGAAATGTCCCCAACAGCGTTTTCAGCCCGAGTGGAGCACATTTTGACTGTTTTTTTAAAAACATCATTGTACATTGAAATTTCTGCTTGCATATGCTTTAGAAGCAAGAATTAAGAGGACTACATTCATTATTTCAGCTGAAAAATGCTTAGTTTATGAATTATAGTCAACATTAATGAAATGTTCCAAACAAGCGTTTTCAGCCCGAGTGGAGCACATTTTGACCGTTTTTTTAAAAACATCATTGTAAATTGAAATTTTCGTTTGCGTATGCTTTAGAAGCAAGAATTAAGAGGACTACATTCATTATTTCAGCTGAAAAATGCTTAGTTTATGATTTATAGTCAACATTAATGAAATGTCCCCAACAGCGTTTTCAGCCCGAGTGGAGCACATTTTGACTGTTTTTTTTAAAAACATCATTGTACATTGAAATTTCTGCTTGCGTATGCTTTAGAAGCAAGAATTAAGAGGACTACATTCATTATTTCAGCTGAAAAATGCTTAGTTTATGATTTATAGTCAACATTAATGAAATGTCCCCAACAGCGTTTTCAGCCCGAGTGGAGCACATTTTGACTGTTTTTTTAAAAACATCATTGTACATTGAAATTTCTGCTTGCATATGCTTTAGAAGCAAGAATTAAGAGGACTACATTCATTATTTCAGCTGAAAAATGCTTAGTTTATGAATTATAGTCAACATTAATGAAATGTTCCAAACAAGCGTTTTCAGCCCGAGTGGAGCACATTTTGACCGTTTTTTTAAAAACATCATTGTACATTGAAATTTTCGTTTGCGTATGCTTTAGAAGCAAGAATTAAGAGGACTACATTCATTATTTCAGCTGAAAAATGCTTAGTTTATGATTTATAGTCAACATTAATGAAATGTCCCCAACAGCGTTTTCAGCCCGAGTGGAGCACATTTTGACTGTTTTTTTAAAAACATCATTGTACATTGAAATTTCTGCTTGCGTATGCTTTAGAAGCAAGAATTAAGAGGACTACATTCATTATTTCAGCTGAAAAATGCTTAGTTTATGATTTATAGTCAACATTAATGAAATGTCCCCAACAGCGTTTTCAGCCCGAGTGGAGCACATTTTGACTGTTTTTTTTAAAAACATCATTGTACATTGAAATTTCTGTTTGCGTATGCTTTAGAAGCAAGAATTAAGAGGACTACATTCATTATTTCAGCTGAAAAATGCTTAGTTTATGAATTATAGTCAACATTAATGAAATGTTCCAAACAAGCGTTTTCAGCCCGAGTGGAGCACATTTTGACCGTTTTTTTAAAAACATCATTGTACATTGAAATTTTCGTTTGCGTATGCTTTAGAAGCAAGAATTAAGAGGACTACATTCATTATTTCAGCTGAAAAATGCTTAGTTTATGATTTATAGTCAACATTAATGTAATGTCCCAAACAAGCGTTTTCAGCCCGAGTGGAGCACATTTTGACTGTTTTTTTAAAAACATCATTGTACATTGAAATTTCTGCTTGCGTATGCTTTAGAAGCAAGAATTAAGAGGACTACATTCATTATTTCAGCTGAAAAATGCTTAGTTTATGAATTATAGTCAACATTAATGAAATGTTCCAAACAAGCGTTTTCAGCCCGAGTGGAGCACATTTTGACCGTTTTTTTAAAAACATCATTGTACATTGAAATTTCTGTTTGCGTATGCTTTAGAAGCAAGAATTAAGAGGACTACATTCATTATTTCAGCTGAAAAATGCTTAGTTTATGATTTATAGTCAACATTAATGAAATGTTCCAAACAAGCGTTTTCAGCCCGAGTGGAGCACATTTTGACCGTTTTTTTAAAAACATCATTGTACATTGAAATTTCTGCTTGCGTATGCTTTAGAAGCAAGAATTAAGAGGACTACATTCATTATTTCAGCTGTAAAATGCTTAGTTTATGATTTATAGTCAACATTAATGAAATGTCCCCAACAGCGTTTTCAGCCCGAGTGGAGCACATTTTGACTTTTTTTTTTAAACATCATTGTACATTGAAATTTCTGCTTACATATGCTTTAGAAGCAAGAATTAAGAGGACTACATTCATTATTTCAGCTGAAAAATGCTTAGTTTATGATTTATAGTCAACATTAATGAAATGTTCCAAACAAGCGTTTTCAGCCCGAGTGGAGCACATTTTGACCGTTTTTTTAAAAACATCATTGTACATTGAAATTTCTGTTTGTGTATGCTTTAGAAGCAAGAATTAAGAGGACTACATTCATTATTTCAGCTGAAAAATGCTTAGTTTATGATTTATAGTCAACATTAATGAAATGTTCCAAACAAGCGTTTTCAGCCCGAGTGGGGCACATTTTGCCTGTTTTTTTTAAAAACATCATTGTACATTGAAATTTCTGCTTGCGTATGCTTTAGAAGCAAGAATTAAGAGGACTACATTCATTATTTCAGCTGAAAAATGCTTAGTTTATGATTTATAGTCAACATTAATGAAATGTCCCCAACAGCGTTTTCAGCCCGAGTGGAGCACATTTTGACTGTTTTTTTAAAAACATCATTGTACATTGAAATTTCTGCCTGCGTATGCTTTAGAAGCAAGAATTAAGAGGACTACATTCATTATTTCAGCTGTAAAATGCTTAGTTTATGATTTATAGTCAACATTAATGAAATGTCCCCAACAGCGTTTTCAGCCCGAGTGGAGCACATTTTGACTGTTTTTTTAAAAACATCATTGTACATTGAAATTTCTGCTTGCATATGCTTTAGAAGCAAGAATTAAGAGGACTACATTCATTTTTTCAGCTGAAAAATGCTTAGTTTATGATTTATAGTCAACATTAATGAAATGTCCCCAACAGCGTTTTCAGCCCGAGTGGAGCACATTTTGACTGTTTGTTTTAAAAACATCATTGTACATTGAAATTTCTGCTTGCGTATGCTTTAGAAGCAAGAATTAAGAGGACTACATTCATTATTTCAGCTGAAAAATGCTTAGTTTTATGAATTATAGTCAACATTAATGAAATGTTCCAAACAAGCGTTTTCAGCCCGAGTGGAGCACATTTTGACCGTTTTTTTAAAAACATCATTGTACATTGAAATTTCTGTTTGCGTATGCTTTAGAAGCAAGAATTAAGAGGACTACATTCATTATTTCAGCTGAAAAATGCTTAGTTTATGATTTATAGTCAACATTAATGAAAAGTTCCAAACAAGCGTTTTCAGCCCGAGTGGAGCACATTTTGACCGTTTTTTTAAAAACATCATTGTACATTGAAATTTCTGCTTGCGTATGCTTTAGAAGCAAGAATTAAGAGGACTACATTCATTATTTCAGCTGAAAAATGCTTACTTTATGATTTATAGTCAACATTAATGAAATGTCCCCAACAGCGTTTTCAGCCCGAGTGGAGCACATTTTGACTGTTTTTTTTTTAAACATCATTGTACATTGAAATTTCTGCTTGCATATGCTTTAGAAGCAAGAATTAAGAGGACTACATTCATTATTTCAGCTGAAAAATGCTTAGTTTATGATTTATAGTCAACATTAATGAAATGTTCCAAACAAGCGTTTTCAGCCCGAGTGGAGCACATTTTGACCGTTTCTTTAAAAACATCATTGTACATTGAAATTTCTGTTTGCGTATGCTTTAGAAGCAAGAATTAAGAGGACTACATTCATTATTTCAGCTGAAAAATGCTTAGTTTATGATTTATAGTCAACATTAATGAAATGTCCCAAACAAGCGTTTTCAGCCCGAGTGGAGCACATTTTGACCGTTTTTTTAAAAACATCATTGTACATTGAAATTTCTGTTTGCGTATGCTTTAGAAGCAAGAATTAAGAGGACTACATTCATTATTTCAGCTGAAAAATGCTTAGTTTATGATTTATAGTCAACATTAATGAAATGTCCCCAACAGCGTTTTCAGCCCGAGTGGAGCACATTTTGACTGTTTTTTTAAAAACATCATTGTACATTGAAATTTCTGCTTGCGTATGCTTTAGAAGCAAGAATTAAGAGGACTACATTCATTATTTCAGCTGAAAAATGCTTAGTTTTTGATTTATAGTCAACATTAATGAAATGTCCCCAACAGCGTTTTCAGCCCTAAAGGAGCACATTTTGACTGTTTTTTTTAAAAACATCATTGTACATTGAAATTTCTGCTTGCGTATGCTTTAGAAGCAAGAATTAAGAGGACTACATTCATTATTTCAGCTGAAAAATGCTTAGTTTATGAATTATAGTCAACATTAATGAAATGTTCCAAACAAGCGTTTTCAGCCCGAGTGGAGCACATTTTGACCGTTTTTTTAAAAACATCATTGTACATTGAAATTTCTGTTTGCGTATGCTTTAGAAGCAAGAATTAAGAGGACTACATTCATTATTTCAGCTGAAAAATGCTTAGTTTATGATTTATAGTCAACATTAATGAAATGTTCCAAACAAGCGTTTTCAGCCCGAGTGGGGCACATTTTGACTGTTTTTTTTAAAAACATCATTGTACATTGAAATTTCTGCTTGCGTATGCTTTAGAAGCAAGAATTAAGAGGACTACATTCATTATTTCAGCTGAAAAATGCTTAGTTTATGATTTATAGTCAACATTAATGAAATGTCCCCAACAGCGTTTTCAGCCCGAGTGGAGCACATTTTGACTGTTTTTTTAAAAACATCATTGTACATTGAAATTTCTGCTTGCGTATGCTTTAGAAGCAAGAATTAAGACGACTACATTCATTATTTCAGCTGAAAAATGCTTAGTTTATGATTTATAGTCAACATTAATGAAATGTCCCCAACAGCGTTTTCAGCCCGAGTGGAGCACATTTTGACTGTTTTTTTAAAAACATCATTGTACATTGAAATTTCTGCCTGCGTATGCTTTAGAAGCAAGAATTAAGAGGACTACATTCATTATTTCAGCTGTAAAATGCTTAGTTTATGATTTATAGTCAACATTAATGAAATGTCCCCAACAGCGTTTTCAGCCCGAGTGGAGCACATTTTGACTGTTTTTTTAAAAACATCATTGTACATTGAAATTTCTGCTTGCGTATGCTTTAGAAGCAAGAATTAAGAGGACTACATTCATTATTTCAGCTGAAAAATGCTTAGTTTATGATTTATAGTCAACATTAATGAAATGTCCCCAACAGCGTTTTCAGCCCGAGTGGAGCACATTTTGACTGTTTTTTTTTTAAACATCATTGTACATTGAAATTTCTGCTTGCATATGCTTTAGAAGCAAGAATTAAGAGGACTACATTCATTATTTCAGCTGAAAAATGCTTAGTTTATGATTTATAGTCAACATTAATGAAATGTTCCAAACAAGCGTTTTCAGCCCGAGTGGGGCACATTTTGACTGTTTTTTTTAAAAACATCATTGTACATTGAAATTTCTGCTTGCGTATGCTTTAGAAGCAAGAATTAAGAGGACTACATTCATTATTTCAGCTGAAAAATGCTTAGTTTATGATTTATAGTCAACATTAATGAAATGTCCCCAACAGCGTTTTCAGCCCGAGTGGAGCACATTTTGACTGTTTTTTTAAAAACATCATTGTACATTGAAATTTCTGCCTGCGTATGCTTTAGAAGCAAGAATTAAGAGGACTACATTCATTATTTCAGCTGTAAAATGCTTAGTTTATGATTTATAGTCAACATTAATGAAATGTCCCCAACAGCGTTTTCAGCCCGAGTGGAGCACATTTTGACTGTTTTTTTAAAAACATCATTGTACATTGAAATTTCTGCCTGCGTATGCTTTAGAAGCAAGAATTAAGAGGACTACATTCATTATTTCAGCTGTAAAATGCTTAGTTTATGATTTATAGTCAACATTAATGAAATGTCCCCAACAGCGTTTTCAGCCCGAGTGGAGCACATTTTGACTGTTTTTTTAAAAACATCATTGTACATTGAAATTTCTGCTTGCGTATGCTTTAGAAGCAAGAATTAAGAGGACTACATTCATTATTTCAGCTGAAAAATGCTTAGTTTATGATTTATAGTCAACATTAATGAAATGTCCCCAACAGCATTTTCAGCCCGAGTGGAGCACATTTTGACCGTTTTTTTAAAAACATCATTGTACATTGAAATTTCTGCTTGCGTATGCTTTAGAAGCAAGAATTAAGAGGACTACATTCATTATTTCAGCTGAAAAATGCTTAGTTTATGAATTATAGTCAACATTAATGAAATGTTCCAAACAAGCGTTTTCAGCCCGAGTGGAGCACATTTTGACCGTTTTTTTAAAAACATCATTGTACATTGAAATTTCTGTTTGCGTATGCTTTAGAAGCAAGAATTAAGACGACTACATTCATTATTTCAGCTGAAAAATGCTTAGTTTATGATTTATAGTCAACATTAATGTAATGTCCCAAACAAGCGTTTTCAGCCCGAGTGGAGCACATTTTGACTGTTTTTTTAAAAACATCATTGTACATTGAAATTTCTGCTTGCGTATGCTTTAGAAGCAAGAATTAAGAGGACTACATTCATTATTTCAGCCGAAAAATGCTTAGTTTATGATTTATAGTCAACATTAATGAAATGTCCCCAACAGCGTTTTCAGCCCGAGTGGAGCACATTTTGACTGTTTTTTTTAAAAACATCATTGTACATTGAAATTTCTGCTTGCGTATGCTTTAGAAGCAAGAATTAAGAGGACTACATTCATTATTTCAGCTGAAAAATGCTTAGTTTATGATTTATAGTCAACATTAATGAAATGTTCCAAACAAGCATTTTCAGCCCGAGTGGAGCACATTTTGACCGTTTTTTTAAAAACATCATTGTACATTGAAATTTCTGTTTGCGTATGCTTTAGAAGCAAGAATTAAGAGGACTACATTCATTATTTCAGCTGAAAAATGCTTAGTTTATGATTTATAGTCAACATTAATGTAATGTCCCAAACAAGCGTTTTCAGCCCGAGTGGAGCACATTTTGACTGTTTTTTTAAAAACATCATTGTACATTGAAATTTCTGCTTGCGTATGCTTTAGAAGCAAGAATTAAGAGGACTACATTCATTATTTCAGCTGAAAAATGCTTAGTTTATGAATTATAGTCAACATTAATGAAATGTTCCAAACAAGCGTTTTCAGCCCGAGTGGAGCACATTTTGACCGTTTTTTTAAAAACATCATTGTACATTGAAATTTCTGTTTGCGTATGCTTTAGAAGCAAGAATTAAGAGGACTACATTCATTATTTCAGCTGAAAAATGCTTAGTTTATGATTTATAGTCAACATTAATGAAATGTTCCAAACAAGCGTTTTCAGCCCGAGTGGAGCACATTTTGACCGTTTTTTTAAAAACATCATTGTACATTGAAATTTCTGCTTGCGTATGCTTTAGAAGCAAGAATTAAGAGGACTACATTCATTATTTCAGCTGAAAAATGCTTAGTTTATGATTTATAGTCAACATTAATGAAATGTCCCCAACAGCGTTTTCAGCCCGAGTGGAGCACATTTTGACTTTTTTTTTTAAACATCATTGTACATTGAAATTTCTGCTTACATATGCTTTAGAAGCAAGAATTAAGAGGACTACATTCATTATTTCAGCTGAAAAATGCTTAGTTTATGATTTATAGTCAACATTAATGAAATGTTCCAAACAAGCGTTTTCAGCCCGAGTGGAGCACATTTTGACCGTTTTTTTAAAAACATCATTGTACATTGAAATTTCTGTTTGTGTATGCTTTAGAAGCAAGAATTAAGAGGACTACATTCATTATTTCAGCTGAAAAATGCTTAGTTTATGATTTATAGTCAACATTAATGAAATGTTCCAAACAAGCGTTTTCAGCCCGAGTGGGGCACATTTTGACTGTTTTTTTTAAAAACATCATTGTACATTGAAATTTCTGCTTGCGTATGCTTTAGAAGCAAGAATTAAGAGGACTACATTCATTATTTCAGCTGAAAAATGCTTAGTTTATGATTTATAGTCAACATTAATGAAATGTCCCCAACAGCGTTTTCAGCCCGAGTGGAGCACATTTTGACTGTTTTTTTAAAAACATCATTGTACATTGAAATTTCTGCCTGCGTATGCTTTAGAAGCAAGAATTAAGAGGACTACATTCATTATTTCAGCTGTAAAATGCTTAGTTTATGATTTATAGTCAACATTAATGAAATGTCCCCAACAGCGTTTTCAGCCCGAGTGGAGCACATTTTGACTGTTTTTTTAAAAACATCATTGTACATTGAAATTTCTGCTTGCGTATGCTTTAGAAGCAAGAATTAAGAGGACTACATTCATTATTTCAGCTGAAAAATGCTTAGTTTATGATTTATAGTCAACATTAATGAAATGTCCCCAACAGCGTTTTCAGCCCGAGTGGAGCACATTTTGACTGTTTTTTTTTTAAACATCATTGTACATTGAAATTTCTGCTTGCATATGCTTTAGAAGCAAGAATTAAGAGGACTACATTCATTATTTCAGCTGAAAAATGCTTAGTTTATGATTTATAGTCAACATTAATGAAATGTTCCAAACAAGCGTTTTCAGCCCGAGTGGGGCACATTTTGACTGTTTTTTTTAAAAACATCATTGTACATTGAAATTTCTGCTTGCGTATGCTTTAGAAGCAAGAATTAAGAGGACTACATTCATTATTTCAGCTGAAAAATGCTTAGTTTATGATTTATAGTCAACATTAATGAAATGTCCCCAACAGCGTTTTCAGCCCGAGTGGAGCACATTTTGACTGTTTTTTTAAAAACATCATTGTACATTGAAATTTCTGCCTGCGTATGCTTTAGAAGCAAGAATTAAGAGGACTACATTCATTATTTCAGCTGAAAAATGCTTAGTTTATGATTTATAGTCAACATTAATGAAATGTCAACAACAGCGTTTTCAGCCCGAGTGGAGCACATTTTGACTGTTTTTTTAAAAACATCATTGTACATTGAAATTTCTGCTTGCGTATGCTTTAGAAGCAAGAATTAAGAGGACTACATTCATTATTTCAGCTGAAAAATGCTTAGTTTATGATTTATAGTCAACATTAATGAAATGTCCCCAACAGCATTTTCAGCCCGAGTGGAGCACATTTTGACCGTTTTTTTAAAAACATCATTGTACATTGAAATTTCTGCTTGCGTATGCTTTAGAAGCAAGAATTAAGAGGACTACATTCATTATTTCAGCTGAAAAATGCTTAGTTTATGAATTATAGTCAACTTTAATGAAATGTTCCAAACAAGCGTTTTCAGCCCGAGTGGAGCACATTTTGACCGTTTTTTTAAAAACATCATTGTACATTGAAATTTCTGTTTGCGTATGCTTTAGAAGCAAGAATTAAGACGACTACATTCATTATTTCAGCTGAAAAATGCTTAGTTTATGATTTATAGTCAACATTAATGTAATGTCCCAAACAAGCGTTTTCAGCCCGAGTGGAGCACATTTTGACTGTTTTTTTAAAAACATCATTGTACATTGAAATTTCTGCTTGCGTATGCTTTAGAAGCAAGAATTAAGAGGACTACATTCATTATTTCAGCTGAAAAATGCTTAGTTTATGATTTATAGTCAACATTAATGTCATGTCCCAAACAAGCGTTTTCAGCCCGAGTGGAGCACATTTTGACTGTTTTTTTAAAAACATCATTGTACATTGAAATTTCTGCTTGCGTATGCTTTAGAAGCAAGAATTAAGAGGACTACATTCATTATTTCAGCTGAAAAATGCTTAGTTTTTGATTTGTAGTCAACATTAATGAAATGTCCCCAACAGCGTTTTCAGCCCGAGTGGAGCACATTTTGACTGTTTTTTTAAAAACATCATTGTACATTGAAATTTCTGCTTGCGTATGCTTTAGAAGCAAGAATTAAGAGGACTACATTCATTATTTCAGCTGAAAAATGCTTAGTTTTTGATTTATAGTCAACATTAATGAAATGTCCCCAACAGCGTTTTCAGCCCTAAAGGAGCACATTTTGACTGTTTTTTTTAAAAACATCATTGTACATTGAAATTTCTGCTTGCGTATGCTTTAGAAGCAAGAATTAAGAGGACTACATTCATTATTTCAGCTGAAAAATGCTTAGTTTATGAATTATAGTCAACATTAATGAAATGTTCCAAACAAGCGTTTTCAGCCCGAGTGGAGCACATTTTGACCGTTTTTTTAAAAACATCATTGTACATTGAAATTTCTGTTTGCGTATGCTTTAGAAGCAAGAATTAAGAGGACTACATTCATTATTTCAGCTGAAAAATGCTTAGTTTATGATTTATAGTCAACATTAATGAAATGTTCCAAACAAGCGTTTTCAGCCCGAGTGGGGCACATTTTGACTGTTTTTTTTAAAAACATCATTGTACATTGAAATTTCTGCTTGCGTATGCTTTAGAAGCAAGAATTAAGAGGACTACATTCATTATTTCAGCTGAAAAATGCTTAGTTTATGATTTATAGTCAACATTAATGAAATGTCCCCAACAGCGTTTTCAGCCCGAGTGGAGCACATTTTGACTGTTTTTTTAAAAACATCATTGTACATTGAAATTTCTGCCTGCGTATGCTTTAGAAGCAAGAATTAAGAGGACTACATTCATTATTTCAGCTGTAAAATGCTTAGTTTATGATTTATAGTCAACATTAATGAAATGTCCCCAACAGCGTTTTCAGCCCGAGTGGAGCACATTTTGACTGTTTTTTTAAAAACATCATTGTACATTGAAATTTCTGCTTGCGTATGCTTTAGAAGCAAGAATTAAGAGGACTACATTCATTATTTCAGCTGAAAAATGCTTAGTTTATGATTTATAGTCAACATTAATGAAATGTCCCCAACAGCGTTTTCAGCCCGAGTGGAGCACATTTTGACTGTTTTTTTTTTAAACATCATTGTACATTGAAATTTCTGCTTGCATATGCTTTAGAAGCAAGAATTAAGAGGACTACATTCATTATTTCAGCTGAAAAATGCTTAGTTTATGATTTATAGTCAACATTAATGAAATGTTCCAAACAAGCGTTTTCAGCCCGAGTGGGGCACATTTTGACTGTTTTTTTTAAAAACATCATTGTACATTGAAATTTCTGCTTGCGTATGCTTTAGAAGCAAGAATTAAGAGGACTACATTCATTATTTCAGCTGAAAAATGCTTAGTTTATGATTTATAGTCAACATTAATGAAATGTCCCCAACAGCGTTTTCAGCCCGAGTGGAGCACATTTTGACTGTTTTTTTAAAAACATCATTGTACATTGAAATTTCTGCCTGCGTATGCTTTAGAAGCAGGAATTAAGAGGACTACATTCATTATTTCAGCTGTAAAATGCTTAGTTTATGATTTATAGTCAACATTAATGAAATGTCAACAACAGCGTTTTCAGCCCGAGTGGAGCACATTTTGACTGTTTTTTTAAAAACATCATTGTACATTGAAATTTCTGCTTGCGTATGCTTTAGAAGCAAGAATTAAGAGGACTACATTCATTATTTCAGCTGAAAAATGCTTAGTTTATGATTTATAGTCAACATTAATGAAATGTCCCCAACAGCATTTTCAGCCCGAGTGGAGCACATTTTGACCGTTTTTTTAAAAACATCATTGTACATTGAAATTTCTGCTTGCGTATGCTTTAGAAGCAAGAATTAAGAGGACTACATTCATTATTTCAGCTGAAAAATGCTTAGTTTATGAATTATAGTCAACTTTAATGAAATGTTCCAAACAAGCGTTTTCAGCCCGAGTGGAGCACATTTTGACCGTTTTTTTAAAAACATCATTGTACATTGAAATTTCTGTTTGCGTATGCTTTAGAAGCAAGAATTAAGACGACTACATTCATTATTTCAGCTGAAAAATGCTTAGTTTATGATTTATAGTCAACATTAATGTAATGTCCCAAACAAGCGTTTTCAGCCCGAGTGGAGCACATTTTGACCGTTTTTTTAAAAACATCATTGTACATTGAAATTTCTGCTTGCGTATGCTTTAGAAGCAAGAATTAAGAGGACTACATTCATTATTTCAGCTGAAAAATGCTTAGTTTATGATTTATAGTCAACATTAATGAAATGTCCCCAACAGCGTTTTCAGCCCGAGTGGAGCACATTTTGACTGTTTTTTTAAAAACATCATTGTACATTGAAATTTCTGCTTGCGTATGCTTTAGAAGCAAGAATTAAGAGGACTACATTCATTATTTCAGCTGAAAAATGCTTAGTTTATGATTTATAGTCAACATTAATGTAATGTCCCAAATAAGCGTTTTCAGCCCGAGTGGAGCACATTTTGACTGTTTTTTAAAAACATCATTGTACATTGAAATTTCTGCTTGCGTATGCTTTAGAAGCAAGAATTAAGAGGACTACATTCATTATTTCAGCTGAAAAATGCTTAGTTTATGATTTATAGTCAACATTAATGAAATGTCCCCAACAGCGTTTTCAGCCCGAGTGGAGCACATTTTGACTGTTTTTTTAAAAACATCATTGTACATTGAAATTTCTGCTTGCATATGCTTTAGAAGCAAGAATTAAGAGGACTACATTCATTTTTTCAGCTGAAAAATGCTTAGTTTATGATTTATAGTCAACATTAATGAAATGTCCCCAACAGCGTTTTCAGCCCGAGTGGAGCACATTTTGACTGTTTTTTAAAAAACATCATTGTACATTGAAATTTCTGCTTGCGTATGCTTTAGAAGCAAGAATTAAGAGGACTACATTCATTATTTCAGCTGAAAAACGCTTAGTTTTTGATTTATAGTCAACATTAATGAAATGTCCCCAACAGCGTTTTCAGCCCGAGTGGAGCACATTTTGACTGTTTGTTTTAAAAACATCATTGTACATTGAAATTTCTGCTTGCGTATGCTTTAGAAGCAAGAATTAAGAGGACTACATTCATTATTTCAGCTGAAAAATGCTTAGTTTTATGAATTATAGTCAACATTAATGAAATGTTCCAAACAAGCGTTTTCAGCCCGAGTGGAGCACATTTTGACCGTTTTTTTAAAAACATCATTGTACATTGAAATTTCTGTTTGCGTATGCTTTAGAAGCAAGAATTAAGAGGACTACATTCATTATTTCAGCTGAAAAATGCTTAGTTTATGATTTATAGTCAACATTAATGAAAAGTTCCAAACAAGCGTTTTCAGCCCGAGTGGAGCACATTTTGACCGTTTTTTTAAAAACATCATTGTACATTGAAATTTCTGCTTGCGTATGCTTTAGAAGCAAGAATTAAGAGGACTACATTCATTATTTCAGCTGAAAAATGCTTACTTTATGATTTATAGTCAACATTAATGAAATGTCCCCAACAGCGTTTTCAGCCCGAGTGGAGCACATTTTGACTGTTTTTTTTTTAAACATCATTGTACATTGAAATTTCTGCTTGCATATGCTTTAGAAGCAAGAATTAAGAGGACTACATTCATTATTTCAGCTGAAAAATGCTTAGTTTATGATTTATAGTCAACATTAATGAAATGTTCCAAACAAGCGTTTTCAGCCCGAGTGGAGCACATTTTGACCGTTTTTTTAAAAACATCATTGTACATTGAAATTTCTGTTTGCGTATGGTTTAGAAGCAAGAATTAAGAGGACTACATTCATTATTTCAGCTGAAAAATGCTTAGTTTATGATTTATAGTCAACATTAATGAAATGTCCCAAACAAGCGTTTTCAGCCCGAGTGGAGCACATTTTGACCGTTTTTTTAAAAACATCATTGTACATTGAAATTTCTGTTTGCGTATGCTTTAGAAGCAAGAATTAAGAGGACTACATTCATTATTTCAGCTGAAAAATGCTTAGTTTATGATTTATAGTCAACATTAATGAAATGTCCCCAACAGCGTTTTCAGCCCGAGTGGAGCACATTTTGACTGTTTTTTTAAAAACATCATTGTACATTGAAATTTCTGCTTGCGTATGCTTTAGAAGCAAGAATTAAGAGGACTACATTCATTATTTCAGCTGAAAAATGCTTAGTTTTTGATTTATAGTCAACATTAATGAAATGTCCCCAACAGCGTTTTCAGCCCTAAAGGAGCACATTTTGACTGTTTTTTTTAAAAACATCATTGTACATTGAAATTTCTGCTTGCGTATGCTTTAGAAGCAAGAATTAAGAGGACTACATTCATTATTTCAGCTGAAAAATGCTTAGTTTATGAATTATAGTCAACATTAATGAAATGTTCCAAACAAGCGTTTTCAGCCCGAGTGGAGCACATTTTGACCGTTTTTTTAAAAACATCATTGTACATTGAAATTTCTGTTTGCGTATGCTTTAGAAGCAAGAATTAAGAGGACTACATTCATTATTTCAGCTGAAAAATGCTTAGTTTATGATTTATAGTCAACATTAATGAAATGTTCCAAACAAGCGTTTTCAGCCCGAGTGGGGCACATTTTGACTGTTTTTTTTAAAAACATCATTGTACATTGAAATTTCTGCTTGCGTATGCTTTAGAAGCAAGAATTAAGAGGACTACATTCATTATTTCAGCTGAAAAATGCTTAGTTTATGATTTATAGTCAACATTAATGAAATGTCCCCAACAGCGTTTTCAGCCCGAGTGGAGCACATTTTGACTGTTTTTTTAAAAACATCATTGTACATTGAAATTTCTGCCTGCGTATGCTTTAGAAGCAAGAATTAAGAGGACTACATTCATTATTTCAGCTGTAAAATGCTTAGTTTATGATTTATAGTCAACATTAATGAAATGTCCCCAACAGCGTTTTCAGCCCGAGTGGAGCACATTTTGACTGTTTTTTTAAAAACATCATTGTACATTGAAATTTCTGCTTGCGTATGCTTTAGAAGCAAGAATTAAGAGGACTACATTCATTATTTCAGCTGAAAAATGCTTAGTTTATGATTTATAGTCAACATTAATGAAATGTCCCCAACAGCGTTTTCAGCCCGAGTGGAGCACATTTTGACTGTTTTTTTTTTAAACATCATTGTACATTGAAATTTCTGCTTGCATATGCTTTAGAAGCAAGAATTAAGAGGACTACATTCATTATTTCAGCTGAAAAATGCTTAGTTTATGATTTATAGTCAACATTAATGAAATGTTCCAAACAAGCGTTTTCAGCCCGAGTGGGGCACATTTTGACTGTTTTTTTTAAAAACATCATTGTACATTGAAATTTCTGCTTGCGTATGCTTTAGAAGCAAGAATTAAGAGGACTACATTCATTATTTCAGCTGAAAAATGCTTAGTTTATGATTTATAGTCAACATTAATGAAATGTCCCCAACAGCGTTTTCAGCCCGAGTGGAGCACATTTTGACTGTTTTTTTAAAAACATCATTGTACATTGAAATTTCTGCCTGCGTATGCTTTAGAAGCAAGAATTAAGAGGACTACATTCATTATTTCAGCTGTAAAATGCTTAGTTTATGATTTATAGTCAACATTAATGAAATGTCCCCAACAGCGTTTTCAGCCCGAGTGGAGCACATTTTGACTGTTTTTTTAAAAACATCATTGTACATTGAAATTTCTGCCTGCGTATGCTTTAGAAGCAAGAATTAAGAGGACTACATTCATTATTTCAGCTGTAAAATGCTTAGTTTATGATTTATAGTCAACATTAATGAAATGTCCCCAACAGCGTTTTCAGCCCGAGTGGAGCACATTTTGACTGTTTTTTTAAAAACATCATTGTACATTGAAATTTCTGCTTGCGTATGCTTTAGAAGCAAGAATTAAGAGGACTACATTCATTATTTCAGCTGAAAAATGCTTAGTTTATGATTTATAGTCAACATTAATGAAATGTCCCCAACAGCATTTTCAGCCCGAGTGGAGCACATTTTGACCGTTTTTTTAAAAACATCATTGTACATTGAAATTTCTGCTTGCGTATGCTTTAGAAGCAAGAATTAAGAGGACTACATTCATTATTTCAGCTGAAAAATGCTTAGTTTATGAATTATAGTCAACATTAATGAAATGTTCCAAACAAGCGTTTTCAGCCCGAGTGGAGCACATTTTGACCGTTTTTTTAAAAACATCATTGTACATTGAAATTTCTGTTTGCGTATGCTTTAGAAGCAAGAATTAAGACGACTACATTCATTATTTCAGCTGAAAAATGCTTAGTTTATGATTTATAGTCAACATTAATGTAATGTCCCAAACAAGCGTTTTCAGCCCGAGTGGAGCACATTTTGACTGTTTTTTTAAAAACATCATTGTACATTGAAATTTCTGCTTGCGTATGCTTTAGAAGCAAGAATTAAGAGGACTACATTCATTATTTCAGCCGAAAAATGCTTAGTTTATGATTTATAGTCAACATTAATGAAATGTCCCCAACAGCGTTTTCAGCCCGAGTGGAGCACATTTTGACTGTTTTTTTTAAAAACATCATTGTACATTGAAATTTCTGCTTGCGTATGCTTTAGAAGCAAGAATTAAGAGGACTACATTCATTATTTCAGCTGAAAAATGCTTAGTTTATGATTTATAGTCAACATTAATGAAATGTTCCAAACAGCATTTTCAGCCCGAGTGGAGCACATTTTGACCGTTTTTTTAAAAACATCATTGTACATTGAAATTTCTGCTTGCGTATGCTTTAGAAGCAAGAATTAAGAGGACTACATTCATTATTTCAGCTGAAAAATGCTTAGTTTATGAATTATAGTCAACTTTAATGAAATGTTCCAAACAAGCGTTTTCAGCCCGAGTGGAGCACATTTTGACCGTTTTTTTAAAAACATCATTGTACATTGAAATTTCTGTTTGCGTATGCTTTAGAAGCAAGAATTAAGACGACTACATTCATTATTTCAGCTGAAAAATGCTTAGTTTATGATTTATAGTCAACATTAATGAAATGTCCCCAACAGCGTTTTCAGCCCGAGTGGAGCACATTTTGACTGTTTTTTTAAAAACATCATTGTACATTGAAATTTCTGCCTGCGTATGCTTTAGAAGCAAGAATTAAGAGGACTACATTCATTATTTCAGCTGTAAAATGCTTAGTTTATGATTTATAGTCAACATTAATGAAATGTCCCCAACAGCGTTTTCAGCCCGAGTGGAGCACATTTTGACTGTTTTTTTAAAAACATCATTGTACATTGAAATTTCTGCTTGCGTATGCTTTAGAAGCAAGAATTAAGAGGACTACATTCATTATTTCAGCTGAAAAATGCTTAGTTTATGATTTATAGTCAACATTAATGAAATGTCCCCAACAGCGTTTTCAGCCCGAGTGGAGCACATTTTGACTGTTTTTTTTTTAAACATCATTGTACATTGAAATTTCTGCTTGCATATGCTTTAGAAGCAAGAATTAAGAGGACTACATTCATTATTTCAGCTGAAAAATGCTTAGTTTATGATTTATAGTCAACATTAATGAAATGTTCCAAACAAGCGTTTTCAGCCCGAGTGGGGCACATTTTGACTGTTTTTTTTAAAAACATCATTGTACATTGAAATTTCTGCTTGCGTATGCTTTAGAAGCAAGAATTAAGAGGACTACATTCATTATTTCAGCTGAAAAATGCTTAGTTTATGATTTATAGTCAACATTAATGAAATGTCCCCAACAGCGTTTTCAGCCCGAGTGGAGCACATTTTGACTGTTTTTTTAAAAACATCATTGTACATTGAAATTTCTGCCTGCGTATGCTTTAGAAGCAAGAATTAAGAGGACTACATTCATTATTTCAGCTGAAAAATGCTTAGTTTATGATTTATAGTCAACATTAATGAAATGTCAACAACAGCGTTTTCAGCCCGAGTGGAGCACATTTTGACTGTTTTTTTAAAAACATCATTGTACATTGAAATTTCTGCTTGCGTATGCTTTAGAAGCAAGAATTAAGAGGACTACATTCATTATTTCAGCTGAAAAATGCTTAGTTTATGATTTATAGTCAACATTAATGAAATGTCCCCAACAGCATTTTCAGCCCGAGTGGAGCACATTTTGACCGTTTTTTTAAAAACATCATTGTACATTGAAATTTCTGCTTGCGTATGCTTTAGAAGCAAGAATTAAGAGGACTACATTCATTATTTCAGCTGAAAAATGCTTAGTTTATGAATTATAGTCAACTTTAATGAAATGTTCCAAACAAGCGTTTTCAGCCCGAGTGGAGCACATTTTGACCGTTTTTTTAAAAACATCATTGTACATTGAAATTTCTGTTTGCGTATGCTTTAGAAGCAAGAATTAAGACGACTACATTCATTATTTCAGCTGAAAAATGCTTAGTTTATGATTTATAGTCAACATTAATGTAATGTCCCAAACAAGCGTTTTCAGCCCGAGTGGAGCACATTTTGACCGTTTTTTTAAAAACATCATTGTACATTGAAATTTCTGCTTGCGTATGCTTTAGAAGCAAGAATTAAGAGGACTACATTCATTATTTCAGCTGAAAAATGCTTAGTTTATGATTTATAGTCAACATTAATGAAATGTCCCCAACAGCGTTTTCAGCCCGAGTGGAGCACATTTTGACTGTTTTTTTAAAAACATCATTGTACATTGAAATTTCTGCTTGCGTATGCTTTAGAAGCAAGAATTAAGAGGACTACATTCATTATTTCAGCTGAAAAATGCTTAGTTTATGATTTATAGTCAACATTAATGTAATGTCCCAAATAAGCGTTTTCAGCCCGAGTGGAGCACATTTTGACTGTTTTTTAAAAACATCATTGTACATTGAAATTTCTGCTTGCGTATGCTTTAGAAGCAAGAATTAAGAGGACTACATTCATTATTTCAGCTGAAAAATGCTTAGTTTATGATTTATAGTCAACATTAATGAAATGTCCCCAACAGCGTTTTCAGCCCGAGTGGAGCACATTTTGACTGTTTTTTTAAAAACATCATTGTACATTGAAATTTCTGCTTGCATATGCTTTAGAAGCAAGAATTAAGAGGACTACATTCATTTTTTCAGCTGAAAAATGCTTAGTTTATGATTTATAGTCAACATTAATGAAATGTCCCCAACAGCGTTTTCAGCCCGAGTGGAGCACATTTTGACTGTTTTTTAAAAAACATCATTGTACATTGAAATTTCTGCTTGCGTATGCTTTAGAAGCAAGAATTAAGAGGACTACATTCATTATTTCAGCTGAAAAACGCTTAGTTTTTGATTTATAGTCAACATTAATGAAATGTCCCCAACAGCGTTTTCAGCCCGAGTGGAGCACATTTTGACTGTTTGTTTTAAAAACATCATTGTACATTGAAATTTCTGCTTGCGTATGCTTTAGAAGCAAGAATTAAGAGGACTACATTCATTATTTCAGCTGAAAAATGCTTAGTTTTATGAATTATAGTCAACATTAATGAAATGTTCCAAACAAGCGTTTTCAGCCCGAGTGGAGCACATTTTGACCGTTTTTTTAAAAACATCATTGTACATTGAAATTTCTGTTTGCGTATGCTTTAGAAGCAAGAATTAAGAGGACTACATTCATTATTTCAGCTGAAAAATGCTTAGTTTATGATTTATAGTCAACATTAATGAAAAGTTCCAAACAAGCGTTTTCAGCCCGAGTGGAGCACATTTTGACCGTTTTTTTAAAAACATCATTGTACATTGAAATTTCTGCTTGCGTATGCTTTAGAAGCAAGAATTAAGAGGACTACATTCATTATTTCAGCTGAAAAATGCTTACTTTATGATTTATAGTCAACATTAATGAAATGTCCCCAACAGCGTTTTCAGCCCGAGTGGAGCACATTTTGACTGTTTTTTTTTTAAACATCATTGTACATTGAAATTTCTGCTTGCATATGCTTTAGAAGCAAGAATTAAGAGGACTACATTCATTATTTCAGCTGAAAAATGCTTAGTTTATGATTTATAGTCAACATTAATGAAATGTTCCAAACAAGCGTTTTCAGCCCGAGTGGAGCACATTTTGACCGTTTTTTTAAAAACATCATTGTACATTGAAATTTCTGTTTGCGTATGGTTTAGAAGCAAGAATTAAGAGGACTACATTCATTATTTCAGCTGAAAAATGCTTAGTTTATGATTTATAGTCAACATTAATGAAATGTCCCAAACAAGCGTTTTCAGCCCGAGTGGAGCACATTTTGACCGTTTTTTTAAAAACATCATTGTACATTGAAATTTCTGTTTGCGTATGCTTTAGAAGCAAGAATTAAGAGGACTACATTCATTATTTCAGCTGAAAAATGCTTAGTTTATGATTTATAGTCAACATTAATGAAATGTCCCCAACAGCGTTTTCAGCCCGAGTGGAGCACATTTTGACTGTTTTTTTAAAAACATCATTGTACATTGAAATTTCTGCTTGCGTATGCTTTAGAAGCAAGAATTAAGAGGACTACATTCATTATTTCAGCTGAAAAATGCTTAGTTTTTGATTTATAGTCAACATTAATGAAATGTCCCCAACAGCGTTTTCAGCCCTAAAGGAGCACATTTTGACTGTTTTTTTTAAAAACATCATTGTACATTGAAATTTCTGCTTGCGTATGCTTTAGAAGCAAGAATTAAGAGGACTACATTCATTATTTCAGCTGAAAAATGCTTAGTTTATGAATTATAGTCAACATTAATGAAATGTTCCAAACAAGCGTTTTCAGCCCGAGTGGAGCACATTTTGACCGTTTTTTTAAAAACATCATTGTACATTGAAATTTCTGTTTGCGTATGCTTTAGAAGCAAGAATTAAGAGGACTACATTCATTATTTCAGCTGAAAAATGCTTAGTTTATGATTTATAGTCAACATTAATGAAATGTTCCAAACAAGCGTTTTCAGCCCGAGTGGGGCACATTTTGACTGTTTTTTTTAAAAACATCATTGTACATTGAAATTTCTGCTTGCGTATGCTTTAGAAGCAAGAATTAAGAGGACTACATTCATTATTTCAGCTGAAAAATGCTTAGTTTATGATTTATAGTCAACATTAATGAAATGTCCCCAACAGCGTTTTCAGCCCGAGTGGAGCACATTTTGACTGTTTTTTTAAAAACATCATTGTACATTGAAATTTCTGCCTGCGTATGCTTTAGAAGCAAGAATTAAGAGGACTACATTCATTATTTCAGCTGTAAAATGCTTAGTTTATGATTTATAGTCAACATTAATGAAATGTCCCCAACAGCGTTTTCAGCCCGAGTGGAGCACATTTTGACTGTTTTTTTAAAAACATCATTGTACATTGAAATTTCTGCTTGCGTATGCTTTAGAAGCAAGAATTAAGAGGACTACATTCATTATTTCAGCTGAAAAATGCTTAGTTTATGATTTATAGTCAACATTAATGAAATGTCCCCAACAGCGTTTTCAGCCCGAGTGGAGCACATTTTGACTGTTTTTTTTTTAAACATCATTGTACATTGAAATTTCTGCTTGCATATGCTTTAGAAGCAAGAATTAAGAGGACTACATTCATTATTTCAGCTGAAAAATGCTTAGTTTATGATTTATAGTCAACATTAATGAAATGTTCCAAACAAGCGTTTTCAGCCCGAGTGGGGCACATTTTGACTGTTTTTTTTAAAAACATCATTGTACATTGAAATTTCTGCTTGCGTATGCTTTAGAAGCAAGAATTAAGAGGACTACATTCATTATTTCAGCTGAAAAATGCTTAGTTTATGATTTATAGTCAACATTAATGAAATGTCCCCAACAGCGTTTTCAGCCCGAGTGGAGCACATTTTGACTGTTTTTTTAAAAACATCATTGTACATTGAAATTTCTGCCTGCGTATGCTTTAGAAGCAAGAATTAAGAGGACTACATTCATTATTTCAGCTGTAAAATGCTTAGTTTATGATTTATAGTCAACATTAATGAAATGTCAACAACAGCGTTTTCAGCCCGAGTGGAGCACATTTTGACTGTTTTTTTAAAAACATCATTGTACATTGAAATTTCTGCTTGCGTATGCTTTAGAAGCAAGAATTAAGAGGACTACATTCATTATTTCAGCTGAAAAATGCTTAGTTTATGATTTATAGTCAACATTAATGAAATGTCCCCAACAGCATTTTCAGCCCGAGTGGAGCACATTTTGACCGTTTTTTTAAAAACATCATTGTACATTGAAATTTCTGCTTGCGTATGCTTTAGAAGCAAGAATTAAGAGGACTACATTCATTATTTCAGCTGAAAAATGCTTAGTTTATGAATTATAGTCAACTTTAATGAAATGTTCCAAACAAGCGTTTTCAGCCCGAGTGGAGCACATTTTGACCGTTTTTTTAAAAACATCATTGTACATTGAAATTTCTGTTTGCGTATGCTTTAGAAGCAAGAATTAAGACGACTACATTCATTATTTCAGCTGAAAAATGCTTAGTTTATGATTTATAGTCAACATTAATGTAATGTCCCAAACAAGCGTTTTCAGCCCGAGTGGAGCACATTTTGACCGTTTTTTTAAAAACATCATTGTACATTGAAATTTCTGCTTGCGTATGCTTTAGAAGCAAGAATTAAGAGGACTACATTCATTATTTCAGCTGAAAAATGCTTAGTTTATGATTTATAGTCAACATTAATGAAATGTCCCCAACAGCGTTTTCAGCCCGAGTGGAGCACATTTTGACTGTTTTTTTAAAAACATCATTGTACATTGAAATTTCTGCTTGCGTATGCTTTAGAAGCAAGAATTAAGAGGACTACATTCATTATTTCAGCTGAAAAATGCTTAGTTTATGATTTATAGTCAACATTAATGTAATGTCCCAAATAAGCGTTTTCAGCCCGAGTGGAGCACATTTTGACTGTTTTTTAAAAACATCATTGTACATTGAAATTTCTGCTTGCGTATGCTTTAGAAGCAAGAATTAAGAGGACTACATTCATTATTTCAGCTGAAAAATGCTTAGTTTATGATTTATAGTCAACATTAATGAAATGTCCCCAACAGCGTTTTCAGCCCGAGTGGAGCACATTTTGACTGTTTTTTTAAAAACATCATTGTACATTGAAATTTCTGCTTGCATATGCTTTAGAAGCAAGAATTAAGAGGACTACATTCATTTTTTCAGCTGAAAAATGCTTAGTTTATGATTTATAGTCAACATTAATGAAATGTCCCCAACAGCGTTTTCAGCCCGAGTGGAGCACATTTTGACTGTTTTTTAAAAAACATCATTGTACATTGAAATTTCTGCTTGCGTATGCTTTAGAAGCAAGAATTAAGAGGACTACATTCATTATTTCAGCTGAAAAACGCTTAGTTTTTGATTTATAGTCAACATTAATGAAATGTCCCCAACAGCGTTTTCAGCCCGAGTGGAGCACATTTTGACTGTTTGTTTTAAAAACATCATTGTACATTGAAATTTCTGCTTGCGTATGCTTTAGAAGCAAGAATTAAGAGGACTACATTCATTATTTCAGCTGAAAAATGCTTAGTTTTATGAATTATAGTCAACATTAATGAAATGTTCCAAACAAGCGTTTTCAGCCCGAGTGGAGCACATTTTGACCGTTTTTTTAAAAACATCATTGTACATTGAAATTTCTGTTTGCGTATGCTTTAGAAGCAAGAATTAAGAGGACTACATTCATTATTTCAGCTGAAAAATGCTTAGTTTATGATTTATAGTCAACATTAATGAAAAGTTCCAAACAAGCGTTTTCAGCCCGAGTGGAGCACATTTTGACCGTTTTTTTAAAAACATCATTGTACATTGAAATTTCTGCTTGCGTATGCTTTAGAAGCAAGAATTAAGAGGACTACATTCATTATTTCAGCTGAAAAATGCTTACTTTATGATTTATAGTCAACATTAATGAAATGTCCCCAACAGCGTTTTCAGCCCGAGTGGAGCACATTTTGACTGTTTTTTTTTTAAACATCATTGTACATTGAAATTTCTGCTTGCATATGCTTTAGAAGCAAGAATTAAGAGGACTACATTCATTATTTCAGCTGAAAAATGCTTAGTTTATGATTTATAGTCAACATTAATGAAATGTTCCAAACAAGCGTTTTCAGCCCGAGTGGAGCACATTTTGACCGTTTTTTTAAAAACATCATTGTACATTGAAATTTCTGTTTGCGTATGGTTTAGAAGCAAGAATTAAGAGGACTACATTCATTATTTCAGCTGAAAAATGCTTAGTTTATGATTTATAGTCAACATTAATGAAATGTCCCAAACAAGCGTTTTCAGCCCGAGTGGAGCACATTTTGACCGTTTTTTTAAAAACATCATTGTACATTGAAATTTCTGTTTGCGTATGCTTTAGAAGCAAGAATTAAGAGGACTACATTCATTATTTCAGCTGAAAAATGCTTAGTTTATGATTTATAGTCAACATTAATGAAATGTCCCCAACAGCGTTTTCAGCCCGAGTGGAGCACATTTTGACTGTTTTTTTAAAAACATCATTGTACATTGAAATTTCTGCTTGCGTATGCTTTAGAAGCAAGAATTAAGAGGACTACATTCATTATTTCAGCTGAAAAATGCTTAGTTTTTGATTTATAGTCAACATTAATGAAATGTCCCCAACAGCGTTTTCAGCCCTAAAGGAGCACATTTTGACTGTTTTTTTTAAAAACATCATTGTACATTGAAATTTCTGCTTGCGTATGCTTTAGAAGCAAGAATTAAGAGGACTACATTCATTATTTCAGCTGAAAAATGCTTAGTTTATGAATTATAGTCAACATTAATGAAATGTTCCAAACAAGCGTTTTCAGCCCGAGTGGAGCACATTTTGACCGTTTTTTTAAAAACATCATTGTACATTGAAATTTCTGTTTGCGTATGCTTTAGAAGCAAGAATTAAGAGGACTACATTCATTATTTCAGCTGAAAAATGCTTAGTTTATGATTTATAGTCAACATTAATGAAATGTTCCAAACAAGCGTTTTCAGCCCGAGTGGGGCACATTTTGACTGTTTTTTTTAAAAACATCATTGTACATTGAAATTTCTGCTTGCGTATGCTTTAGAAGCAAGAATTAAGAGGACTACATTCATTATTTCAGCTGAAAAATGCTTAGTTTATGATTTATAGTCAACATTAATGAAATGTCCCCAACAGCGTTTTCAGCCCGAGTGGAGCACATTTTGACTGTTTTTTTAAAAACATCATTGTACATTGAAATTTCTGCCTGCGTATGCTTTAGAAGCAAGAATTAAGAGGACTACATTCATTATTTCAGCTGTAAAATGCTTAGTTTATGATTTATAGTCAACATTAATGAAATGTCCCCAACAGCGTTTTCAGCCCGAGTGGAGCACATTTTGACTGTTTTTTTAAAAACATCATTGTACATTGAAATTTCTGCTTGCGTATGCTTTAGAAGCAAGAATTAAGAGGACTACATTCATTATTTCAGCTGAAAAATGCTTAGTTTATGATTTATAGTCAACATTAATGAAATGTCCCCAACAGCGTTTTCAGCCCGAGTGGAGCACATTTTGACTGTTTTTTTTTTAAACATCATTGTACATTGAAATTTCTGCTTGCATATGCTTTAGAAGCAAGAATTAAGAGGACTACATTCATTATTTCAGCTGAAAAATGCTTAGTTTATGATTTATAGTCAACATTAATGAAATGTTCCAAACAAGCGTTTTCAGCCCGAGTGGGGCACATTTTGACTGTTTTTTTTAAAAACATCATTGTACATTGAAATTTCTGCTTGCGTATGCTTTAGAAGCAAGAATTAAGAGGACTACATTCATTATTTCAGCTGAAAAATGCTTAGTTTATGATTTATAGTCAACATTAATGAAATGTCCCCAACAGCGTTTTCAGCCCGAGTGGAGCACATTTTGACTGTTTTTTTAAAAACATCATTGTACATTGAAATTTCTGCCTGCGTATGCTTTAGAAGCAAGAATTAAGAGGACTACATTCATTATTTCAGCTGTAAAATGCTTAGTTTATGATTTATAGTCAACATTAATGAAATGTCCCCAACAGCGTTTTCAGCCCGAGTGGAGCACATTTTGACTGTTTTTTTAAAAACATCATTGTACATTGAAATTTCTGCCTGCGTATGCTTTAGAAGCAAGAATTAAGAGGACTACATTCATTATTTCAGCTGTAAAATGCTTAGTTTATGATTTATAGTCAACATTAATGAAATGTCCCCAACAGCGTTTTCAGCCCGAGTGGAGCACATTTTGACTGTTTTTTTAAAAACATCATTGTACATTGAAATTTCTGCTTGCGTATGCTTTAGAAGCAAGAATTAAGAGGACTACATTCATTATTTCAGCTGAAAAATGCTTAGTTTATGATTTATAGTCAACATTAATGAAATGTCCCCAACAGCATTTTCAGCCCGAGTGGAGCACATTTTGACCGTTTTTTTAAAAACATCATTGTACATTGAAATTTCTGCTTGCGTATGCTTTAGAAGCAAGAATTAAGAGGACTACATTCATTATTTCAGCTGAAAAATGCTTAGTTTATGAATTATAGTCAACATTAATGAAATGTTCCAAACAAGCGTTTTCAGCCCGAGTGGAGCACATTTTGACCGTTTTTTTAAAAACATCATTGTACATTGAAATTTCTGTTTGCGTATGCTTTAGAAGCAAGAATTAAGACGACTACATTCATTATTTCAGCTGAAAAATGCTTAGTTTATGATTTATAGTCAACATTAATGTAATGTCCCAAACAAGCGTTTTCAGCCCGAGTGGAGCACATTTTGACCGTTTTTTTAAAAACATCATTGTACATTGAAATTTCTGCTTGCGTATGCTTTAGAAGCAAGAATTAAGAGGACTACATTCATTATTTCAGCTGAAAAATGCTTAGTTTATGATTTATAGTCAACATTAATGAAATGTCCCCAACAGCGTTTTCAGCCCGAGTGGAGCACATTTTGACTGTTTTTTTAAAAACATCATTGTACATTGAAATTTCTGCTTGCGTATGCTTTAGAAGCAAGAATTAAGAGGACTACATTCATTATTTCAGCTGAAAAATGCTTAGTTTATGATTTATAGTCAACATTAATGTAATGTCCCAAACAAGCGTTTTCAGCCCGAGTGGAGCACATTTTGACTGTTTTTTAAAAACATCATTGTACATTGAAATTTCTGCTTGCGTATGCTTTAGAAGCAAGAATTAAGAGGACTACATTCATTATTTCAGCTGAAAAATGCTTAGTTTATGATTTATAGTCAACATTAATGAAATGTCCCCAACAGCGTTTTCAGCCCGAGTGGAGCACATTTTGACTGTTTTTTTAAAAACATCATTGTACATTGAAATTTCTGCTTGCATATGCTTTAGAAGCAAGAATTAAGAGGACTACATTCATTATTTCAGCTGAAAAATGCTTAGTTTATGAATTATAGTCAACATTAATGAAATGTTCCAAACAAGCGTTTTCAGCCCGAGTGGAGCACATTTTGACCGTTTTTTTAAAAACATCATTGTACATTGAAATTTTCGTTTGCGTATGCTTTAGAAGCAAGAATTAAGAGGACTACATTCATTATTTCAGCTGAAAAATGCTTAGTTTATGATTTATAGTCAACATTAATGAAATGTCCCCAACAGCGTTTTCAGCCCGAGTGGAGCACATTTTGACTGTTTTTTTAAAAACATCATTGTACATTGAAATTTCTGCTTGCGTATGCTTTAGAAGCAAGAATTAAGAGGACTACATTCATTATTTCAGCTGAAAAATGCTTAGTTTATGATTTATAGTCAATATTAATGAAATGTCCCCAACAGCGTTTTCAGCCCGAGTGGAGCACATTTTGACTGTTTTTTTTAAAAACATCATTGTACATTGAAATTTCTGTTTGCGTATGCTTTAGAAGCAAGAATTAAGAGGACTACATTCATTATTTCAGCTGAAATATGCTTAGTTTTTTATTTATAGTCAACATTAATGAAATGTCCCCAACAGCGTTTTCAGCCCGAGTGGAGCACATTTTGACTGTTTTTTTAAAAACATCATTGTACATTGAAATTTCTGTTTGCGTATGCTTTAGAAGCAAGAATTAAGAGGACTACATTCATTATTTCAGCTGAAAAATGCTTAGTTTATGAATTATAGTCAACATTAATGAAATGTTCCAAACAAGCGTTTTCAGCCCGAGTGGAGCACATTTTGACTGTTTTTTTTAAAAACATCATTGTACATTGAAATTTCTGCTTGCGTATGCTTTAGAAGCAAGAATTAAGAGGACTACATTCATTATTTCAGCTGAAAAATGCTTAGTTTATGATTTATAGTCAACATTAATGAAATGTCCCCAACAGCGTTTTCAGCCCGAGTGGAGCACATTTTGACTGTTTTTTTAAAAACATCATTGTACATTGAAATTTCTGCCTGCGTATGCTTTAGAAGCAAGAATTAAGAGGACTACATTCATTATTTCAGCTGTAAAATGCTTAGTTTATGATTTATAGTCAACATTAATGAAATGTCCCCAACAGCGTTTTCAGCCCGAGTGGAGCACATTTTGACTGTTTTTTTAAAAACATCATTGTACATTGAAATTTCTGCTTGCGTATGCTTTAGAAGCAAGAATTAAGAGGACTACATTCATTATTTCAGCTGAAAAATGCTTAGTTTATGATTTATAGTCAACATTAATGAAATGTCCCCAACAGCGTTTTCAGCCCGAGTGGAGCACATTTTGACTGTTTTTTTTTTAAACATCATTGTACATTGAAATTTCTGCTTGCATATGCTTTAGAAGCAAGAATTAAGAGGACTACATTCATTATTTCAGCTGAAAAATGCTTAGTTTATGATTTATAGTCAACATTAATGAAATGTTCCAAACAAGCGTTTTCAGCCCGAGTGGGGCACATTTTGACTGTTTTTTTTAAAAACATCATTGTACATTGAAATTTCTGCTTGCGTATGCTTTAGAAGCAAGAATTAAGAGGACTACATTCATTATTTCAGCTGAAAAATGCTTAGTTTATGATTTATAGTCAACATTAATGAAATGTCCCCAACAGCGTTTTCAGCCCGAGTGGAGCACATTTTGACTGTTTTTTTAAAAACATCATTGTACATTGAAATTTCTGCCTGCGTATGCTTTAGAAGCAAGAATTAAGAGGACTACATTCATTATTTCAGCTGTAAAATGCTTAGTTTATGATTTATAGTCAACATTAATGAAATGTCCCCAACAGCGTTTTCAGCCCGAGTGGAGCACATTTTGACTGTTTTTTTAAAAACATCATTGTACATTGAAATTTCTGCTTGCGTATGCTTTAGAAGCAAGAATTAAGAGGACTACATTCATTATTTCAGCTGAAAAATGCTTAGTTTATGATTTATAGTCAACATTAATGAAATGTCCCCAACAGCATTTTCAGCCCGAGTGGAGCACATTTTGACCGTTTTTTTAAAAACATCATTGTACATTGAAATTTCTGCTTGCGTATGCTTTAGAAGCAAGAATTAAGAGGACTACATTCATTATTTCAGCTGAAAAATGCTTAGTTTATGAATTATAGTCAACATTAATGAAATGTTCCAAACAAGCGTTTTCAGCCCGAGTGGAGCACATTTTGACCGTTTTTTTAAAAACATCATTGTACATTGAAATTTCTGTTTGCGTATGCTTTAGAAGCAAGAATTAAGACGACTACATTCATTATTTCAGCTGAAAAATGCTTAGTTTATGATTTATAGTCAACATTAATGTAATGTCCCAAACAAGCGTTTTCAGCCCGAGTGGAGCACATTTTGACCGTTTTTTTAAAAACATCATTGTACATTGAAATTTCTGCTTGCGTATGCTTTAGAAGCAAGAATTAAGAGGACTACATTCATTATTTCAGCTGAAAAATGCTTAGTTTATGATTTATAGTCAACATTAATGAAATGTCCCCAACAGCGTTTTCAGCCCGAGTGGAGCACATTTTGACTGTTTTTTTAAAAACATCATTGTACATTGAAATTTCTGCTTGCGTATGCTTTAGAAGCAAGAATTAAGAGGACTACATTCATTATTTCAGCTGAAAAATGCTTAGTTTATGATTTATAGTCAACATTAATGTAATGTCCCAAACAAGCGTTTTCAGCCCGAGTGGAGCACATTTTGACTGTTTTTTAAAAACATCATTGTACATTGAAATTTCTGCTTGCGTATGCTTTAGAAGCAAGAATTAAGAGGACTACATTCATTATTTCAGCTGAAAAATGCTTAGTTTATGATTTATAGTCAACATTAATGAAATGTCCCCAACAGCGTTTTCAGCCCGAGTGGAGCACATTTTGACTGTTTTTTTAAAAACATCATTGTACATTGAAATTTCTGCTTGCATATGCTTTAGAAGCAAGAATTAAGAGGACTACATTCATTATTTCAGCTGAAAAATGCTTAGTTTATGAATTATAGTCAACATTAATGAAATGTTCCAAACAAGCGTTTTCAGCCCGAGTGGAGCACATTTTGACCGTTTTTTTAAAAACATCATTGTACATTGAAATTTTCGTTTGCGTATGCTTTAGAAGCAAGAATTAAGAGGACTACATTCATTATTTCAGCTGAAAAATGCTTAGTTTATGATTTATAGTCAACATTAATGAAATGTCCCCAACAGCGTTTTCAGCCCGAGTGGAGCACATTTTGACTGTTTTTTTAAAAACATCATTGTACATTGAAATTTCTGCTTGCGTATGCTTTAGAAGCAAGAATTAAGAGGACTACATTCATTATTTCAGCTGAAAAATGCTTAGTTTATGATTTATAGTCAATATTAATGTAATGTCCCAAACAAGCGTTTTCAGCCCGAGTGGAGCACATTTTGACCGTTTTTTTAAAAACATCATTGTACATTGAAATTTCTGCTTGCGTATGCTTTAGAAGCAAGAATTAAGAGGACTACATTCATTATTTCAGCTGAAAAATGCTTAGTTTATGATTTATAGTCAACATTAATGAAATGTCCCCAACAGCGTTTTCAGCCCGAGTGGAGCACATTTTGACTGTTTTTTTAAAAACATCATTGTACATTGAAATTTCTGCTTGCGTATGCTTTAGAAGCAAGAATTAAGAGGACTACATTCATTATTTCAGCTGAAAAATGCTTAGTTTATGATTTATAGTCAACATTAATGTAATGTCCCAAACAAGCGTTTTCAGCCCGAGTGGAGCACATTTTGACTGTTTTTTAAAAACATCATTGTACATTGAAATTTCTGCTTGCGTATGCTTTAGAAGCAAGAATTAAGAGGACTACATTCATTATTTCAGCTGAAAAATGCTTAGTTTATGATTTATAGTCAACATTAATGAAATGTCCCCAACAGCGTTTTCAGCCCGAGTGGAGCACATTTTGACTGTTTTTTTAAAAACATCATTGTACATTGAAATTTCTGCTTGCATATGCTTTAGAAGCAAGAATTAAGAGGACTACATTCATTATTTCAGCTGAAAAATGCTTAGTTTATGAATTATAGTCAACATTAATGAAATGTTCCAAACAAGCGTTTTCAGCCCGAGTGGAGCACATTTTGACCGTTTTTTTAAAAACATCATTGTACATTGAAATTTTCGTTTGCGTATGCTTTAGAAGCAAGAATTAAGAGGACTACATTCATTATTTCAGCTGAAAAATGCTTAGTTTATGATTTATAGTCAACATTAATGAAATGTCCCCAACAGCGTTTTCAGCCCGAGTGGAGCACATTTTGACTGTTTTTTTAAAAACATCATTGTACATTGAAATTTCTGCTTGCGTATGCTTTAGAAGCAAGAATTAAGAGGACTACATTCATTATTTCAGCTGAAAAATGCTTAGTTTATGATTTATAGTCAATATTAATGAAATGTCCCCAACAGCGTTTTCAGCCCGAGTGGAGCACATTTTGACTGTTTTTTTTAAAAACATCATTGTACATTGAAATTTCTGTTTGCGTATGCTTTAGAAGCAAGAATTAAGAGGACTACATTCATTATTTCAGCTGAAATATGCTTAGTTTTTGATTTATAGTCAACATTAATGAAATGTCCCCAACAGCGTTTTCAGCCCGAGTGGAGCACATTTTGACTGTTTTTTTAAAAACATCATTGTACATTGAAATTTCTGTTTGCGTATGCTTTAGAAGCAAGAATTAAGAGGACTACATTCATTATTTCAGCTGAAAAATGCTTAGTTTATGAATTATAGTCAACATTAATGAAATGTTCCAAACAAGCGTTTTCAGCCCGAGTGGAGCACATTTTGACTGTTTTTTTTAAAAACATCATTGTACATTGAAATTTCTGCTTGCGTATGCTTTAGAAGCAAGAATTAAGAGGACTACATTCATTATTTCAGCTGAAAAATGCTTAGTTTATGATTTATAGTCAACATTAATGAAATGTCCCCAACAGCGTTTTCAGCCCGAGTGGAGCACATTTTGACTGTTTTTTTAAAAACATCATTGTACATTGAAATTTCTGCCTGCGTATGCTTTAGAAGCAAGAATTAAGAGGACTACATTCATTATTTCAGCTGTAAAATGCTTAGTTTATGATTTATAGTCAACATTAATGAAATGTCCCCAACAGCGTTTTCAGCCCGAGTGGAGCACATTTTGACTGTTTTTTTAAAAACATCATTGTACATTGAAATTTCTGCTTGCGTATGCTTTAGAAGCAAGAATTAAGAGGACTACATTCATTATTTCAGCTGAAAAATGCTTAGTTTATGATTTATAGTCAACATTAATGAAATGTCCCCAACAGCGTTTTCAGCCCGAGTGGGGCACATTTTGACTGTTTTTTTTAAAAACATCATTGTACATTGAAATTTCTGCTTGCGTATGCTTTAGAAGCAAGAATTAAGAGGACTACATTCATTATTTCAGCTGAAAAATGCTTAGTTTATGATTTATAGTCAACATTAATGAAATGTCCCCAACAGCGTTTTCAGCCCGAGTGGAGCACATTTTGACTGTTTTTTTAAAAACATCATTGTACATTGAAATTTCTGCCTGCGTATGCTTTAGAAGCAAGAATTAAGAGGACTATATTCATTATTTCAGCTGTAAAATGCTTAGTTTTTGATTTATAGTCAACATTAATGAAATGTCCCCAACAGCGTTTTCAGCCCGAGTGGAGCACATTTTGACTGTTTTTTTAAAAACATCATTGTACATTGAAATTTCTGCTTGCGTATGCTTTAGAAGCAAGAATTAAGAGGACTACATTCATTATTTCAGCTGAAAAATGCTTAGTTTATGATTTATAGTCAACATTAATGAAATGTCCCCAACAGCATTTTCAGCCCGAGTGGAGCACATTTTGACCGTTTTTTTAAAAACATCATTGTACATTGAAATTTCTGCTTGCGTATGCTTTAGAAGCAAGAATTAAGAGGACTACATTCATTATTTCAGCTGAAAAATGCTTAGTTTATGAATTATAGTCAACATTAATGAAATGTTCCAAACAAGCGTTTTCAGCCCGAGTGGAGCACATTTTGACCGTTTTTTTAAAAACATCATTGTACATTGAAATTTCTGTTTGCGTATGCTTTAGAAGCAAGAATTAAGACGACTACATTCATTATTTCAGCTGAAAAATGCTTAGTTTATGATTTATAGTCAACATTAATGTAATGTCCCAAACAAGCGTTTTCAGCCCGAGTGGAGCACATTTTGACCGTTTTTTTAAAAACATCATTGTACATTGAAATTTCTGCTTGCGTATGCTTTAGAAGCAAGAATTAAGAGGACTACATTCATTATTTCAGCTGAAAAATGCTTAGTTTATGATTTATAGTCAACATTAATGAAATGTCCCCAACAGCGTTTTCAGCCCGAGTGGAGCACATTTTGACTGTTTTTTTAAAAACATCATTGTACATTGAAATTTCTGCTTGCGTATGCTTTAGAAGCAAGAATTAAGAGGACTACATTCATTATTTCAGCTGAAAAATGCTTAGTTTATGATTTATAGTCAACATTAATGTAATGTCCCAAACAAGCGTTTTCAGCCCGAGTGGAGCACATTTTGACTGTTTTTTAAAAACATCATTGTACATTGAAATTTCTGCTTGCGTATGCTTTAGAAGCAAGAATTAAGAGGACTACATTCATTATTTCAGCTGAAAAATGCTTAGTTTATGATTTATAGTCAACATTAATGAAATGTCCCCAACAGCGTTTTCAGCCCGAGTGGAGCACATTTTGACTGTTTTTTTAAAAACATCATTGTACATTGAAATTTCTGCTTGCATATGCTTTAGAAGCAAGAATTAAGAGGACTACATTCATTATTTCAGCTGAAAAATGCTTAGTTTATGAATTATAGTCAACATTAATGAAATGTTCCAAACAAGCGTTTTCAGCCCGAGTGGAGCACATTTTGACCGTTTTTTTAAAAACATCATTGTACATTGAAATTTTCGTTTGCGTATGCTTTAGAAGCAAGAATTAAGAGGACTACATTCATTATTTCAGCTGAAAAATGCTTAGTTTATGATTTATAGTCAACATTAATGAAATGTCCCCAACAGCGTTTTCAGCCCGAGTGGAGCACATTTTGACTGTTTTTTTAAAAACATCATTGTACATTGAAATTTCTGCTTGCGTATGCTTTAGAAGCAAGAATTAAGAGGACTACATTCATTATTTCAGCTGAAAAATGCTTAGTTTATGATTTATAGTCAACATTAATGAAATGTCCCCAACAGCGTTTTCAGCCCGAGTGGAGCACATTTTGACTGTTTTTTTAAAAACATCATTGTACATTGAAATTTCTGCTTGCGTATGCTTTAGAAGCAAGAATTAAGAGGACTACATTCATTATTTCAGCTGAAAAATGCTTAGTTTATGATTTATAGTCAACATTAATGAAATGTCCCCAACAGCGTTTTCAGCCCGAGTGGAGCACATTTTGACTGTTTTTTTAAAAACATCATTGTACATTGAAATTTCTGCCTGCGTATGCTTTAGAAGCAAGAATTAAGAGGACTACATTCATTATTTCAGCTGTAAAATGCTTAGTTTATGATTTATAGTCAACATTAATGAAATGTCCCCAACAGCGTTTTCAGCCCGAGTGGAGCACATTTTGACTGTTTTTTTAAAAACATCATTGTACATTGAAATTTCTGCTTGCGTATGCTTTAGAAGCAAGAATTAAGAGGACTACATTCATTATTTCAGCTGAAAAATGCTTAGTTTATGATTTATAGTCAACATTAATGAAATGTCCCCAACAGCGTTTTCAGCCCGAGTGGAGCACATTTTGACTGTTTTTTTTTTAAACATCATTGTACATTGAAATTTCTGCTTGCATATGCTTTAGAAGCAAGAATTAAGAGGACTACATTCATTATTTCAGCTGAAAAATGCTTAGTTTATGATTTATAGTCAACATTAATGAAATGTTCCAAACAAGCGTTTTCAGCCCGAGTGGGGCACATTTTGACTGTTTTTTTTAAAAACATCATTGTACATTGAAATTTCTGCTTGCGTATGCTTTAGAAGCAAGAATTAAGAGGACTACATTCATTATTTCAGCTGAAAAATGCTTAGTTTATGATTTATAGTCAACATTAATGAAATGTCCCCAACAGCGTTTTCAGCCCGAGTGGAGCACATTTTGACTGTTTTTTTAAAAACATCATTGTACATTGAAATTTCTGCCTGCGTATGCTTTAGAAGCAAGAATTAAGAGGACTACATTCATTATTTCAGCTGTAAAATGCTTAGTTTATGATTTATAGTCAACATTAATGAAATGTCCCCAACAGCGTTTTCAGCCCGAGTGGAGCACATTTTGACTGTTTTTTTAAAAACATCATTGTACATTGAAATTTCTGCTTGCGTATGCTTTAGAAGCAAGAATTAAGAGGACTACATTCATTATTTCAGCTGAAAAATGCTTAGTTTATGATTTATAGTCAACATTAATGAAATGTCCCCAACAGCATTTTCAGCCCGAGTGGAGCACATTTTGACCGTTTTTTTAAAAACATCATTGTACATTGAAATTTCTGCTTGCGTATGCTTTAGAAGCAAGAATTAAGAGGACTACATTCATTATTTCAGCTGAAAAATGCTTAGTTTATGAATTATAGTCAACATTAATGAAATGTTCCAAACAAGCGTTTTCAGCCCGAGTGGAGCACATTTTGACCGTTTTTTTAAAAACATCATTGTACATTGAAATTTCTGTTTGCGTATGCTTTAGAAGCAAGAATTAAGAGGACTACATTCATTATTTCAGCTGAAAAATGCTTAGTTTATGATTTATAGTCAACATTAATGAAATGTTCCAAACAAGCGTTTTCAGCCCGAGTGGAGCACATTTTGACCGTTTTTTTAAAAACATCATTGTACATTGAAATTTCTGCTTGCGTATGCTTTAGAAGCAAATATTAAGAGGACAACATTCATTATTTCAGCTGAAAAATGCTTAGTTTATGATTTATAGTCAACATTAATGAAATGTCCCCAACAGCGTTTTCAGCCCGAGTGGAGCACATTTTGACTTTTTTTTTTAAACATCATTGTACATTGAAATTTCTGCTTACATATGCTTTAGAAGCAAGAATTAAGAGGACTACATTCATTATTTCAGCTGAAAAATGCTTAGTTTATGATTTATAGTCAACATTAATGAAATGTTCCAAACAAGCGTTTTCAGCCCGAGTGGAGCACATTTTGACCGTTTTTTTAAAAACATCATTGTACATTGAAATTTCTGTTTGTGTATGCTTTAGAAGCAAGAATTAAGAGGACTACATTCATTATTTCAGCTGAAAAATGCTTAGTTTATGATTTATAGTCAACATTAATGAAATGTTCCAAACAAGCGTTTTCAGCCCGAGTGGGGCACATTTTGACTGTTTTTTTTAAAAACATCATTGTACATTGAAATTTCTGCTTGCGTATGCTTTAGAAGCAAGAATTAAGAGGACTACATTCATTATTTCAGCTGAAAAATGCTTAGTTTATGATTTATAGTCAACATTAATGAAATGTCCCCAACAGCGTTTTCAGCCCGAGTGGAGCACATTTTGACTGTTTTTTTAAAAACATCATGGTACATTGAAATTTCTGCCTGCGTATGCTTTAGAAGCAAGAATTAAGAGGACTACATTCATTATTTCAGCTGTAAAATGCTTAGTTTATGATTTATAGTCAACATTAATGAAATGTCCCCAACAGCGTTTTCAGCCCGAGTGGAGCACATTTTGACTGTTTTTTTAAAAACATCATTGTACATTGAAATTTCTGCTTGCGTATGCTTTAGAAGCAAGAATTAAGAGGACTACATTCATTATTTCAGCTGAAAAATGCTTAGTTTATGATTTATAGTCAACATTAATGAAATGTCCCCAACAGCGTTTTCAGCCCGAGTGGAGCACATTTTGACTGTTTTTTTTTTAAACATCATTGTACATTGAAATTTCTGCTTGCATATGCTTTAGAAGCAAGAATTAAGAGGACTACATTCATTATTTCAGCTGAAAAATGCTTAGTTTATGATTTATAGTCAACATTAATGAAATGTTCCAAACAAGCGTTTCCAGCCCGAGTGGGGCACATTTTGACTGTTTTTTTTAAAAACATCATTGTACATTGAAATTTCTGCTTGCGTATGCTTTAGAAGCAAGAATTAAGAGGACTACATTCATTATTTCAGCTGAAAAATGCTTAGTTTATGATTTATAGTCAACATTAATGAAATGTCCCCAACAGCGTTTTCAGCCCGAGTGGAGCACATTTTGACTGTTTTTTTAAAAACATCATTGTACATTGAAATTTCTGCCTGCGTATGCTTTAGAAGCAAGAATTAAGAGGACTACATTCATTATTTCAGCTGTAAAATGCTTAGTTTATGATTTATAGTCAACATTAATGAAATGTCCCCAACAGCGTTTTCAGCCCGAGTGGAGCACATTTTGACTGTTTTTTTAAAAACATCATTGTACATTGAAATTTCTGCTTGCGTATGCTTTAGAAGCAAGAATTAAGAGGACTACATTCATTATTTCAGCTGAAAAATGCTTAGTTTATGATTTATAGTCAACATTAATGAAATGTCCCCAACAGCATTTTCAGCCCGAGTGGAGCACATTTTGACCGTTTTTTTAAAAACATCATTGTACATTGAAATTTCTGCTTGCGTATGCTTTAGAAGCAAGAATTAAGAGGACTACATTCATTATTTCAGCTGAAAAATGCTTAGTTTATGAATTATAGTCAACATTAATGAAATGTTCCAAACAAGCGTTTTCAGCCCGAGTGGAGCACATTTTGACCGTTTTTTTAAAAACATCATTGTACATTGAAATTTCTGTTTGCGTATGCTTTAGAAGCAAGAATTAAGACGACTACATTCATTATTTCAGCTGAAAAATGCTTAGTTTATGATTTATAGTCAACATTAATGTAATGTCCCAAACAAGCGTTTTCAGCCCGAGTGGAGCACATTTTGACCGTTTTTTTAAAAACATCATTGTACATTGAAATTTCTGCTTGCGTATGCTTTAGAAGCAAGAATTAAGAGGACTACATTCATTATTTCAGCTGAAAAGTGCTTAGTTTATGATTTATAGTCAACATTAATGAAATGTCCCCAACAGCGTTTTCAGCCCGAGTGGAGCACATTTTGACTGTTTTTTTAAAAACATCATTGTACATTGAAATTTCTGCTTGCGTATGCTTTAGAAGCAAGAATTAAGAGGACTACATTCATTATTTCAGCTGAAAAATGCTTAGTTTATGATTTATAGTCAACATTAATGTAATGTCCCAAACAAGCGTTTTCAGCCCGAGTGGAGCACATTTTGACTGTTTTTTAAAAACATCATTGTACATTGAAATTTCTGCTTGCGTATGCTTTAGAAGCAAGAATTAAGAGGACTACATTCATTATTTCAGCTGAAAAATGCTTAGTTTATGATTTATAGTCAACATTAATGAAATGTCCCCAACAGCGTTTTCAGCCCGAGTGGAGCACATTTTGACTGTTTTTTTAAAAACATCATTGTACATTGAAATTTCTGCCTGCGTATGCTTTAGAAGCAAGAATTAAGAGGACTACATTCATTATTTCAGCTGTAAAATGCTTAGTTTATGATTTATAGTCAACATTAATGAAATGTTCCAAACAAGCGTTTTCAGCCCGAGTGGAGCACATTTTGACCGTTTTTTTAAAAACATCATTGTACATTGAAATTTCTGTTTGCGTATGCTTTAGAAGCAAGAATTAAGAGGACTACATTCATTATTTCAGCTGAAAAATGCTTAGTTTATGATTTATAGTCAACATTAATGAAATGTTCCAAACAAGCGTTTTCAGCCCGAGTGGAGCACATTTTGACCGTTTTTTTAAAAACATCATTGTACATTGAAATTTCTGCTTGCGTATGCTTTAGAAGCAAATATTAAGAGGACAACATTCATTATTTCAGCTGAAAAATGCTTAGTTTATGATTTATAGTCAACATTAATGAAATGTCCCCAACAGCGTTTTCAGCCCGAGTGGAGCACATTTTGACTTTTTTTTTTAAACATCATTGTACATTGAAATTTCTGCTTACATATGCTTTAGAAGCAAGAATTAAGAGGACTACATTCATTATTTCAGCTGAAAAATGCTTAGTTTATGATTTATAGTCAACATTAATGAAATGTTCCAAACAAGCGTTTTCAGCCCGAGTGGAGCACATTTTGACCGTTTTTTTAAAAACATCATTGTACATTGAAATTTCTGTTTGTGTATGCTTTAGAAGCAAGAATTAAGAGGACTACATTCATTATTTCAGCTGAAAAATGCTTAGTTTATGATTTATAGTCAACATTAATGAAATGTTCCAAACAAGCGTTTTCAGCCCGAGTGGGGCACATTTTGACTGTTTTTTTTAAAAACATCATTGTACATTGAAATTTCTGCTTGCGTATGCTTTAGAAGCAAGAATTAAGAGGACTACATTCATTATTTCAGCTGAAAAATGCTTAGTTTATGATTTATAGTCAACATTAATGAAATGTCCCCAACAGCGTTTTCAGCCCGAGTGGAGCACATTTTGACTGTTTTTTTAAAAACATCATTGTACATTGAAATTTCTGCCTGCGTATGCTTTAGAAGCAAGAATTAAGAGGACTACATTCATTATTTCAGCTGTAAAATGCTTAGTTTATGATTTATAGTCAACATTAATGAAATGTCCCCAACAGCGTTTTCAGCCCGAGTGGAGCACATTTTGACTGTTTTTTTAAAAACATCATTGTACATTGAAATTTCTGCTTGCGTATGCTTTAGAAGCAAGAATTAAGAGGACTACATTCATTATTTCAGCTGAAAAATGCTTAGTTTATGATTTATAGTCAACATTAATGAAATGTCCCCAACAGCGTTTTCAGCCCGAGTGGAGCACATTTTGACTGTTTTTTTTTTAAACATCATTGTACATTGAAATTTCTGCTTGCATATGCTTTAGAAGCAAGAATTAAGAGGACTACATTCATTATTTCAGCTGAAAAATGCTTAGTTTATGATTTATAGTCAACATTAATGAAATGTTCCAAACAAGCGTTTTCAGCCCGAGTGGGGCACATTTTGACTGTTTTTTTTAAAAACATCATTGTACATTGAAATTTCTGCTTGCGTATGCTTTAGAAGCAAGAATTAAGAGGACTACATTCATTATTTCAGCTGAAAAATGCTTAGTTTATGATTTATAGTCAACATTAATGAAATGTCCCCAACAGCGTTTTCAGCCCGAGTGGAGCACATTTTGACTGTTTTTTTAAAAACATCATTGTACATTGAAATTTCTGCCTGCGTATGCTTTAGAAGCAAGAATTAAGAGGACTACATTCATTATTTCAGCTGTAAAATGCTTAGTTTATGATTTATAGTCAACATTAATGAAATGTCCCCAACAGCGTTTTCAGCCCGAGTGGAGCACATTTTGACTGTTTTTTTAAAAACATCATTGTACATTGAAATTTCTGCTTGCGTATGCTTTAGAAGCAAGAATTAAGAGGACTACATTCATTATTTCAGCTGAAAAATGCTTAGTTTATGATTTATAGTCAACATTAATGAAATGTCCCCAACAGCATTTTCAGCCCGAGTGGAGCACATTTTGACCGTTTTTTTAAAAACATCATTGTACATTGAAATTTCTGCTTGCGTATGCTTTAGAAGCAAGAATTAAGAGGACTACATTCATTATTTCAGCTGAAAAATGCTTAGTTTATGAATTATAGTCAACATTAATGAAATGTTCCAAACAAGCGTTTTCAGCCCGAGTGGAGCACATTTTGACCGTTTTTTTAAAAACATCATTGTACATTGAAATTTCTGTTTGCGTATGCTTTAGAAGCAAGAATTAAGACGACTACATTCATTATTTCAGCTGAAAAATGCTTAGTTTATGATTTATAGTCAACATTAATGTAATGTCCCAAACAAGCGTTTTCAGCCCGAGTGGAGCACATTTTGACCGTTTTTTTAAAAACATCATTGTACATTGAAATTTCTGCTTGCGTATGCTTTAGAAGCAAGAATTAAGAGGACTACATTCATTATTTCAGCTGAAAAGTGCTTAGTTTATGATTTATAGTCAACATTAATGAAATGTCCCCAACAGCGTTTTCAGCCCGAGTGGAGCACATTTTGACTGTTTTTTTAAAAACATCATTGTACATTGAAATTTCTGCTTGCGTATGCTTTAGAAGCAAGAATTAAGAGGACTACATTCATTATTTCAGCTGAAAAATGCTTAGTTTATGATTTATAGTCAACATTAATGTAATGTCCCAAACAAGCGTTTTCAGCCCGAGTGGAGCACATTTTGACTGTTTTTTAAAAACATCATTGTACATTGAAATTTCTGCTTGCGTATGCTTTAGAAGCAAGAATTAAGAGGACTACATTCATTATTTCAGCTGAAAAATGCTTAGTTTATGATTTATAGTCAACATTAATGAAATGTCCCCAACAGCGTTTTCAGCCCGAGTGGAGCACATTTTGACTGTTTTTTTAAAAACATCATTGTACATTGAAATTTCTGCCTGCGTATGCTTTAGAAGCAAGAATTAAGAGGACTACATTCATTATTTCAGCTGTAAAATGCTTAGTTTATGATTTATAGTCAACATTAATGAAATGTCCCCAACAGCGTTTTCAGCCCGAGTGGAGCACATTTTGACTGTTTTTTTAAAAACATCATTGTACATTGAAATTTCTGCTTGCGTATGCTTTAGAAGCAAGAATTAAGAGGACTACATTCATTATTTCAGCTGAAAAATGCTTAGTTTATGATTTATAGTCAACATTAATGAAATGTCCCCAACAGCATTTTCAGCCCGAGTGGAGCACATTTTGACCGTTTTTTTAAAAACATCATTGTACATTGAAATTTCTGCTTGCGTATGCTTTAGAAGCAAGAATTAAGAGGACTACATTCATTATTTCAGCTGAAAAATGCTTAGTTTATGAATTATAGTCAACATTAATGAAATGTTCCAAACAAGCGTTTTCAGCCCGAGTGGAGCACATTTTGACCGTTTTTTTAAAAACATCATTGTACATTGAAATTTCTGTTTGCGTATGCTTTAGAAGCAAGAATTAAGACGACTACATTCATTATTTCAGCTGAAAAATGCTTAGTTTATGATTTATAGTCAACATTAATGTAATGTCCCAAACAAGCGTTTTCAGCCCGAGTGGAGCACATTTTGACTGTTTTTTTAAAAACATCATTGTACATTGAAATTTCTGCTTGCGTATGCTTTAGAAGCAAGAATTAAGAGGACTACATTCATTATTTCAGCTGAAAAGTGCTTAGTTTATGATTTATAGTCAACATTAATGAAATGTCCCCAACAGCGTTTTCAGCCCGAGTGGAGCACATTTTGACTGTTTTTTTAAAAACATCATTGTACATTGAAATTTCTGCTTGCGTATGCTTTAGAAGCAAGAATTAAGAGGACTACATTCATTATTTCAGCTGAAAAATGCTTAGTTTATGATTTATAGTCAACATTAATGTAATGTCCCAAACAAGCGTTTTCAGCCCGAGTGGAGCACATTTTGACTGTTTTTTAAAAACATCATTGTACATTGAAATTTCTGCTTGCGTATGCTTTAGAAGCAAGAATTAAGAGGACTACATTCATTATTTCAGCTGAAAAATGCTTAGTTTATGATTTATAGTCAACATTAATGAAATGTCCCCAACAGCGTTTTCAGCCCGAGTGGAGCACATTTTGACTGTTTTTTTAAAAACATCATTGTACATTGAAATTTCTGCTTGCATATGCTTTAGAAGCAAGAATTAAGAGGACTACATTCATTTTTTCAGCTGAAAAATGCTTAGTTTATGATTTATAGTCAACATTAATGAAATGTCCCCAACAGCGTTTTCAGCCCGAGTGGAGCACATTTTGACTGTTTTTTAAAAAACATCATTGTACATTGAAATTTCTGCTTGCGTATGCTTTAGAAGCAAGAATTAAGAGGACTACATTCATTATTTCAGCTGAAAAACGCTTAGTTTTTGATTTATAGTCAACATTAATGAAATGTCCCCAACAGCGTTTTCAGCCCGAGTGGAGCACATTTTGACTGTTTTTTTTTTAAACATCATTGTACATTGAAATTTCTGCTTGCATATGCTTTAGAAGCAAGAATTAAGAGGACTACATTCATTATTTCAGCTGAAAAATGCTTAGTTTATGATTTATAGTCAACATTAATGAAATGTTCCAAACAAGCGTTTTCAGCCCGAGTGGAGCACATTTTGACCGTTTTTTTAAAAACATCATTGTACATTGAAATTTCTGTTTGCGTATGCTTTAGAAGCAAGAATTAAGAGGACTACATTCATTATTTCAGCTGAAAAATGCTTAGTTTATGATTTATAGTCAACATTAATGAAATGTCCCAAACAAGCGTTTTCAGCCCGAGTGGAGCACATTTTGACCGTTTTTTTAAAAACATCATTGTACATTGAAATTTCTGTTTGCGTATGCTTTAGAAGCAAGAATTAAGAGGACTACATTCATTATTTCAGCTGAAAAATGCTTAGTTTATGATTTATAGTCAACATTAATGAAATGTCCCCAACAGCGTTTTCAGCCCGAGTGGAGCACATTTTGACTGTTTTTTTAAAAACATCATTGTACATTGAAATTTCTGCTTGCGTATGCTTTAGAAGCAAGAATTAAGAGGACTACATTCATTATTTCAGCTGAAAAATGCTTAGTTTTTGATTTATAGTCAACATTAATGAAATGTCCCCAACAGCGTTTTCAGCCCTAAAGGAGCACATTTTGACTGTTTTTTTTAAAAACATCATTGTACATTGAAATTTCTGCTTGCGTATGCTTTAGAAGCAAGAATTAAGAGGACTACATTCATTATTTCAGCTGAAAAATGCTTAGTTTATGAATTATAGTCAACATTAATGAAATGTTCCAAACAAGCGTTTTCAGCCCGAGTGGAGCACATTTTGACCGTTTTTTTAAAAACATCATTGTACATTGAAATTTCTGTTTGCGTATGCTTTAGAAGCAAGAATTAAGAGGACTACATTCATTATTTCAGCTGAAAAATGCTTAGTTTATGATTTATAGTCAACATTAATGAAATGTTCCAAACAAGCGTTTTCAGCCCGAGTGGGGCACATTTTGACTGTTTTTTTTAAAAACATCATTGTACATTGAAATTTCTGCTTGCGTATGCTTTAGAAGCAAGAATTAAGAGGACTACATTCATTATTTCAGCTGAAAAATGCTTAGTTTATGATTTATAGTCAACATTAATGAAATGTCCCCAACAGCGTTTTCAGCCCGAGTGGAGCACATTTTGACTGTTTTTTTAAAAACATCATTGTACATTGAAATTTCTGCCTGCGTATGCTTTAGAAGCAAGAATTAAGAGGACTACATTCATTATTTCAGCTGTAAAATGCTTAGTTTATGATTTATAGTCAACATTAATGAAATGTCCCCAACAGCGTTTTCAGCCCGAGTGGAGCACATTTTGACTGTTTTTTTAAAAACATCATTGTACATTGAAATTTCTGCTTGCGTATGCTTTAGAAGCAAGAATTAAGAGGACTACATTCATTATTTCAGCTGAAAAATGCTTAGTTTATGATTTATAGTCAACATTAATGAAATGTCCCCAACAGCGTTTTCAGCCCGAGTGGAGCACATTTTGACTGTTTTTTTTTTAAACATCATTGTACATTGAAATTTCTGCTTGCATATGCTTTAGAAGCAAGAATTAAGAGGACTACATTCATTATTTCAGCTGAAAAATGCTTAGTTTATGATTTATAGTCAACATTAATGAAATGTTCCAAACAAGCGTTTTCAGCCCGAGTGGAGCACATTTTGACCGTTTTTTTAAAAACATCATTGTACATTGAAATTTTCGTTTGCGTATGCTTTAGAAGCAAGAATTAAGAGGACTACATTCATTATTTCAGCTGAAAAATGCTTAGTTTATGATTTATAGTCAACATTAATGAAATGTTCCAAACAAGCGTTTTCAGCCCGAGTGGAGCACATTTTGACCGTTTTTTTAAAAACATCATTGTACATTGAAATTTTCGTTTGCGTATGCTTTAGAAGCAAGAATTAAGAGGACTACATTCATTATTTCAGCTGAAAAATGCTTAGTTTATGATTTATAGTCAACATTAATGAAATGTCCCCAACAGCGTTTTCAGCCCGAGTGGAGCACATTTTGACTGTTTTTTTAAAAACATCATTGTACATTGAAATTTCTGCTTGCGTATGCTTTAGAAGCAAGAATTAAGAGGACTACATTCATTATTTCAGCTGAAAAATGCTTAGTTTATGATTTATAGTCAACATTAATGAAATGTCCCCAACAGCGTTTTCAGCCCGAGTGGAGCACATTTTGACTGTTTTTTTAAAAACATCATTGTACATTGAAATTTCTGCCTGCGTATGCTTTAGAAGCAAGAATTAAGAGGACTACATTCATTATTTCAGCTGTAAAATGCTTAGTTTATGATTTATAGTCAACATTAATGAAATGTCCCCAACAGCGTTTTCAGCCCGAGTGGAGCACATTTTGACTGTTTTTTTAAAAACATCATTGTACATTGAAATTTCTGCTTGCGTATGCTTTAGAAGCAAGAATTAAGAGGACTACATTCATTATTTCAGCTGAAAAATGCTTAGTTTATGATTTATAGTCAACATTAATGAAATGTCCCCAACAGCATTTTCAGCCCGAGTGGAGCACATTTTGACCGTTTTTTTAAAAACATCATTGTACATTGAAATTTCTGCTTGCGTATGCTTTAGAAGCAAGAATTAAGAGGACTACATTCATTATTTCAGCTGAAAAATGCTTAGTTTATGAATTATAGTCAACATTAATGAAATGTTCCAAACAAGCGTTTTCAGCCCGAGTGGAGCACATTTTGACCGTTTTTTTAAAAACATCATTGTACATTGAAATTTCTGTTTGCGTATGCTTTAGAAGCAAGAATTAAGACGACTACATTCATTATTTCAGCTGAAAAATGCTTAGTTTATGATTTATAGTCAACATTAATGTAATGTCCCAAACAAGCGTTTTCAGCCCGAGTGGAGCACATTTTGACCGTTTTTTTAAAAACATCATTGTACATTGAAATTTCTGCTTGCGTATGCTTTAGAAGCAAGAATTAAGAGGACTACATTCATTATTTCAGCTGAAAAATGCTTAGTTTATGATTTATAGTCAACATTAATGAAATGTCCCCAACAGCGTTTTCAGCCCGAGTGGAGCACATTTTGACTGTTTTTTTAAAAACATCATTGTACATTGAAATTTCTGCTTGCGTATGCTTTAGAAGCAAGAATTAAGAGGACTACATTCATTATTTCAGCTGAAAAATGCTTAGTTTATGATTTATAGTCAACATTAATGTAATGTCCCAAACAAGCGTTTTCAGCCCGAGTGGAGCACATTTTGACTGTTTTTTAAAAACATCATTGTACATTGAAATTTCTGCTTGCGTATGCTTTAGAAGCAAGAATTAAGAGGACTACATTCATTATTTCAGCTGAAAAATGCTTAGTTTATGATTTATAGTCAACATTAATGAAATGTCCCCAACAGCGTTTTCAGCCCGAGTGGAGCACATTTTGACTGTTTTTTTAAAAACATCATTGTACATTGAAATTTCTGCTTGCATATGCTTTAGAAGCAAGAATTAAGAGGACTACATTCATTATTTCAGCTGAAAAATGCTTAGTTTATGAATTATAGTCAACATTAATGAAATGTTCCAAACAAGCGTTTTCAGCCCGAGTGGAGCACATTTTGACCGTTTTTTTAAAAACATCATTGTACATTGAAATTTTCGTTTGCGTATGCTTTAGAAGCAAGAATTAAGAGGACTACATTCATTATTTCAGCTGAAAAATGCTTAGTTTATGATTTATAGTCAACATTAATGAAATGTCCCCAACAGCGTTTTCAGCCCGAGTGGAGCACATTTTGACTGTTTTTTTAAAAACATCATTGTACATTGAAATTTCTGCTTGCGTATGCTTTAGAAGCAAGAATTAAGAGGACTACATTCATTATTTCAGCTGAAAAATGCTTAGTTTATGATTTATAGTCAATATTAATGAAATGTCCCCAACAGCGTTTTCAGCCCGAGTGGAGCACATTTTGACTGTTTTTTTTAAAAACATCATTGTACATTGAAATTTCTGTTTGCGTATGCTTTAGAAGCAAGAATTAAGAGGACTACATTCATTATTTCAGCTGAAATATGCTTAGTTTTTGATTTATAGTCAACATTAATGAAATGTCCCCAACAGCGTTTTCAGCCCGAGTGGAGCACATTTTGACTGTTTTTTTAAAAACATCATTGTACATTGAAATTTCTGTTTGCGTATGCTTTAGAAGCAAGAATTAAGAGGACTACATTCATTATTTCAGCTGAAAAATGCTTAGTTTATGAATTATAGTCAACATTAATGAAATGTTCCAAACAAGCGTTTTCAGCCCGAGTGGAGCACATTTTGACTGTTTTTTTTAAAAACATCATTGTACATTGAAATTTCTGCTTGCGTATGCTTTAGAAGCAAGAATTAAGAGGACTACATTCATTATTTCAGCTGAAAAATGCTTAGTTTATGATTTATAGTCAACATTAATGAAATGTCCCCAACAGCGTTTTCAGCCCGAGTGGAGCACATTTTGACTGTTTTTTTAAAAACATCATTGTACATTGAAATTTCTGCCTGCGTATGCTTTAGAAGCAAGAATTAAGAGGACTACATTCATTATTTCAGCTGTAAAATGCTTAGTTTATGATTTATAGTCAACATTAATGAAATGTCCCCAACAGCGTTTTCAGCCCGAGTGGAGCACATTTTGACTGTTTTTTTAAAAACATCATTGTACATTGAAATTTCTGCTTGCGTATGCTTTAGAAGCAAGAATTAAGAGGACTACATTCATTATTTCAGCTGAAAAATGCTTAGTTTATGATTTATAGTCAACATTAATGAAATGTCCCCAACAGCGTTTTCAGCCCGAGTGGGGCACATTTTGACTGTTTTTTTTAAAAACATCATTGTACATTGAAATTTCTGCTTGCGTATGCTTTAGAAGCAAGAATTAAGAGGACTACATTCATTATTTCAGCTGAAAAATGCTTAGTTTATGATTTATAGTCAACATTAATGAAATGTCCCCAACAGCGTTTTCAGCCCGAGTGGAGCACATTTTGACTGTTTTTTTAAAAACATCATTGTACATTGAAATTTCTGCCTGCGTATGCTTTAGAAGCAAGAATTAAGAGGACTATATTCATTATTTCAGCTGTAAAATGCTTAGTTTTTGATTTATAGTCAACATTAATGAAATGTCCCCAACAGCGTTTTCAGCCCGAGTGGAGCACATTTTGACTGTTTTTTTAAAAACATCATTGTACATTGAAATTTCTGCTTGCGTATGCTTTAGAAGCAAGAATTAAGAGGACTACATTCATTATTTCAGCTGAAAAATGCTTAGTTTATGATTTATAGTCAACATTAATGAAATGTCCCCAACAGCATTTTCAGCCCGAGTGGAGCACATTTTGACCGTTTTTTTAAAAACATCATTGTACATTGAAATTTCTGCTTGCGTATGCTTTAGAAGCAAGAATTAAGAGGACTACATTCATTATTTCAGCTGAAAAATGCTTAGTTTATGAATTATAGTCAACATTAATGAAATGTTCCAAACAAGCGTTTTCAGCCCGAGTGGAGCACATTTTGACCGTTTTTTTAAAAACATCATTGTACATTGAAATTTCTGTTTGCGTATGCTTTAGAAGCAAGAATTAAGACGACTACATTCATTATTTCAGCTGAAAAATGCTTAGTTTATGATTTATAGTCAACATTAATGTAATGTCCCAAACAAGCGTTTTCAGCCCGAGTGGAGCACATTTTGACCGTTTTTTTAAAAACATCATTGTACATTGAAATTTCTGCTTGCGTATGCTTTAGAAGCAAGAATTAAGAGGACTACATTCATTATTTCAGCTGAAAAATGCTTAGTTTATGATTTATAGTCAACATTAATGAAATGTCCCCAACAGCGTTTTCAGCCCGAGTGGAGCACATTTTGACTGTTTTTTTAAAAACATCATTGTACATTGAAATTTCTGCTTGCGTATGCTTTAGAAGCAAGAATTAAGAGGACTACATTCATTATTTCAGCTGAAAAATGCTTAGTTTATGATTTATAGTCAACATTAATGTAATGTCCCAAACAAGCGTTTTCAGCCCGAGTGGAGCACATTTTGACTGTTTTTTAAAAACATCATTGTACATTGAAATTTCTGCTTGCGTATGCTTTAGAAGCAAGAATTAAGAGGACTACATTCATTATTTCAGCTGAAAAATGCTTAGTTTATGATTTATAGTCAACATTAATGAAATGTCCCCAACAGCGTTTTCAGCCCGAGTGGAGCACATTTTGACTGTTTTTTTAAAAACATCATTGTACATTGAAATTTCTGCTTGCATATGCTTTAGAAGCAAGAATTAAGAGGACTACATTCATTATTTCAGCTGAAAAATGCTTAGTTTATGAATTATAGTCAACATTAATGAAATGTTCCAAACAAGCGTTTTCAGCCCGAGTGGAGCACATTTTGACCGTTTTTTTAAAAACATCATTGTACATTGAAATTTTCGTTTGCGTATGCTTTAGAAGCAAGAATTAAGAGGACTACATTCATTATTTCAGCTGAAAAATGCTTAGTTTATGATTTATAGTCAACATTAATGAAATGTCCCCAACAGCGTTTTCAGCCCGAGTGGAGCACATTTTGACTGTTTTTTTAAAAACATCATTGTACATTGAAATTTCTGCTTGCGTATGCTTTAGAAGCAAGAATTAAGAGGACTACATTCATTATTTCAGCTGAAAAATGCTTAGTTTATGATTTATAGTCAACATTAATGAAATGTCCCCAACAGCGTTTTCAGCCCGAGTGGAGCACATTTTGACTGTTTTTTTAAAAACATCATTGTACATTGAAATTTCTGCTTGCGTATGCTTTAGAAGCAAGAATTAAGAGGACTACATTCATTATTTCAGCTGAAAAATGCTTAGTTTATGATTTATAGTCAACATTAATGAAATGTCCCCAACAGCGTTTTCAGCCCGAGTGGAGCACATTTTGACTGTTTTTTTAAAAACATCATTGTACATTGAAATTTCTGCCTGCGTATGCTTTAGAAGCAAGAATTAAGAGGACTACATTCATTATTTCAGCTGTAAAATGCTTAGTTTATGATTTATAGTCAACATTAATGAAATGTCCCCAACAGCGTTTTCAGCCCGAGTGGAGCACATTTTGACTGTTTTTTTAAAAACATCATTGTACATTGAAATTTCTGCTTGCGTATGCTTTAGAAGCAAGAATTAAGAGGACTACATTCATTATTTCAGCTGAAAAATGCTTAGTTTATGATTTATAGTCAACATTAATGAAATGTCCCCAACAGCGTTTTCAGCCCGAGTGGAGCACATTTTGACTGTTTTTTTTTTAAACATCATTGTACATTGAAATTTCTGCTTGCATATGCTTTAGAAGCAAGAATTAAGAGGACTACATTCATTATTTCAGCTGAAAAATGCTTAGTTTATGATTTATAGTCAACATTAATGAAATGTTCCAAACAAGCGTTTTCAGCCCGAGTGGGGCACATTTTGACTGTTTTTTTTAAAAACATCATTGTACATTGAAATTTCTGCTTGCGTATGCTTTAGAAGCAAGAATTAAGAGGACTACATTCATTATTTCAGCTGAAAAATGCTTAGTTTATGATTTATAGTCAACATTAATGAAATGTCCCCAACAGCGTTTTCAGCCCGAGTGGAGCACATTTTGACTGTTTTTTTAAAAACATCATTGTACATTGAAATTTCTGCCTGCGTATGCTTTAGAAGCAAGAATTAAGAGGACTACATTCATTATTTCAGCTGTAAAATGCTTAGTTTATGATTTATAGTCAACATTAATGAAATGTCCCCAACAGCGTTTTCAGCCCGAGTGGAGCACATTTTGACTGTTTTTTTAAAAACATCATTGTACATTGAAATTTCTGCTTGCGTATGCTTTAGAAGCAAGAATTAAGAGGACTACATTCATTATTTCAGCTGAAAAATGCTTAGTTTATGATTTATAGTCAACATTAATGAAATGTCCCCAACAGCATTTTCAGCCCGAGTGGAGCACATTTTGACCGTTTTTTTAAAAACATCATTGTACATTGAAATTTCTGCTTGCGTATGCTTTAGAAGCAAGAATTAAGAGGACTACATTCATTATTTCAGCTGAAAAATGCTTAGTTTATGAATTATAGTCAACATTAATGAAATGTTCCAAACAAGCGTTTTCAGCCCGAGTGGAGCACATTTTGACCGTTTTTTTAAAAACATCATTGTACATTGAAATTTCTGTTTGCGTATGCTTTAGAAGCAAGAATTAAGAGGACTACATTCATTATTTCAGCTGAAAAATGCTTAGTTTATGATTTATAGTCAACATTAATGAAATGTTCCAAACAAGCGTTTTCAGCCCGAGTGGAGCACATTTTGACCGTTTTTTTAAAAACATCATTGTACATTGAAATTTCTGCTTGCGTATGCTTTAGAAGCAAATATTAAGAGGACAACATTCATTATTTCAGCTGAAAAATGCTTAGTTTATGATTTATAGTCAACATTAATGAAATGTCCCCAACAGCGTTTTCAGCCCGAGTGGAGCACATTTTGACTTTTTTTTTTAAACATCATTGTACATTGAAATTTCTGCTTACATATGCTTTAGAAGCAAGAATTAAGAGGACTACATTCATTATTTCAGCTGAAAAATGCTTAGTTTATGATTTATAGTCAACATTAATGAAATGTTCCAAACAAGCGTTTTCAGCCCGAGTGGAGCACATTTTGACCGTTTTTTTAAAAACATCATTGTACATTGAAATTTCTGTTTGTGTATGCTTTAGAAGCAAGAATTAAGAGGACTACATTCATTATTTCAGCTGAAAAATGCTTAGTTTATGATTTATAGTCAACATTAATGAAATGTTCCAAACAAGCGTTTTCAGCCCGAGTGGGGCACATTTTGACTGTTTTTTTTAAAAACATCATTGTACATTGAAATTTCTGCTTGCGTATGCTTTAGAAGCAAGAATTAAGAGGACTACATTCATTATTTCAGCTGAAAAATGCTTAGTTTATGATTTATAGTCAACATTAATGAAATGTCCCCAACAGCGTTTTCAGCCCGAGTGGAGCACATTTTGACTGTTTTTTTAAAAACATCATGGTACATTGAAATTTCTGCCTGCGTATGCTTTAGAAGCAAGAATTAAGAGGACTACATTCATTATTTCAGCTGTAAAATGCTTAGTTTATGATTTATAGTCAACATTAATGAAATGTCCCCAACAGCGTTTTCAGCCCGAGTGGAGCACATTTTGACTGTTTTTTTAAAAACATCATTGTACATTGAAATTTCTGCTTGCGTATGCTTTAGAAGCAAGAATTAAGAGGACTACATTCATTATTTCAGCTGAAAAATGCTTAGTTTATGATTTATAGTCAACATTAATGAAATGTCCCCAACAGCGTTTTCAGCCCGAGTGGAGCACATTTTGACTGTTTTTTTTTTAAACATCATTGTACATTGAAATTTCTGCTTGCATATGCTTTAGAAGCAAGAATTAAGAGGACTACATTCATTATTTCAGCTGAAAAATGCTTAGTTTATGATTTATAGTCAACATTAATGAAATGTTCCAAACAAGCGTTTCCAGCCCGAGTGGGGCACATTTTGACTGTTTTTTTTAAAAACATCATTGTACATTGAAATTTCTGCTTGCGTATGCTTTAGAAGCAAGAATTAAGAGGACTACATTCATTATTTCAGCTGAAAAATGCTTAGTTTATGATTTATAGTCAACATTAATGAAATGTCCCCAACAGCGTTTTCAGCCCGAGTGGAGCACATTTTGACTGTTTTTTTAAAAACATCATTGTACATTGAAATTTCTGCCTGCGTATGCTTTAGAAGCAAGAATTAAGAGGACTACATTCATTATTTCAGCTGTAAAATGCTTAGTTTATGATTTATAGTCAACATTAATGAAATGTCCCCAACAGCGTTTTCAGCCCGAGTGGAGCACATTTTGACTGTTTTTTTAAAAACATCATTGTACATTGAAATTTCTGCTTGCGTATGCTTTAGAAGCAAGAATTAAGAGGACTACATTCATTATTTCAGCTGAAAAATGCTTAGTTTATGATTTATAGTCAACATTAATGAAATGTCCCCAACAGCATTTTCAGCCCGAGTGGAGCACATTTTGACCGTTTTTTTAAAAACATCATTGTACATTGAAATTTCTGCTTGCGTATGCTTTAGAAGCAAGAATTAAGAGGACTACATTCATTATTTCAGCTGAAAAATGCTTAGTTTATGAATTATAGTCAACATTAATGAAATGTTCCAAACAAGCGTTTTCAGCCCGAGTGGAGCACATTTTGACCGTTTTTTTAAAAACATCATTGTACATTGAAATTTCTGTTTGCGTATGCTTTAGAAGCAAGAATTAAGACGACTACATTCATTATTTCAGCTGAAAAATGCTTAGTTTATGATTTATAGTCAACATTAATGTAATGTCCCAAACAAGCGTTTTCAGCCCGAGTGGAGCACATTTTGACCGTTTTTTTAAAAACATCATTGTACATTGAAATTTCTGCTTGCGTATGCTTTAGAAGCAAGAATTAAGAGGACTACATTCATTATTTCAGCTGAAAAGTGCTTAGTTTATGATTTATAGTCAACATTAATGAAATGTCCCCAACAGCGTTTTCAGCCCGAGTGGAGCACATTTTGACTGTTTTTTTAAAAACATCATTGTACATTGAAATTTCTGCTTGCATATGCTTTAGAAGCAAGAATTAAGAGGACTACATTCATTATTTCAGCTGAAAAATGCTTAGTTTATGATTTATAGTCAACATTAATGTAATGTCCCAAACAAGCGTTTTCAGCCCGAGTGGAGCACATTTTGACTGTTTTTTAAAAACATCATTGTACATTGAAATTTCTGCTTGCGTATGCTTTAGAAGCAAGAATTAAGAGGACTACATTCATTATTTCAGCTGAAAAATGCTTAGTTTATGATTTATAGTCAACATTAATGAAATGTCCCCAACAGCGTTTTCAGCCCGAGTGGAGCACATTTTGACTGTTTTTTTAAAAACATCATTGTACATTGAAATTTCTGCCTGCGTATGCTTTAGAAGCAAGAATTAAGAGGACTACATTCATTATTTCAGCTGTAAAATGCTTAGTTTATGATTTATAGTCAACATTAATGAAATGTTCCAAACAAGCGTTTTCAGCCCGAGTGGAGCACATTTTGACCGTTTTTTTAAAAACATCATTGTACATTGAAATTTCTGTTTGCGTATGCTTTAGAAGCAAGAATTAAGAGGACTACATTCATTATTTCAGCTGAAAAATGCTTAGTTTATGATTTATAGTCAACATTAATGAAATGTTCCAAACAAGCGTTTTCAGCCCGAGTGGAGCACATTTTGACCGTTTTTTTAAAAACATCATTGTACATTGAAATTTCTGCTTGCGTATGCTTTAGAAGCAAATATTAAGAGGACAACATTCATTATTTCAGCTGAAAAATGCTTAGTTTATGATTTATAGTCAACATTAATGAAATGTCCCCAACAGCGTTTTCAGCCCGAGTGGAGCACATTTTGACTTTTTTTTTTAAACATCATTGTACATTGAAATTTCTGCTTACATATGCTTTAGAAGCAAGAATTAAGAGGACTACATTCATTATTTCAGCTGAAAAATGCTTAGTTTATGATTTATAGTCAACATTAATGAAATGTTCCAAACAAGCGTTTTCAGCCCGAGTGGAGCACATTTTGACCGTTTTTTTAAAAACATCATTGTACATTGAAATTTCTGTTTGTGTATGCTTTAGAAGCAAGAATTAAGAGGACTACATTCATTATTTCAGCTGAAAAATGCTTAGTTTATGATTTATAGTCAACATTAATGAAATGTTCCAAACAAGCGTTTTCAGCCCGAGTGGGGCACATTTTGACTGTTTTTTTTAAAAACATCATTGTACATTGAAATTTCTGCTTGCGTATGCTTTAGAAGCAAGAATTAAGAGGACTACATTCATTATTTCAGCTGAAAAATGCTTAGTTTATGATTTATAGTCAACATTAATGAAATGTCCCCAACAGCGTTTTCAGCCCGAGTGGAGCACATTTTGACTGTTTTTTTAAAAACATCATTGTACATTGAAATTTCTGCCTGCGTATGCTTTAGAAGCAAGAATTAAGAGGACTACATTCATTATTTCAGCTGTAAAATGCTTAGTTTATGATTTATAGTCAACATTAATGAAATGTCCCCAACAGCGTTTTCAGCCCGAGTGGAGCACATTTTGACTGTTTTTTTAAAAACATCATTGTACATTGAAATTTCTGCTTGCGTATGCTTTAGAAGCAAGAATTAAGAGGACTACATTCATTATTTCAGCTGAAAAATGCTTAGTTTATGATTTATAGTCAACATTAATGAAATGTCCCCAACAGCGTTTTCAGCCCGAGTGGAGCACATTTTGACTGTTTTTTTTTTAAACATCATTGTACATTGAAATTTCTGCTTGCATATGCTTTAGAAGCAAGAATTAAGAGGACTACATTCATTATTTCAGCTGAAAAATGCTTAGTTTATGATTTATAGTCAACATTAATGAAATGTTCCAAACAAGCGTTTTCAGCCCGAGTGGGGCACATTTTGACTGTTTTTTTTAAAAACATCATTGTACATTGAAATTTCTGCTTGCGTATGCTTTAGAAGCAAGAATTAAGAGGACTACATTCATTATTTCAGCTGAAAAATGCTTAGTTTATGATTTATAGTCAACATTAATGAAATGTCCCCAACAGCGTTTTCAGCCCGAGTGGAGCACATTTTGACTGTTTTTTTAAAAACATCATTGTACATTGAAATTTCTGCCTGCGTATGCTTTAGAAGCAAGAATTAAGAGGACTACATTCATTATTTCAGCTGTAAAATGCTTAGTTTATGATTTATAGTCAACATTAATGAAATGTCCCCAACAGCGTTTTCAGCCCGAGTGGAGCACATTTTGACTGTTTTTTTAAAAACATCATTGTACATTGAAATTTCTGCTTGCGTATGCTTTAGAAGCAAGAATTAAGAGGACTACATTCATTATTTCAGCTGAAAAATGCTTAGTTTATGATTTATAGTCAACATTAATGAAATGTCCCCAACAGCATTTTCAGCCCGAGTGGAGCACATTTTGACCGTTTTTTTAAAAACATCATTGTACATTGAAATTTCTGCTTGCGTATGCTTTAGAAGCAAGAATTAAGAGGACTACATTCATTATTTCAGCTGAAAAATGCTTAGTTTATGAATTATAGTCAACATTAATGAAATGTTCCAAACAAGCGTTTTCAGCCCGAGTGGAGCACATTTTGACCGTTTTTTTAAAAACATCATTGTACATTGAAATTTCTGTTTGCGTATGCTTTAGAAGCAAGAATTAAGACGACTACATTCATTATTTCAGCTGAAAAATGCTTAGTTTATGATTTATAGTCAACATTAATGTAATGTCCCAAACAAGCGTTTTCAGCCCGAGTGGAGCACATTTTGACCGTTTTTTTAAAAACATCATTGTACATTGAAATTTCTGCTTGCGTATGCTTTAGAAGCAAGAATTAAGAGGACTACATTCATTATTTCAGCTGAAAAGTGCTTAGTTTATGATTTATAGTCAACATTAATGAAATGTCCCCAACAGCGTTTTCAGCCCGAGTGGAGCACATTTTGACTGTTTTTTTAAAAACATCATTGTACATTGAAATTTCTGCTTGCGTATGCTTTAGAAGCAAGAATTAAGAGGACTACATTCATTATTTCAGCTGAAAAATGCTTAGTTTATGATTTATAGTCAACATTAATGTAATGTCCCAAACAAGCATTTTCAGCCCGAGTGGAGCACATTTTGACTGTTTTTTAAAAACATCATTGTACATTGAAATTTCTGCTTGCGTATGCTTTAGAAGCAAGAATTAAGAGGACTACATTCATTATTTCAGCTGAAAAATGCTTAGTTTATGATTTATAGTCAACATTAATGAAATGTCCCCAACAGCGTTTTCAGCCCGAGTGGAGCACATTTTGACTGTTTTTTTAAAAACATCATTGTACATTGAAATTTCTGCCTGCGTATGCTTTAGAAGCAAGAATTAAGAGGACTACATTCATTATTTCAGCTGTAAAATGCTTAGTTTATGATTTATAGTCAACATTAATGAAATGTCCCCAACAGCGTTTTCAGCCCGAGTGGAGCACATTTTGACTGTTTTTTTAAAAACATCATTGTACATTGAAATTTCTGCTTGCGTATGCTTTAGAAGCAAGAATTAAGAGGACTACATTCATTATTTCAGCTGAAAAATGCTTAGTTTATGATTTATAGTCAACATTAATGAAATGTCCCCAACAGCATTTTCAGCCCGAGTGGAGCACATTTTGACCGTTTTTTTAAAAACATCATTGTACATTGAAATTTCTGCTTGCGTATGCTTTAGAAGCAAGAATTAAGAGGACTACATTCATTATTTCAGCTGAAAAATGCTTAGTTTATGAATTATAGTCAACATTAATGAAATGTTCCAAACAAGCGTTTTCAGCCCGAGTGGAGCACATTTTGACCGTTTTTTTAAAAACATCATTGTACATTGAAATTTCTGTTTGCGTATGCTTTAGAAGCAAGAATTAAGACGACTACATTCATTATTTCAGCTGAAAAATGCTTAGTTTATGATTTATAGTCAACATTAATGTAATGTCCCAAACAAGCGTTTTCAGCCCGAGTGGAGCACATTTTGACTGTTTTTTTAAAAACATCATTGTACATTGAAATTTCTGCTTGCGTATGCTTTAGAAGCAAGAATTAAGAGGACTACATTCATTATTTCAGCTGAAAAGTGCTTAGTTTATGATTTATAGTCAACATTAATGAAATGTCCCCAACAGCGTTTTCAGCCCGAGTGGAGCACATTTTGACTGTTTTTTTAAAAACATCATTGTACATTGAAATTTCTGCTTGCGTATGCTTTAGAAGCAAGAATTAAGAGGACTACATTCATTATTTCAGCTGAAAAATGCTTAGTTTATGATTTATAGTCAACATTAATGTAATGTCCCAAACAAGCGTTTTCAGCCCGAGTGGAGCACATTTTGACTGTTTTTTAAAAACATCATTGTACATTGAAATTTCTGCTTGCGTATGCTTTAGAAGCAAGAATTAAGAGGACTACATTCATTATTTCAGCTGAAAAATGCTTAGTTTATGATTTATAGTCAACATTAATGAAATGTCCCCAACAGCGTTTTCAGCCCGAGTGGAGCACATTTTGACTGTTTTTTTAAAAACATCATTGTACATTGAAATTTCTGCTTGCATATGCTTTAGAAGCAAGAATTAAGAGGACTACATTCATTTTTTCAGCTGAAAAATGCTTAGTTTATGATTTATAGTCAACATTAATGAAATGTCCCCAACAGCGTTTTCAGCCCGAGTGGAGCACATTTTGACTGTTTTTTAAAAAACATCATTGTACATTGAAATTTCTGCTTGCGTATGCTTTAGAAGCAAGAATTAAGAGGACTACATTCATTATTTCAGCTGAAAAACGCTTAGTTTTTGATTTATAGTCAACATTAATGAAATGTCCCCAACAGCGTTTTCAGCCCGAGTGGAGCACATTTTGACTGTTTGTTTTAAAAACATCATTGTACATTGAAATTTCTGCTTGCGTATGCTTTAGAAGCAAGAATTAAGAGGACTACATTCATTATTTCAGCTGAAAAATGCTTAGTTTTATGAATTATAGTCAACATTAATGAAATGTTCCAAACAAGCGTTTTCAGCCCGAGTGGAGCACATTTTGACCGTTTTTTTAAAAACATCATTGTACATTGAAATTTCTGTTTGCGTATGCTTTAGAAGCAAGAATTAAGAGGACTACATTCATTATTTCAGCTGAAAAATGCTTAGTTTATGATTTATAGTCAACATTAATGAAAAGTTCCAAACAAGCGTTTTCAGCCCGAGTGGAGCACATTTTGACCGTTTTTTTAAAAACATCATTGTACATTGAAATTTCTGCTTGCGTATGCTTTAGAAGCAAGAATTAAGAGGACTACATTCATTATTTCAGCTGAAAAATGCTTACTTTATGATTTATAGTCAACATTAATGAAATGTCCCCAACAGCGTTTTCAGCCCGAGTGGAGCACATTTTGACTGTTTTTTTTTTAAACATCATTGTACATTGAAATTTCTGCTTGCATATGCTTTAGAAGCAAGAATTAAGAGGACTACATTCATTATTTCAGCTGAAAAATGCTTAGTTTATGATTTATAGTCAACATTAATGAAATGTTCCAAACAAGCGTTTTCAGCCCGAGTGGAGCACATTTTGACCGTTTTTTTAAAAACATCATTGTACATTGAAATTTCTGTTTGCGTATGCTTTAGAAGCAAGAATTAAGAGGACTACATTCATTATTTCAGCTGAAAAATGCTTAGTTTATGATTTATAGTCAACATTAATGAAATGTCCCAAACAAGCGTTTTCAGCCCGAGTGGAGCACATTTTGACCGTTTTTTTAAAAACATCATTGTACATTGAAATTTCTGTTTGCGTATGCTTTAGAAGCAAGAATTAAGAGGACTACATTCATTATTTCAGCTGAAAAATGCTTAGTTTATGATTTATAGTCAACATTAATGAAATGTCCCCAACAGCGTTTTCAGCCCGAGTGGAGCACATTTTGACTGTTTTTTTAAAAACATCATTGTACATTGAAATTTCTGCTTGCGTATGCTTTAGAAGCAAGAATTAAGAGGACTACATTCATTATTTCAGCTGAAAAATGCTTAGTTTTTGATTTATAGTCAACATTAATGAAATGTCCCCAACAGCGTTTTCAGCCCTAAAGGAGCACATTTTGACTGTTTTTTTTAAAAACATCATTGTACATTGAAATTTCTGCTTGCGTATGCTTTAGAAGCAAGAATTAAGAGGACTACATTCATTATTTCAGCTGAAAAATGCTTAGTTTATGAATTATAGTCAACATTAATGAAATGTTCCAAACAAGCGTTTTCAGCCCGAGTGGAGCACATTTTGACCGTTTTTTTAAAAACATCATTGTACATTGAAATTTCTGTTTGCGTATGCTTTAGAAGCAAGAATTAAGAGGACTACATTCATTATTTCAGCTGAAAAATGCTTAGTTTATGATTTATAGTCAACATTAATGAAATGTTCCAAACAAGCGTTTTCAGCCCGAGTGGGGCACATTTTGACTGTTTTTTTTAAAAACATCATTGTACATTGAAATTTCTGCTTGCGTATGCTTTAGAAGCAAGAATTAAGAGGACTACATTCATTATTTCAGCTGAAAAATGCTTAGTTTATGATTTATAGTCAACATTAATGAAATGTCCCCAACAGCGTTTTCAGCCCGAGTGGAGCACATTTTGACTGTTTTTTTAAAAACATCATTGTACATTGAAATTTCTGCCTGCGTATGCTTTAGAAGCAAGAATTAAGAGGACTACATTCATTATTTCAGCTGTAAAATGCTTAGTTTATGATTTATAGTCAACATTAATGAAATGTCCCCAACAGCGTTTTCAGCCCGAGTGGAGCACATTTTGACTGTTTTTTTAAAAACATCATTGTACATTGAAATTTCTGCTTGCGTATGCTTTAGAAGCAAGAATTAAGAGGACTACATTCATTATTTCAGCTGAAAAATGCTTAGTTTATGATTTATAGTCAACATTAATGAAATGTCCCCAACAGCGTTTTCAGCCCGAGTGGAGCACATTTTGACTGTTTTTTTTTTAAACATCATTGTACATTGAAATTTCTGCTTGCATATGCTTTAGAAGCAAGAATTAAGAGGACTACATTCATTATTTCAGCTGAAAAATGCTTAGTTTATGATTTATAGTCAACATTAATGAAATGTTCCAAACAAGCGTTTTCAGCCCGAGTGGAGCACATTTTGACCGTTTTTTTAAAAACATCATTGTACATTGAAATTTTCGTTTGCGTATGCTTTAGAAGCAAGAATTAAGAGGACTACATTCATTATTTCAGCTGAAAAATGCTTAGTTTATGATTTATAGTCAACATTAATGAAATGTTCCAAACAAGCGTTTTCAGCCCGAGTGGAGCACATTTTGACCGTTTTTTTAAAAACATCATTGTACATTGAAATTTTCGTTTGCGTATGCTTTAGAAGCAAGAATTAAGAGGACTACATTCATTATTTCAGCTGAAAAATGCTTAGTTTATGATTTATAGTCAACATTAATGAAATGTCCCCAACAGCGTTTTCAGCCCGAGTGGAGCACATTTTGACTGTTTTTTTAAAAACATCATTGTACATTGAAATTTCTGCTTGCGTATGCTTTAGAAGCAAGAATTAAGAGGACTACATTCATTATTTCAGCTGAAAAATGCTTAGTTTATGATTTATAGTCAACATTAATGAAATGTCCCCAACAGCGTTTTCAGCCCGAGTGGAGCACATTTTGACTGTTTTTTTAAAAACATCATTGTACATTGAAATTTCTGCTTGCGTATGCTTTAGAAGCAAGAATTAAGAGGACTACATTCATTATTTCAGCTGAAAAATGCTTAGTTTATGATTTATAGTCAACATTAATGAAATGTCCCCAACAGCGTTTTCAGCCCGAGTGGAGCACATTTTGACTGTTTTTTTTTTAAACATCATTGTACATTGAAATTTCTGCTTGCATATGCTTTAGAAGCAAGAATTAAGAGGACTACATTCATTATTTCAGCTGAAAAATGCTTAGTTTATGATTTATAGTCAACATTAATGAAATGTTCCAAACAAGCGTTTTCAGCCCGAGTGGGGCACATTTTGACTGTTTTTTTTAAAAACATCATTGTACATTGAAATTTCTGCTTGCGTATGCTTTAGAAGCAAGAATTAAGAGGACTACATTCATTATTTCAGCTGAAAAATGCTTAGTTTATGATTTATAGTCAACATTAATGAAATGTCCCCAACAGCGTTTTCAGCCCGAGTGGAGCACATTTTGACTGTTTTTTTAAAAACATCATTGTACATTGAAATTTCTGCCTGCGTATGCTTTAGAAGCAAGAATTAAGAGGACTACATTCATTATTTCAGCTGTAAAATGCTTAGTTTATGATTTATAGTCAACATTAATGTCATGTCCCAAACAAGCGTTTTCAGCCCGAGTGGAGCACATTTTGACTGTTTTTTTAAAAACATCATTGTACATTGAAATTTCTGCTTGCGTATGCTTTAGAAGCAAGAATTAAGAGGACTACATTCATTATTTCAGCTGAAAAATGCTTAGTTTATGATTTATAGTCAACATTAATGAAATGTTCCAAACAAGCGTTTTCAGCCCGAGTGGAGCACATTTTGACCCTTTTTTTAAAAACATCATTGTACATTGAAATTTCTGCTTGCGTATGCTTTAGAAGCAAGAATTAAGAGGACTACATTCATTATTTCAGCTGAAAAATGCTTAGTTTTTGATTTGTAGTCAACATTAATGAAATGTCCCCAACAGCGTTTTCAGCCCGAGTGGAGCGCATTTTGACTGTTTTTTTTAAAAACATCATTGTACATTGAAATTTCTGCTTGCGTATGCTTTAGAAGCAAGAATTAAGAGGACTACATTCATTATTTCAGCTGAAAAATGCTTAGTTTATGATTTATAGTCAACATTAAGGAAATGTTCCGAACAAGCGTTTTCAGCCCGAGTGGAGCATTTTGACCGTTTTTTAAAAAACATCATTGTACATTGAAATTTCTGTTTGCGTATGCTTTAGAAGCAAGAATTAAGAGGACTACATTCATTATTTCAGCTGAAAAATGCTTAGTTTATGATTTATAGTCAACATTAATGTAATGTCCCAAACAAGCGTTTTCAGCCCGAGTGGAGCACATTTTGACCGTTTTTTTAAAAACATCATTGTACATTGAAATTTCTGCTTGCGTATGCTTTAGAAGCAAGAATTAAGAGGACTACATTCATTATTTCAGCTGAAAAATGCTTAGTTTATGATTTATAGTCAACATTAATGAAATGTCCCCAACAGCGTTTTCAGCCCGAGTGGAGCACATTTTGACTGTTTTTTTAAAAACATCATTGTACATTGAAATTTCTGCTTGCGAATGCTTTAGAAGCAAGAATTAAGAGGACTACATTCATTATTTCAGCTGAAAAATGCTTAGTTTTTGATTTGTAGTCAACATTAATGAAATGTCCCCAACAGCGTTTTCAGCCCGAGTGGAGCACATTTTGACTGTTTTTTTAAAAACATCATTGTACATTGAAATTTCTGCTTGCGTATGCTTTAGAAGCAAGAATTAAGAGGACTACATTCATTATTTCAGCTGAAAAATGCTTAGTTTATGATTTATAGTCAACATTAATGAAATGTTCCAAACAAGCGTTTTCAGCCCGAGTGGAGCACATTTTGACCCTTTTTTTTAAAAACATCATTGTACATTGAAATTTCTGCTTGCGTATGCTTTAGAAGCAAGAATTAAGAGGACTACATTCATTATTTCAGCTGAAAAATGCTTAGTTTATGATTTATAATCAACATTAATGTCATGTCCCAAACAAGCGTTTTCAGCCCGAGTGGAGCACATTTTGACTGTTTTTTTAAAAACATCATTGTACATTGAAATTTCTGCTTGCGTATGCTTTAGAAGCAAGAATTAAGAGGACTACATTCATTATTTCAGCTGAAAAATGCTTAGTTTATGATTTATAGTCAACATTAATGAAATGTTCCAAAAGTGCGTTTTCAGCCCGAGTGGAGCACATTTTGACCCTTTTTTTAAAAACATCATTGTACATTGAAATTTCTGCTTGCGTATGCTTTAGAAGCAAGAATTAAGAGGACTACATTCATTATTTCAGCTGAAAAATGCTTAGTTTTTGATTTGTAGTCAACATTAATGAAATGTCCCCAACAGCGTTTTCAGCCCGAGTGGAGCGCATTTTGACTGTTTTTTTTAAAAACATCATTGTACATTGAAATTTCTGCTTGCGTATGCTTTAGAAGCAAGAATTAAGAGGACTACATTCATTATTTCAGCTGAAAAATGCTTAGTTTATGATTTATAGTCAACATTAAGGAAATGTTCCGAACAAGCGTTTTTAGCCCGAGTGGAGCACATTTTGACCGTTTTTTAAAAAACATCATTGTACATTGAAATTTCTTTTTGCGTATGCTTTAGAAGCAAGAATTAAGAGGACTACATTCATTATTTCAGCTGAAAAATGCTTAGTTTATGATTTATAGTCAACATTAATGTAATGTCCCAAACAAGCGTTTTCAGCCCGAGTGGAGCACATTTTGACTGTTTTTTTAAAAACATCATTGTACATTGAAATTTCTGCTTGCGTATGCTTTAGAAGCAAGAATTAAGAGGACTACATTCATTATTTCAGCTGAAAAATGCTTAGTTTATGATTTATAGTCAACATTAATGTCATGTCCCAAACAAGCGTTTTCAGCCCGAGTGGAGCACATTTTGACTGTTTTTTTAAAAACATCATTGTACATTGAAATTTCTGCTTGCGTATGCTTTAGAAGCAAGAATTAAGAGGACTACATTCATTATTTCAGCTGAAAAATGCTTAGTTTATGATTTATAGTCAACATTAATGAAATGTTCCAAACAAGCGTTTTCAGCCCGAGTGGAGCACATTTTGACCCTTTTTTTAAAAACATCATTGTACATTGAAATTTCTGCTTGCGTATGCTTTAGAAGCAAGTATTAAGAGGACTACATTCATTATTTCAGCTGAAAAATGCTTAGTTTTTGATTTGTAGTCAACATTAATGAAATGTCCCCAACAGCGTTTTCAGCCCGAGTGGAGCGCATTTTGACTGTTTTTTTTAAAAACATCATTGTACATTGAAATTTCTGCTTGCGTATGCTTTAGAAGCAAGAATTAAGAGGACTACATTCATTATTTCAGCTGAAAAATGCTTAGTTTATGATTTATAGTCAACATTAAGGAAATGTTCCGAACAAGCGTTTTCAGCCCGAGTGGAGCATTTTGACCGTTTTTTAAAAAACATCATTGTACATTGAAATTTCTGTTTGCGTATGCTTTAGAAGCAAGAATTAAGAGGACTACATTCATTATTTCAGCTGAAAAATGCTTAGTTTATGATTTATAGTCAACATTAATGTAATGTCCCAAACAAGCGTTTTCAGCCCGAGTGGAGCACATTTTGACCGTTTTTTTAAAAACATCATTGTACATTGAAATTTCTGCTTGCGTATGCTTTAGAAGCAAGAATTAAGAGGACTACATTCATTATTTCAGCTGAAAAATGCTTAGTTTATGATTTATAGTCAACATTAATGAAATGTCCCCAACAGCGTTTTCAGCCCGAGTGGAGCACATTTTGACTGTTTTTTTAAAAACATCATTGTACATTGAAATTTCTGCTTGCGAATGCTTTAGAAGCAAGAATTAAGAGGACTACATTCATTATTTCAGCTGAAAAATGCTTAGTTTTTGATTTGTAGTCAACATTAATGAAATGTCCCCAACAGCGTTTTCAGCCCGAGTGGAGCACATTTTGACTGTTTTTTTAAAAACATCATTGTACATTGAAATTTCTGCTTGCGTATGCTTTAGAAGCAAGAATTAAGAGGACTACATTCATTATTTCAGCTGAAAAATGCTTAGTTTATGATTTATAGTCAACATTAATGAAATGTTCCAAACAAGCGTTTTCAGCCCGAGTGGAGCACATTTTGACCCTTTTTTTTAAAAACATCATTGTACATTGAAATTTCTGCTTGCGTATGCTTTAGAAGCAAGAATTAAGAGGACTACATTCATTATTTCAGCTGAAAAATGCTTAGTTTATGATTTATAATCAACATTAATGTCATGTCCCAAACAAGCGTTTTCAGCCCGAGTGGAGCACATTTTGACTGTTTTTTTAAAAACATCATTGTACATTGAAATTTCTGCTTGCGTATGCTTTAGAAGCAAGAATTAAGAGGACTACATTCATTATTTCAGCTGAAAAATGCTTAGTTTATGATTTATAGTCAACATTAAGGAAATGTTCCGAACAAGCGTTTTCAGCCCGAGTGGAGCACATTTTGACCGTTTTTTAAAAAACATCATTGTACATTGAAATTTCTTTTTGCGTATGCTTTAGAAGCAAGAATTAAGAGGACTACATTCATTATTTCAGCTGAAAAATGCTTAGTTTATGATTTATAGTCAACATTAATGTCATGTCCCAAACAAGCGTTTTCAGCCCGAGTGGAGCACATTTTGACTGTTTTTTTAAAAACATCATTGTACATTGAAATTTCTGCTTGCGTATGCTTTAGAAGCAAGAATTAAGAGGACTACATTCATTATTTCAGCTGAAAAATGCTTAGTTTATGATTTATAGTCAACATTAATGTCATGTCCCAAACAAGCGTTTTCAGCCCGAGTGGAGCACATTTTGACTGTTTTTTTAAAAACATCATTGTACATTGAAATTTCTGCTTGCGTATGCTTTAGAAGCAAGAATTAAGAGGACTACATTCATTATTTCAGCTGAAAAATGCTTAGTTTATGATTTATAGTCAACATTAATGAAATAATCCAAACAAGCGTTTTCAGCCCGAGTGGAGCACATTTTGACCCTTTTTTTAAAAACATCATTGTACATTGAAATTTCTGCTTGCGTATGCTTTAGAAGCAAGAATTAAGAGGACTACATTCATTATTTCAGCTGAAAAATGCTTAGTTTTTGATTTGTAGTCAACATTAATGAAATGTCCCCAACAGCGTTTTCAGCCCGAGTGGAGCACATTTTGACCGTTTTTTTAAAAACATCATTGTACATTGAAATTTCTGCTTGCGTATGCTTTAGAAGCAAGAATTAAGAGGACTACATTCATTATTTCAGCTGAAAAATGCTTAGTTTATGATTTATAGTCAACATTAATGAAATGTCCCCAACAGCGTTTTCAGCCCGAGTGGAGCGCATTTTGACTGTTTTTTTTAAAAACATCATTGTACATTGAAATTTCTGCTTGCGTATGCTTTAGAAGCAAGAATTAAGAGGACTACATTCATTATTTCAGCTGAAAAATGCTTAGTTTATGATTTATAGTCAACATTAATGTAATGTCCCAAACAAGCGTTTTCAGCCCGAGTGGAGCACATTTTGACCGTTTTTTTAAAAACATCATTGTACATTGAAATTTCTGCTTGCGTATGCTTTAGAAGCAAGAATTAAGAGGACTACATTCATTATTTCAGCTGAAAAATGCTTAGTTTATGATTTATAGTCAACATTAATGAAATGTCCCCAACAGCGTTTTCAGCCCGAGTGGAGCACATTTTGACTGTTTTTTTAAAAACATCATTGTACATTGAAATTTCTGCTTGCGAATGCTTTAGAAGCAAGAATTAAGAGGACTACATTCATTATTTCAGCTGAAAAATGCTTAGTTTTTGATTTGTAGTCAACATTAATGAAATGTCCCCAACAGCGTTTTCAGCCCGAGTGGAGCACATTTTGACTGTTTTTTTAAAAACATCATTGTACATTGAAATTTCTGCTTGCGTATGCTTTAGAAGCAAGAATTAAGAGGACTACATTCATTATTTCAGCTGAAAAATGCTTAGTTTATGATTTATAGTCAACATTAATGAAATGTTCCAAACAAGCGTTTTCAGCCCGAGTGGAGCACATTTTGACCCTTTTTTTTAAAAACATCATTGTACATTGAAATTTCTGCTTGCGTATGCTTTAGAAGCAAGAATTAAGAGGACTACATTCATTATTTCAGCTGAAAAATGCTTAGTTTATGATTTATAGTCAACATTAATGTCATGTCCCAAACAAGCGTTTTCAGCCCGAGTGGAGCACATTTTGACTGTTTTTTTAAAAACATCATTGTACATTGAAATTTCTGCTTGCGTATGCTTTAGAAGCAAGAATTAAGAGGACTACATTCATTATTTCAGCTGAAAAATGCTTAGTTTATGATTTATAGTCAACATTAAGGAAATGTTCCGAACAAGCGTTTTCAGCCCGAGTGGAGCACATTTTGACCGTTTTTTAAAAAACATCATTGTACATTGAAATTTCTTTTTGCGTATGCTTTAGAAGCAAGAATTAAGAGGACTACATTCATTATTTCAGCTGAAAAATGCTTAGTTTATGATTTATAGTCAACATTAATTTAATGTCCCAAACAAGCGTTTTCAGCCCGAGTGGAGCACATTTTGACTGTTTTTTTAAAAACATCATTGTACATTGAAATTTCTGCTTGCGTATGCTTTAGAAGCAAGAATTAAGAGGACTACATTCATTATTTCAGCTGAAAAATGCTTAGTTTATGATTTATAGTCAACATTAATGTCATGTCCCAAACAAGCGTTTTCAGCCCGAGTGGAGCACATTTTGACTGTTTTTTTAAAAACATCATTGTACATTGAAATTTCTGCTTGCGTATGCTTTAGAAGCAAGAATTAAGAGGACTACATTCATTATTTCAGCTGAAAAATGCTTAGTTTTTGATTTGTAGTCAACATTAATGAAATGTCCCCAACAGCGTTTTCAGCCCGAGTGGAGCACATTTTGACTGTTTTTTTTAAAAACATCATTGTACATTGAAATTTCTGCTTGCGTATGCTTTAGAAGCAAGAATTAAGAGGACTACATTCATTATTTCAGCTGAAAAATGCTTAGTTTATGATTTATAGTCAACATTAAGGAAATGTTCCGAACAAGCGTTTTCAGCCCGAGTGGAGCACATTTTGACCGTTTTTTTAAAAACATCATTGTACATTGAAATTTCTGCTTGCGTATGCTTTAGAAGCAAGAATTAAGAGGACTACATTCATTATTTCAGCTGAAAAATGCTTAGTTTATGATTTATAGTCAACATTAATGAAATGTCCCCAACAGCGTTTTCAGCCCGAGTGGAGCGCATTTTGACTGTTTTTTTTAAAAACATCATTGTACATTGAAATTTCTGCTTGCGTATGCTTTAGAAGCAAGAATTAAGAGGACTACATTCATTATTTCAGCTGAAAAATGCTTAGTTTATGATTTATAGTCAACATTAAGGAAATGTTCCGAACAAGCGTTTTCAGCCCGAGTGGAGCACATTTTGACCGTTTTTTTAAAAACATCATTGTACATTGAAATTTCTGCTTGCGTATGCTGTAGAAGCAAGAATTAAGAGGACTACATTCATTATTTCAGCTGAAAAATGCTTAGTTTATGATTTATAGTCAACATTAATGTCATGTCCCAAACAAGCGTTTTCAGCCCGAGTGGAGCACATTTTGACTGTTTTTTTAAAAACATCATTGTACATTGAAATTTCTGCTTGCGTATGCTTTAGAAGCAAGAATTAAGAGGACTACATTCATTATTTCAGCTGAAAAATGCTTAGTTTATGATTTATAGTCAACATTAATGTAATGTCCCAAACAAGCGTTTTCAGCCCGAGTGGAGCACATTTTGACCGTTTTTTTAAAAACATCATTGTACATTGAAATTTCTGCTTGCGTATGCTTTAGAAGCAAGAATTAAGAGGACTACATTCATTATTTCAGCTGAAAAATGCTTAGTTTATGATTTATAGTCAACATTAATGAAATGTCCCCAACAGCGTTTTCAGCCCGAGTGGAGCGCATTTTGACTGTTTTTTTTAAAAACATCATTGTACATTGAAATTTCTGCTTGCGTATGCTTTAGAAGCAAGAATTAAGAGGACTACATTCATTATTTCAGCTGAAAAATGCTTAGTTTTTGATTTGTAGTCAACATTAATGAAATGTCCCCAACAGCGTTTTCAGCCCGAGTGGAGCACATTTTGACTGTTTTTTTTAAAAACATCATTGTACATTGAAATTTCTGCTTGCGTATGCTTTGGAAGCAAGAATTAAGAGGACTACATTCATTATTTCAGCTGAAAAATGCTTAGTTTATGATTTATAGTCAACATTAATGAAATGTTCCAAACAAGCGTTTTCAGCCCGAGTGGAGCACATTTTGACCCTTTTTTTAAAAACATCATTGTACATTGAAATTTCTGCTTGCGTATGCTTTAGAAGCAAGAATTAAGAGGACTACATTCATTATTTCAGCTGAAAAATGCTTAGTTTTTGATTTGTAGTCAACATTAATGAAATGTCCCCAACAGCGTTTTCAGCCCGAGTGGAGCGCATTTTGACTGTTTTTTTTAAAAACATCATTGTACATTGAAATTTCTGCTTGCGTATGCTTTAGAAGCAAGAATTAAGAGGACTACATTCATTATTTCAGCTGAAAAATGCTTAGTTTATGATTTATAGTCAACTTTAAGGAAATGTTCCGAACAAGCGTTTTCAGCCCGAGTGGAGCACATTTTGACCGTTTTTTAAAAAACATCATTGTACATTGAAATTTCTGCTTGCGTATGCTTTAGAAGCAAGAATTAAGAGGACTACATTCATTATTTCAGCTGAAAAATGCTTAGTTTATGATTTATAGTCAACATTAATGAAATGTCCCCAACAGCGTTTTCAGCCCGAGTGGAGCACATTTTGACTGTTTTTTTAAAAACATCATTGTACATTGAAATTTCTGCTTGCGAATGCTTTAGAAGCAAGAATTAAGAGGACTACATTCATTATTTCAGCTGAAAAATGCTTAGTTTTTGATTTGTAGTCAACATTAATGAAATGTCCCCAACAGCGTTTTCAGCCCGAGTGGAGCACATTTTGACTGTTTTTTTAAAAACATCATTGTACATTGAAATTTCTGCTTGCGTATGCTTTAGAAGCAAGAATTAAGAGGACTACATTCATTATTTCAGCTGAAAAATGCTTAGTTTTTGATTTGTAGTCAACATTAATGAAATGTCCCCAACAGCGTTTTCAGCCCGAGTGGAGCACATTTTGACTGTTTTTTTTAAAAACATCATTGTACATTGAAATTTCTGCTTGCGTATGCTTTAGAAGCAAGAATTAAGAGGACTACATTCATTATTTCAGCTGAAAAATGCTTAGTTTATGATTTATAGTCAACATTAAGGAAATGTTCCGAACAAGCGTTTTCAGCCCGAGTGGAGCACATTTTGACCGTTTTTTTAAAAACATCATTGTACATTGAAATTTCTGCTTGCGTATGCTTTAGAAGCAAGAATTAAGAGGACTACATTCATTATTTCAGCTGAAAAATGCTTAGTTTATGATTTATAGTCAACATTAATGTCATGTCCCAAACAAGCGTTTTCAGCCCGAGTGGAGCACATTTTGACTGTTTTTTTAAAAACATCATTGTACATTGAAATTTCTGCTTGCGTATGCTTTAGAAGCAAGAATTAAGAGGACTACATTCATTATTTCAGCTGAAAAATGCTTAGTTTATGATTTATAGTCAACATTAATGTAATGTCTCAAACAAGCGTTTTCAGCCCGAGTGGAGCACATTTTGACCGTTTTTTTAAAAACATCATTGTACATTGAAATTTCTGCTTGCGTATGCTTTAGAAGCAAGAATTAAGAGGACTACATTCATTATTTCAGCTGAAAAATGCTTAGTTTATGATTTATAGTCAACATTAATGAAATGTCCCCAACAGCGTTTTCAGCCCGAGTGGAGCGCATTTTGACTGTTTTTTTTAAAAACATCATTGTACATTGAAATTTCTGCTTGCGTATGCTTTAGAAGCAAGAATTAAGAGGACTACATTCATTATTTCAGCTGAAAAATGCTTAGTTTATGATTTATAGTCAACATTAAGGAAATGTTCCGAACAAGCGTTTTCAGCCCGAGTGGAGCACATTTTGACCGTTTTTTAAAAAACATCATTGTACATTGAAATTTCTGTTTGCGTATGCTTTAGAAGCAAGAATTAAGAGGACTACATTCATTATTTCAGCTGAAAAATGCTTAGTTTATGATTTATAGTCAACATTAATGTAATGTCCCAAACAAGCGTTTTCAGCCCGAGTGGAGCACATTTTGACCGTTTTTTTAAAAACATCATTGTACATTGAAATTTCTGCTTGCGTATGCTTTAGAAGCAAGAATTAAGAGGACTACATTCATTATTTCAGCTGAAAAATGCTTAGTTTATGATTTATAGTCAACATTAATGAAATGTCCCCAACAGCGTTTTCAGCCCGAGTGGAGCACATTTTGACTGTTTTTTTAAAAACATCATTGTACATTGAAATTTCTGCTTGCGAATGCTTTAGAAGCAAGAATTAAGAGGACTACATTCATTATTTCAGCTGAAAAATGCTTAGTTTTTGATTTGTAGTCAACATTAATGAAATGTCCCCAACAGCGTTTTCAGCCCGAGTGGAGCACATTTTGACTGTTTTTTTTAAAAACATCATTGTACATTGAAATTTCTGCTTGCGTATGCTTTAGAAGCAAGAATTAAGAGGACTACATTCATTATTTCAGCTGAAAAATGCTTAGTTTATGATTTATAGTCAACATTAAGGAAATGTTCCGAACAAGCGTTTTCAGCCCGAGTGGAGCACATTTTGACCGTTTTTTTAAAAACATCATTGTACATTGAAATTTCTGCTTGCGTATGCTTTAGAAGCAAGAATTAAGAGGACTACATTCATTATTTCAGCTGAAAAATGCTTAGTTTATGATTTATAGTCAACATTAATGAAATGTCCCCAACAGCGTTTTCAGCCCGAGTGGAGCGCATTTTGACTGTTTTTTTTAAAAACATCATTGTACATTGAAATTTCTGCTTGCGTATGCTTTAGAAGCAAGAATTAAGAGGACTACATTCATTATTTCAGCTGAAAAATGCTTAGTTTATGATTTATAGTCAACATTAAGGAAATGTTCCGAACAAGCGTTTTCAGCCCGAGTGGAGCACATTTTGACCGTTTTTTTAAAAACATCATTGTACATTGAAATTTCTGCTTGCCTATGCTTTAGAAGCAAGAATTAAGAGGACTACATTCATTATTTCAGCTGAAAAATGCTTAGTTTATGATTTATAGTCAACATTAATGTCATGTCCCAAACAAGCGTTTTCAGCCCGAGTGGAGCACATTTTGACTGTTTTTTTAAAAACATCATTGTACATTGAAATTTCTGCTTGCGTATGCTTTAGAAGCAAGAATTAAGAGGACTACATTCATTATTTCAGCTGAAAAATGCTTAGTTTATGATTTATAGTCAACATTAATGAAATGTCCCCAACAGCGTTTTCAGCCCGAGTGGAGCACATTTTGACTGTTTTTTTAAAAACATCATTGTACATTGAAATTTCTGCTTGCGTATGCTTTAGAAGCAAGAATTAAGAGGACTACATTCATTATTTCAGCTGAAAAATGCTTAGTTTATGATTTATAGTCAACATTAAGGAAATGTTCCGAACAAGCGTTTTCAGCCCGAGTGGAGCACATTTTGACCGTTTTTTTAAAAACATCATTGTACATTGAAATTTCTGCTTGCCTATGCTTTAGAAGCAAGAATTAAGAGGACTACATTCATTATTTCAGCTGAAAAATGCTTAGTTTATGATTTATAGTCAACATTAATGTCATGTCCCAAACAAGCGTTTTCAGCCCGAGTGGAGCACATTTTGACTGTTTTTTTAAAAACATCATTGTACATTGAAATTTCTGCTTGCGTATGCTTTAGAAGCAAGAATTAAGAGGACTACATTCATTATTTCAGCTGAAAAATGCTTAGTTTATGATTTATAGTCAACATTAATGAAATAATCCAAACAAGCGTTTTCAGCCCGAGTGGAGCACATTTTGACCCTTTTTTTAAAAACATCATTGTACATTGAAATTTCTGCTTGCGTATGCTTTAGAAGCAAGAATTAAGAGGACTACATTCATTATTTCAGCTGAAAAATGCTTAGTTTATGATTTATAGTCAACATTAATGAAATGTCCCCAACAGCGTTTTCAGCCCGAGTGGAGCACATTTTGACTGTTTTTTTAAAAACATCATTGTACATTGAAATTTCTGCTTGCGAATGCTTTAGAAGCAAGAATTAAGAGGACTACATTCATTATTTCAGCTGAAAAATGCTTAGTTTTTGATTTGTAGTCAACATTAATGAAATGTCCCCAACAGCGTTTTCAGCCCGAGTGGAGCACATTTTGACTGTTTTTTTTAAAAACATCATTGTACATTGAAATTTCTGCTTGCGTATGCTTTAGAAGCAAGAATTAAGAGGACTACATTCATTATTTCAGCTGAAAAATGCTTAGTTTATGATTTATAGTCAACATTAAGGAAATGTTCCGAACAAGCGTTTTCAGCCCGAGTGGAGCACATTTTGACCGTTTTTTTAAAAACATCATTGTACATTGAAATTTCTGCTTGCGTATGCTTTAGAAGCAAGAATTAAGAGGACTACATTCATTATTTCAGCTGAAAAATGCTTAGTTTATGATTTATAGTCAACATTAATGAAATGTCCCCAACAGCGTTTTCAGCCCGAGTGGAGCGCATTTTGACTGTTTTTTTTAAAAACATCATTGTACATTGAAATTTCTGCTTGCGTATGCTTTAGAAGCAAGAATTAAGAGGACTGCATTCATTATTTCAGCTGAAAAATGCTTAGTTTATGATTTATAGTCAACATTAAGGAAATGTTCCGAACAAGCGTTTTCAGCCCGAGTGGAGCACATTTTGACCGTTTTTTTAAAAACATCATTGTACATTGAAATTTCTGCTTGCGTATGCTTTAGAAGCAAGAATTAAGAGGACTACATTCATTATTTCAGCTGAAAAATGCTTAGTTTATGATTTATAGTCAACATTAATGTCATGTCCCAAACAAGCGTTTTCAGCCCGAGTGGAGCACATTTTGACTGTTTTTTTAAAAACATCATTGTACATTGAAATTTCTGCTTGCGTATGCTTTAGAAGCAAGAATTAAGAGGACTACATTCATTATTTCAGCTGAAAAATGCTTAGTTTATGATTTATAGTCAACATTAATGTAATGTCCCAAACAAGCGTTTTCAGCCCGAGTGGAGCACATTTTGACCGTTTTTTTAAAAACATCATTGTACATTGAAATTTCTGCTTGCGTATGCTTTAGAAGCAAGAATTAAGAGGACTACATTCATTATTTCAGCTGAAAAATGCTTAGTTTATGATTTATAGTCAACATTAATGAAATGTTCCAAACAAGCGTTTTCAGCCCGAGTGGAGCACATTTTGACCCTTTTTTTAAAAACATCATTGTACATTGAAATTTCTGCTTGCGTATGCTTTAGAAGCAAGAATTAAGAGGACTACATTCATTATTTCAGCTGAAAAATGCTTAGTTTATGATTTATAGTCAACATTAATGTCATGTCCCAAACAAGCGTTTTCAGCCCGAGTGGAGCACATTTTGACTGTTTTTTTAAAAACATCATTGTACATTGAAATTTCTGCTTGCGTATGCTTTAGAAGCAAGAATTAAGAGGACTACATTCATTATTTCAGCTGAAAAATGCTTAGTTTATGATTTATAGTCAACATTAATGAAATGTTCCAAACAAGCGTTTTCAGCCCGAGTGGAGCACATTTTGACCCTTTTTTTAAAAACATCATTGTACATTGAAATTTCTGCTTGCGTATGCTTTAGAAGCAAGAATTAAGAGGACTACATTCATTATTTCAGCTGAAAAATGCTTAGTTTTTGATTTGTAGTCAACATTAATGAAATGTCCCCAACAGCGTTTTCAGCCCGAGTGGAGCGCATTTTGACTGTTTTTTTTAAAAACATCATTGTACATTGAAATTTCTGCTTGCGTATGCTTTAGAAGCAAGAATTAAGAGGACTACATTCATTATTTCAGCTGAAAAATGCTTAGTTTATGATTTATAGTCAACATTAATGAAATGTTCCAAACAAGCGTTTTCAGCCCGAGTGGAGCACATTTTGACCCTTTTTTTAAAAACATCATTGTACATTGAAATTTCTGCTTGCGTATGCTTTAGAAGCAAGAATTAAGAGGACTACATTCATTATTTCAGCTGAAAAATGCTTAGTTTTTGATTTGTAGTCAACATTAATGAAATGTCCCCAACAGCGTTTTCAGCCCGAGTGGAGCGCATTTTGACTGTTTTTTTTAAAAACATCATTGTACATTGAAATTTCTGCTTGCGTATGCTTTAGAAGCAAGAATTAAGAGGACTACATTCATTATTTCAGCTGAAAAATGCTTAGTTTATGATTTATAGTCAACATTAAGGAAATGTTCCGAACAAGCGTTTTCAGCCCGAGTGGAGCATTTTGACCGTTTTTTAAAAAACATCATTGTACATTGAAATTTCTGTTTGCGTATGCTTTAGAAGCAAGAATTAAGAGGACTACATTCATTATTTCAGCTGAAAAATGCTTAGTTTATGATTTATAGTCAACATTAATGTAATGTCCCAAACAAGCGTTTTCAGCCCGAGTGGAGCACATTTTGACCGTTTTTTTAAAAACATCATTGTACATTGAAATTTCTGCTTGCGTATGCTTTAGAAGCAAGAATTAAGAGGACTACATTCATTATTTCAGCTGAAAAATGCTTAGTTTATGATTTATAGTCAACATTAATGAAATGTTCCAAACAAGCGTTTTCAGCCCGAGTGGAGCACATTTTGACCCTTTTTTTAAAAACATCATTGTACATTGAAATTTCTGCTTGCGTATGCTTTAGAAGCAAGAATTAAGAGGACTACATTCATTATTTCAGCTGAAAAATGCTTAGTTTATGATTTATAGTCAACATTAATGAAATGTTCCAAACAAGCGTTTTCAGCCCGAGTGGAGCACATTTTGACCCTTTTTTTAAAAACATCATTGTACATTGAAATTTCTGCTTGCGTATGCTTTAGAAGCAAGAATTAAGAGGACTACATTCATTATTTCAGCTGAAAAATGCTTAGTTTTTGATTTGTAGTCAACATTAATGAAATGTCCCCAACAGCGTTTTCAGCCCGAGTGGAGCACATTTTGACTGTTTTTTTAAAAACATCATTGTACATTGAAATTTCTGCTTGCGTATGCTTTAGAAGCAAGAATTAAGAGGACTACATTCATTATTTCAGCTGAAAAATGCTTAGTTTATGATTTATAGTCAACATTAAGGAAATGTTCCAAACAAGCGTTTTCAGCCCGAGTGGAGCACATTTTGACCCTTTTTTTAAAAACATCATTGTACATTGAAATTTCTGCTTGCGTATGCTTTAGAAGCAAGAATTAAGAGGACTACATTCATTATTTCAGCTGAAAAATGCTTAGTTTATGATTTATAGTCAACATTAATGTCATGTCCCAAACAAGCGTTTTCAGCCCGAGTGGAGCACATTTTGAATGTTTTTTTAAAAACATCATTGTACATTGAAATTTCTGCTTGCGTATGCTTTAGAAGCAAGAATTAAGAGGACTACATTCATTATTTCAGCTGAAAAATGCTTAGTTTATGATTTATAGTCAACATTAATGAAATGTTCCAAACAAGCGTTTTCAGCCCGAGTGGAGCACATTTTGACCCTTTTTTTAAAAACATCATTGTACATTGAAATTTCTGCTTGCGTATGCTTTAGAAGCAAGAATTAAGAGGACTACATTCATTATTTCAGCTGAAAAATGCTTAGTTTATGATTTATAGTCAACATTAATGTCATGTCCCAAACAAGCGTTTTCAGCCCGAGTGGAGCACATTTTGACTGTTTTTTTAAAAACATCATTGTACATTGAAATTTCTGCTTGCGTATGCTTTAGAAGCAAGAATTAAGAGGACTACATTCATTATTTCAGCTGAAAAATGCTTAGTTTATGATTTATAGTCAACATTAATGAAATGTTCCAAACAAGCGTTTTCAGCCCGAGTGGAGCACATTTTGACCCTTTTTTTAAAAACATCATTGTACATTGAAATTTCTGCTTGCGTATGCTTTAGAAGCAAGAATTAAGAGGACTACATTCATTATTTCAGCTGAAAAATGCTTAGTTTATGATTTATAGTCAACATTAATGAAATGTCCCCAACAGCGTTTTCAGCCCGAGTGGAGCGCATTTTGACTGTTTTTTTTAAAAACATCATTGTACATTGAAATTTCTGCTTGCGTATGCTTTAGAAGCAAGAATTAAGAGGACTACATTCATTATTTAAGCTGAAAAATGCTTAGTTTTTGATTTGTAGTCAACATTAATGAAATGTCCCCAACAGCGTTTTCAGCCCGAGTGGAGCACATTTTGACTGTTTTTTTTAAAAACATCATTGTACATTGAAATTTCTGCTTGCGTATGCTTTGGAAGCAAGAATTAAGAGGACTACATTCATTATTTCAGCTGAAAAATGCTTAGTTTATGATTTATAGTCAACATTAATGAAATGTGTCAAACAAGCGTTTTCAGCCCGAGTGGAGCACATTTTGACCCTTTTTTTAAAAACATCATTGTACATTGAAATTTCTGCTTGCGTATGCTTTAGAAGCAAGAATTAAGAGGACTACATTCATTATTTCAGCTGAAAAATGCTTAGTTTTTGATTTGTAGTCAACATTAATGAAATGTCCCCAACAGCGTTTTCAGCCCGAGTGGAGCGCATTTTGACTGTTTTTTTTAAAAACATCATTGTACATTGAAATTTCTGCTTGCGTATGCTTTAGAAGCAAGAATTAAGAGGACTACATTCATTATTTCAGCTGAAAAATGCTTAGTTTATGATTTATAGTCAACATTAAGGAAATGTTCCGAACAAGCGTTTTCAGCCCGAGTGGAGCACATTTTGACCGTTTTTTAAAAAACATCATTGTACATTGAAATTTCTGCTTGCGTATGCTTTAGAAGCAAGAATTAAGAGGACTACATTCATTATTTCAGCTGAAAAATGCTTAGTTTATGATTTATAGTCAACATTAATGAAATGTCCCCAACAGCGTTTTCAGCCCGAGTGGAGCACATTTTGACTGTTTTTTTAAAAACATCATTGTACATTGAAATTTCTGCTTGCGTATGCTTTAGAAGCAAGAATTAAGAGGACTACATTCATTATTTCAGCTGAAAAATGCTTAGTTTATGATTTATAGTCAACATTAATGAAATGTCCCCAACAGCGTTTTCAGCCCGAGTGGAGCACATTTTGACTGTTTTTTTAAAAACATCATTGTACATTGAAATTTCTGCTTGCGAATGCTTTAGAAGCAAGAATTAAGAGGACTACATTCATTATTTCAGCTGAAAAATGCTTAGTTTTTGATTTGTAGTCAACATTAATGAAATGTCCCCAACAGCGTTTTCAGCCCGAGTGGAGCACATTTTGACTGTTTTTTTTAAAAACATCATTGTACATTGAAATTTCTGCTTGCGTATGCTTTAGAAGCAAGAATTAAGAGGACTACATTCATTATTTCAGCTGAAAAATGCTTAGTTTATGATTTATAGTCAACATTAAGGAAATGTTCCGAACAAGCGTTTTCAGCCCGAGTGGAGCACATTTTGACCGTTTTTTTAAAAACATCATTGTACATTGAAATTTCTGCTTGCGTATGCTTTAGAAGCAAGAATTAAGAGGACTACATTCATTATTTCATCTGAAAAATGCTTAGTTTATGATTTATAGTCAACATTAATGAAATGTCCCCAACAGCGTTTTCAGCCCGAGTGGAGCGCATTTTGACTGTTTTTTTTAAAAACATCATTGTACATTGAAATTTCTGCTTGCGTATGCTTTAGAAGCAAGAATTAAGAGGACTACATTCATTATTTCAGCTGAAAAATGCTTAGTTTATGATTTATAGTCAACATTAAGGAAATGTTCCGAACAAGCGTTTTCAGCCCGAGTGGAGCACATTTTGACCGTTTTTTTAAAAACATCATTGTACATTGAAATTTCTGCTTGCGTATGCTTTAGAAGCAAGAATTAAGAGGACTACATTCATTATTTCAGCTGAAAAATGCTTAGTTTATGATTTATAGTCAACATTAATGTCATGTCCCAAACAAGCGTTTTCAGCCCGAGTGGAGCACATTTTGACTGTTTTTTTAAAAACATCATTGTACATTGAAATTTCTGCTTGCGTATGCTTTAGAAGCAAGAATTAAGAGGACTACATTCATTATTTCAGCTGAAAAATGCTTAGTTTATGATTTATAGTCAACATTAATGTAATGTCCCAAACAAGCGTTTTCAGCCCGAGTGGAGCACATTTTGACCGTTTTTTTAAAAACATCATTGTACATTGAAATTTCTGCTTGCGTATGCTTTAGAAGCAAGAATTAAGAGGACTACATTCATTATTTCAGCTGAAAAATGCTTAGTTTATGATTTATAGTCAACATTAATGAAATGTCCCCAACAGCGTTTTCAGCCCGAGTGGAGCGCATTTTGACTGTTTTTTTTAAAAACATCATTGTACATTGAAATTTCTGCTTGCGTATGCTTTAGAAGCAAGAATTAAGAGGACTACATTCATTATTTCAGCTGAAAAATGCTTAGTTTATGATTTATAGTCAACATTAAGGAAATGTTCCGAACAAGCGTTTTCAGCCCGAGTGGAGCACATTTTGACCGTTTTTTAAAAAACATCATTGTACATTGAAATTTCTGTTTGCGTATGCTTTAGAAGCAAGAATTAAGAGGACGACATTCATTATTTCAGCTGAAAAATGCTTAGTTTATGATTTATAGTCAACATTAATGTAATGTCCCAAACAAGCGTTTTCAGCCCGAGTGGAGCACATTTTGACCGTTTTTTTAAAAACATCATTGTACATTGAAATTTCTGCTTGCGTATGCTTTAGAAGCAAGAATTAAGAGGACTACATTCATTATTTCAGCTGAAAAATGCTTAGTTTATGATTTATAGTCAACATTAATGAAATGTCCCCAACAGCGTTTTCAGCCCGAGTGGAGCACATTTTGACTGTTTTTTTAAAAACATCATTGTACATTGAAATTTCTGCTTGCGTATGCTTTAGAAGCAAGAATTAAGAGGACTACATTCATTATTTCAGCTGAAAAATGCTTAGTTTTTGATTTATAGTCAACATTAATGAAATGTCCCCAACAGCGTTTTCAGCCCGAGTGGAGCACATTTTGACTGTTTTTTTTAAAAACATCATTGTACATTGAAATTTCTGCTTGCGTATGCTTTAGAAGCAAGAATTAAGAGGACTACATTCATTATTTCAGCTGAAAAATGCTTAGTTTATGATTTATAGTCAACATTAATGAAATGTTCCAAACAAGCGTTTTCAGCCCGAGTGGAGCACATTTTGACCCTTTTTTTAAAAACATCATTGTACATTGAAATTTCTGCTTGCAAATGCTTTAGAAGCAAGAATTAAGAGGACTACATTCATTATTTCAGCTGAAAAATGCTTAGTTTATGATTTATAGTTAACATTAATGTCATGTCCCAAACAAGCGTTTTCAGCCCGAGTGGAGCACATTTTGACTGTTTTTTTAAAAACATCATTGTACATTGAAATTTCTGCTTGCGTATGCTTTAGAAGCGAGAATTAAGAGGACTACATTCATTATTTCAGCTGAAAAATGCTTAGTTTATGATTTATAGTCAACATTAATGAAATGTTCCAAACAAGCGTTTTCAGCCCGAGTGGAGCACATTTTGACCCTTTTTTTAAAAACATCATTGTACATTGAAATTTCTGCTTGCGTATGCTTTAGAAGCAAGAATTAAGAGGACTACATTCATTATTTCAGCTGAAAAATGCTTAGTTTATGATTTATAGTCAACATTAATGTCATGTCCCAAACAAGCGTTTTCAGCCCGAGTGGAGCACATTTTGACTGTTTTTTTAAAACATCATTGTACATTAAAATTTCTGCTTGCTTATGCTTTAGAAGCAAGAATTAAGAGGACTACATTCATTATTTCAGCTGAAAAATGCTTAGTTTATGATTTATAGTCAACATTAATGAAATGTCCCCAACAGCGTTTTCAGCCTGAGTGGAGCACATTTTGACTGTTTTTTTAAAAACATCATTGTACATTGAAATTTCTGCTTGCGTATGCTTTAGAAGCAAGAATTAAGAGGACTACATTCATTATTTCAGCTGAAAAATGCTTAGTTTATGATTTATAGTCAACATTAAGGAAATGTTCCAAACAAGCGTTTTCAGCCCGAGTGGAGCACATTTTGACCCTTTTTTTAAAAACATCATTGTACATTGAAATTTCTGCTTGCGTATGCTTTAGAAGCAAGAATTAAGAGGACTACATTCATTATTTCAGCTGAAAAATGCTTAGTTTATGATTTATAGTCAACATTAATGTCATGTCCCAAACAAGCGTTTTCAGCCCGAGTGGAGCACATTTTGACTGTTTTTTTAAAAACATCATTGTACATTGAAATTTCTGCTTGCGTATGCTTTAGAAGCAAGAATTAAGAGGACTACATTCATTATTTCAGCTGAAAAATGCTTAGTTTATGATTTATAGTCAACATTAATGAAATGTTCCAAACAAGCGTTTTCAGCCCGAGTGGAGCACATTTTGACCCTTTTTTTAAAAACATCATTGTACATTGAAATTTCTGCTTGCGTATGCTTTAGAAGCAAGAATTAAGAGGACTACATTCATTATTTCAGCTGAAAAATGCTTAGTTTATGATTTATAGTCAACATTAATGTCATGTCCCAAACAAGCGTTTTCAGCCCGAGTGGAGCACATTTTGACCCTTTTTTTAAAAACATCATTGTACATTGAAATTTCTGCTTGCGTATGCTTTAGAAGCAAGAATTAAGAGGACTACATTCATTATTTCAGCTGAAAAATGCTTAGTTTATGATTTATAGTCAACATTAATGAAATGTTCCAAACAAGCGTTTTCAGCCCGAGTGGAGCACATTTTGACCCTTTTTTTAAAAACATCATTGTACATTGAAATTTCTGCTTGCGTATGCTTTAGAAGCAAGAATTAAGAGGACTACATTCATTATTTCAGCTGAAAAATGCTTAGTTTATGATTTATAGTCAACATTAATGAAATGTCCCCAACAGCGTTTTCAGCCCGAGTGGAGCGCATTTTGACTGTTTTTTTTAAAAACATCATTGTACATTGAAATTTCTGCTTGCGTATGCTTTAGAAGCAAGAATTAAGAGGACTACATTCATTATTTCAGCTGAAAAATGCTTAGTTTTTGATTTGTAGTCAACATTAATGAAATGTCCCCAACAGCGTTTTCAGCCCGAGTGGAGCACATTTTGACTGTTTTTTTTAAAAACATCATTGTACATTGAAATTTCTGCTTGCGTATGCTTTGGAAGCAAGAATTAAGAGGACTACATTCATTATTTCAGCTGAAAAATGCTTAGTTTATGATTTATAGTCAACATTAATGAAATGTTCCAAACAAGCGTTTTCAGCCCGAGTGGAGCACATTTTGACCCTTTTTTTAAAAACATCATTGTACATTGAAATTTCTGCTTGCGTATGCTTTAGAAGCAAGAATTAAGAGGACTACATTCATTATTTCAGCTGAAAAATGCTTAGTTTTTGATTTGTAGTCAACATTAATGAAATGTCCCCAACAGCGTTTTCAGCCCGAGTGGAGCGCATTTTGACTGTTTTTTTTAAAAACATCATTGTACATTGAAATTTCTGCTTGCGTATGCTTTAGAAGCAAGAATTAAGAGGACTACATTCATTATTTCAGCTGAAAAATGCTTAGTTTATGATTTATAGTCAACATTAAGGAAATGTTCCGAACAAGCGTTTTCAGCCCGAGTGGAGCACATTTTGACCGTTTTTTAAAAAACATCATTGTACATTGAAATTTCTGCTTGCGTATGCTTTAGAAGCAAGAATTAAGAGGACTACATTCATTATTTCAGCTGAAAAATGCTTAGTTTATGATTTATAGTCAACATTAATGAAATGTCCCCAACAGCGTTTTCAGCCCGAGTGGAGCACATTTTGACTGTTTTTTTAAAAACATCATTGTACATTGAAATTTCTGCTTGCGTATGCTTTAGAAGCAAGAATTAAGAGGACTACATTCATTATTTCAGCTGAAAAATGCTTAGTTTATGATTTATAGTCAACATTAATGAAATGTCCCCAACAGCGTTTTCAGCCCGAGTGGAGCACATTTTGACTGTTTTTTTAAAAACATCATTGTACATTGAAATTTCTGCTTGCGAATGCTTTAGAAGCAAGAATTAAGAGGACTACATTCATTATTTCAGCTGAAAAATGCTTAGTTTTTGATTTGTAGTCAACATTAATGAAATGTCCCCAACAGCGTTTTCAGCCCGAGTGGAGCACATTTTGACTGTTTTTTTTAAAAACATCATTGTACATTGAAATTTCTGCTTGTGTATGCTTTAGAAGCAAGAATTAAGAGGACTACATTCATTATTTCAGCTGAAAAATGCTTAGTTTATGATTTATAGTCAACATTAAGGAAATGTTCCGAACAAGCGTTTTCAGCCCGAGTGGAGCACATTTTGACCGTTTTTTTAAAAACATCATTGTACATTGAAATTTCTGCTTGCGTATGCTTTAGAAGCAAGAATTAAGAGGACTACATTCATTATTTCATCTGAAAAATGCTTAGTTTATGATTTATAGTCAACATTAATGAAATGTCCCCAACAGCGTTTTCAGCCCGAGTGGAGCGCATTTTGACTGTTTTTTTTAAAAACATCATTGTACATTGAAATTTCTGCTTGCGTATGCTTTAGAAGCAAGAATTAAGAGGACTACATTCATTATTTCAGCTGAAAAATGCTTAGTTTATGATTTATAGTCAACATTAAGGAAATGTTCCGAACAAGCGTTTTCAGCCCGAGTGGAGCACATTTTGACCGTTTTTTTAAAAACATCATTGTACATTGAAATTTCTGCTTGCGTATGCTTTAGAAGCAAGAATTAAGAGGACTACATTCATTATTTCAGCTGAAAAATGCTTAGTTTATGATTTATAGTCAACATTAATGTCATGTCCCAAACAAGCGTTTTCAGCCCGAGTGGAGCACATTTTGACTGTTTTTTTAAAAACATCATTGTACATTGAAATTTCTGCTTGCGTATGCTTTAGAAGCAAGAATTAAGAGGACTACATTCATTATTTCAGCTGAAAAATGCTTAGTTTATGATTTATAGTCAACATTAATGTAATGTCCCAAACAAGCGTTTTCAGCCCGAGTGGAGCACATTTTGACCGTTTTTTTAAAAACATCATTGTACATTGAAATTTCTGCTTGCGTATGCTTTAGAAGCAAGAATTAAGAGGACTACATTCATTATTTCAGCTGAAAAATGCTTAGTTTATGATTTATAGTCAACATTAATGAAATGTCCCCAACAGCGTTTTCAGCCCGAGTGGAGCGCATTTTGACTGTTTTTTTTAAAAACATCATTGTACATTGAAATTTCTGCTTGCGTATGCTTTAGAAGCAAGAATTAAGAGGACTACATTCATTATTTCAGCTGAAAAATGCTTAGTTTATGATTTATAGTCAACATTAAGGAAATGTTCCGAACAAGCGTTTTCAGCCCGAGTGGAGCACATTTTGACCGTTTTTTAAAAAACATCATTGTACATTGAAATTTCTGTTTGCGTATGCTTTAGAAGCAAGAATTAAGAGGACTACATTCATTATTTCAGCTGAAAAATGCTTAGTTTATGATTTATAGTCAACATTAATGTAATGTCCCAAACAAGCGTTTTCAGCCCGAGTGGAGCACATTTTGACCGTTTTTTTAAAAACATCATTGTACATTGAAATTTCTGCTTGCGTATGCTTTAGAAGCAAGAATTAAGAGGACTACATTCATTATTTCAGCTGAAAAATGCTTAGTTTATGATTTATAGTCAACATTAATGAAATGTCCCCAACAGCGTTTTCAGCCCGAGTGGAGCACATTTTGACTGTTTTTTTAAAAACATCATTGTACATTGAAATTTCTGCTTGCGTATGCTTTAGAAGCAAGAATTAAGAGGACTACATTCATTATTTCAGCTGAAAAATGCTTAGTTTTTGATTTATAGTCAACATTAATGAAATGTCCCCAACAGCGTTTTCAGCCCGAGTGGAGCACATTTTGACTGTTTTTTTTAAAAACATCATTGTACATTGAAATTTCTGCTTGCGTATGCTTTAGAAGCAAGAATTAAGAGGACTACATTCATTATTTCAGCTGAAAAATGCTTAGTTTATGATTTATAGTCAACATTAATGAAATGTTCCAAACAAGCGTTTTCAGCCCGAGTGGAGCACATTTTGACCCTTTTTTTAAAAACATCATTGTACATTGAAATTTCTGCTTGCGTATGCTTTAGAAGCAAGAATTAAGAGGACTACATTCATTATTTCAGCTGAAAAATGCTTAGTTTATGATTTATAGTTAACATTAATGTCATGTCCCAAACAAGCGTTTTCAGCCCGAGTGGAGCACATTTTGACTGTTTTTTTAAAAACATCATTGTACATTGAAATTTCTGCTTGCGTATGCTTTAGAAGCGAGAATTAAGAGGACTACATTCATTATTTCAGCTGAAAAATGCTTAGTTTATGATTTATAGTCAACATTAATGAAATGTTCCAAACAAGCGTTTTCAGCCCGAGTGGAGCACATTTTGACCCTTTTTTTAAAAACATCATTGTACATTGAAATTTCTGCTTGCGTATGCTTTAGAAGCAAGAATTAAGAGGACTACATTCATTATTTCAGCTGAAAAATGCTTAGTTTATGATTTATAGTCAACATTAATGTCATGTCCCAAACAAGCGTTTTCAGCCCGAGTGGAGCACATTTTGACTGTTTTTTTAAAACATCATTGTACATTAAAATTTCTGCTTGCTTATGCTTTAGAAGCAAGAATTAAGAGGACTACATTCATTATTTCAGCTGAAAAATGCTTAGTTTATGATTTATAGTCAACATTAATGAAATGTCCCCAACAGCGTTTTCAGCCTGAGTGGAGCACATTTTGACTGTTTTTTTAAAAACATCATTGTACATTGAAATTTCTGCTTGCGTATGCTTTAGAAGCAAGAATTAAGAGGACTACATTCATTATTTCAGCTGAAAAATGCTTAGTTTATGATTTATAGTCAACATTAAGGAAATGTTCCAAACAAGCGTTTTCAGCCCGAGTGGAGCACATTTTGACCCTTTTTTTAAAAACATCATTGTACATTGAAATTTCTGCTTGCGTATGCTTTAGAAGCAAGAATTAAGAGGACTACATTCATTATTTCAGCTGAAAAATGCTTAGTTTATGATTTATAGTCAACATTAATGTCATGTCCCAATCAAGCGTTTTCAGCCCGAGTGGAGCACATTTTGACTGTTTTTTTAAAAACATCATTGTACATTGAAATTTCTGCTTGCGTATGCTTTAGAAGCAAGAATTAAGAGGACTACATTCATTATTTCAGCTGAAAAATGCTTAGTTTATGATTTATAGTCAACATTAATGAAATGTTCCAAACAAGCGTTTTCAGCCCGAGTGGAGCACATTTTGACCCTTTTTTTAAAAACATCATTGTACATTGAAATTTCTGCTTGCGTATGCTTTAGAAGCAAGAATTAAGAGGACTACATTCATTATTTCAGCTGAAAAATGCTTAGTTTATGATTTATAGTCAACATTAATGTCATGTCCCAAACAAGCGTTTTCAGCCCGAGTGGAGCACATTTTGACTGTTTTTTTAAAAACATCATTGTACATTGAAATTTCTGCTTGCGTATGCTTTAGAAGCAAGAATTAAGAGGACTACATTCATTATTTCAGCTGAAAAATGCTTAGTTTATGATTTATAGTCAACATTAATGAAATGTTCCAAACAAGCGTTTTCAGCCCGAGTGGAGCACATTTTGACCCTTTTTTTAAAAACATCATTGTACATTGAAATTTCTGCTTGCGTATGCTTTAGAAGCAAGAATTAAGAGGACTACATTCATTATTTCATCTGAAAAATGCTTAGTTTATGATTTATAGTCAACATTAATGAAATGTCCCCAACAGCGTTTTTAGCCCGAGTGGAGCGCATTTTGACTGTTTTTTTTAAAAACATCATTGTACATTGAAATTTCTGCTTGCGTATGCTTTAGAAGCAAGAATTAAGAGGACTACATTCATTATTTCAGCTGAAAAATGCTTAGTTTTTGATTTGTAGTCAACATTAATGAAATGTCCCCAACAGCGTTTTCAGCCCGAGTGGAGCACATTTTGACTGTTTTTTTTAAAAACATCATTGTACATTGAAATTTCTGCTTGCGTATGCTTTGGAAGCAAGAATTAAGAGGACTACATTCATTATTTCAGCTGAAAAATGCTTAGTTTATGATTTATAGTCAACATTAATGAAATGTTCCAAACAAGCGTTTTCAGCCCGAGTGGAGCACATTTTGACCCTTTTTTTAAAAACATCATTGTACATTGAAATTTCTGCTTGCGTATGCTTTAGAAGCAAGAATTAAGAGGACTACATTCATTATTTCAGCTGAAAAATGCTTAGTTTTTGATTTGTAGTCAACATTAATGAAATGTCCCCAACAGCGTTTTCAGCCCGAGTGGAGCGCATTTTGACTGTTTTTTTTAAAAACATCATTGTACATTGAAATTTCTGCTTGCGTATGCTTTAGAAGCAAGAATTAAGAGGACTACATTCATTATTTCAGCTGAAAAATGCTTAGTTTATGATTTATAGTCAACATTAAGGAAATGTTCCGAACAAGCGTTTTCAGCCCGAGTGGAGCACATTTTGACCGTTTTTTAAAAAACATCATTGTACATTGAAATTTCTGCTTGCGTATGCTTTAGAAGCAAGAATTAAGAGGACTACATTCATTATTTCAGCTGAAAAATGCTGAGTTTATGATTTATAGTCAACATTAATGAAATGTCCCCAACAGCGTTTTCAGCCCGAGTGGAGCACATTTTGACTGTTTTTTTTAAAAACATCATTGTACATTGAAATTTCTGCTTGCGTATGCTTTAGAAGCAAGAATTAAGAGGACTACATTCATTATTTCAGCTGAAAAATGCTTAGTTTATGATTTATAGTCAACATTAAGGAAATGTTCCGAACAAGCGTTTTCAGCCCGAGTGGAGCACATTTTGACCGTTTTTTTAAAAACATCATTGTACATTGAAATTTCTGCTTGCGTATGCTTTAGAAGCAAGAATTAAGAGGACTACATTCATTATTTCATCTGAAAAATGCTTAGTTTATGATTTATAGTCAACATTAATGAAATGTCCCCAACAGCGTTTTCAGCCCGAGTGGAGCGCATTTTGACTGTTTTTTTTAAAAACATCATTGTACATTGAAATTTCTGCTTGCGTATGCTTTAGAAGCAAGAATTAAGAGGACTACATTCATTATTTCAGCTGAAAAATGCTTAGTTTATGATTTATAGTCAACATTAAGGAAATGTTCCGAACAAGCGTTTTCAGCCCGAGTGGAGCACATTTTGACCGTTTTTTAAAAAACATCATTGTACATTGAAATTTCTGTTTGCGTATGCTTTAGAAGCAAGAATTAAGAGGACTACATTCATTATTTCAGCTGAAAAATGCTTAGTTTATGATTTATAGTCAACATTAATGTAATGTCCCAAACAAGCGTTTTCAGCCCGAGTGGAGCACATTTTGACCGTTTTTTTAAAAACATCATTGTACATTGAAATTTCTGCTTGCGTATGCTTTAGAAGCAAGAATTAAGAGGACTACATTCATTATTTCAGCTGAAAAATGCTTAGTTTATGATTTATAGTCAACATTAATGAAATGTCCCCAACAGCGTTTTCAGCCCGAGTGGAGCACATTTTGACTGTTTTTTTAAAAACATCATTGTACATTGAAATTTCTGCTTGCGTATGCTTTAGAAGCAAGAATTAAGAGGACTACATTCATTATTTCAGCTGAAAAATGCTTAGTTTTTGATTTATAGTCAACATTAATGAAATGTCCCCAACAGCGTTTTCAGCCCGAGTGGAGCACATTTTGACTGTTTTTTTTAAAAACATCATTGTACATTGAAATTTCTGCTTGCGTATGCTTTAGAAGCAAGAATTAAGAGGACTACATTCATTATTTCAGCTGAAAAATGCTTAGTTTATGATTTATAGTCAACATTAATGTCATGTCCCCAACAGCGTTTTCAGCCCGAGTGGAGCACATTTTGACTGTTTTTTTAAAAACATCATTGTACATTGAAATTTCTGCTTGCGTATGCTTTAGAAGCAAGAATTAAGAGGACTACATTCATTATTTCAGCTGAAAAATGCTTAGTTTATGATTTATAGTCAACATTAATGAAATGTTCCAAACAAGCGTTTTCAGCCCGAGTGGAGCACATTTTGACCCTTTTTTTAAAAACATCATTGTACATTGAAATTTCTGCTTGCGTATGCTTTAGAAGCAAGAATTAAGAGGACTACATTCATTATTTCAGCTGAAAAATGCTTAGTTTATGATTTATAGTTAACATTAATGTCATGTCCCAAACAAGCGTTTTCAGCCCGAGTGGAGCACATTTTGACTGTTTTTTTAAAAACATCATTGTACATTGAAATTTCTGCTTGCGTATGCTTTAGAAGCGAGAATTAAGAGGACTACATTCATTATTTCAGCTGAAAAATGCTTAGTTTATGATTTATAGTCAACATTAATGAAATGTTCCAAACAAGCGTTTTCAGCCCGAGTGGAGCACATTTTGACCCTTTTTTTAAAAACATCATTGTACATTGAAATTTCTGCTTGCGTATGCTTTAGAAGCAAGAATTAAGAGGACTACATTCATTATTTCAGCTGAAAAATGCTTAGTTTATGATTTATAGTCAACATTAATGTCATGTCCCAAACAAGCGTTTTCAGCCCGAGTGGAGCACATTTTGACTGTTTTTTTAAAACATCATTGTACATTAAAATTTCTGCTTGCTTATGCTTTAGAAGCAAGAATTAAGAGGACTACATTCATTATTTCAGCTGAAAAATGCTTAGTTTATGATTTATAGTCAACATTAATGAAATGTCCCCAACAGCGTTTTCAGCCCGAGTGGAGCACATTTTGACTGTTTTTTTAAAAACATCATTGTACATTGAAATTTCTGCTTGCGTATGCTTTAGAAGCAAGAATTAAGAGGACTACATTCATTATTTCAGCTGAAAAATGCTTAGTTTATGATTTATAGTCAACATTAAGGAAATGTTCCAAACAAGCGTTTTCAGCCCGAGTGGAGCACATTTTGACCCTTTTTTTAAAAACATCATTGTACATTGAAATTTCTGCTTGCGTATGCTTTAGAAGCAAGAATTAAGAGGACTACATTCATTATTTCAGCTGAAAAATGCTTAGTTTATGATTTATAGTCAACATTAATGTCATGTCCCAAACAAGCGTTTTCAGCCCGAGTGGAGCACATTTTGACTGTTTTTTTAAAAACATCATTGTACATTGAAATTTCTGCTTGCGTATGCTTTAGAAGCAAGAATTAAGAGGACTACATTCATTATTTCAGCTGAAAAATGCTTAGTTTATGATTTATAGTCAACATTAATGAAATGTTCCAAACAAGCGTTTTCAGCCCGAGTGGAGCACATTTTGACCCTTTTTTTAAAAACATCATTGTACATTGAAATTTCTGCTTGCGTATGCTTTAGAAGCAAGAATTAAGAGGACTACATTCATTATTTCAGCTGAAAAATGCTTAGTTTATGATTTATAGTCAACATTAATGTAATGTCCCAAACAAGCGTTTTCAGCCCGAGTGGAGCACATTTTGACTGTTTTTTTAAAAACATCATTGTACATTGAAATTTCTGCTTGCGTATGCTTTAGAAGCAAGAATTAAGAGGACTACATTCATTATTTCAGCTGAAAAATGCTTAGTTTATGATTTATAGTCAACATTAATGTAATGTCCCAAACAAGCGTTTTCAGCCCGAGTGGAGCACATTTTGACCGTTTTTTTAAAAACATCATTGTACATTGAAATTTCTGCTTGCGTATGCTTTAGAAGCAAGAATTAAGAGGACTACATTCATTATTTCAGCTGAAAAATGCTTAGTTTATGATTTATAGTCAACATTAATGAAATGTCCCCAACAGCGTTTTCAGCCCGAGTGGAGCGCATTTTGACTGTTTTTTTTAAAAACATCATTGTACATTGAAATTTCTGCTTGCGTATGCTTTAGAAGCAAGAATTAAGAGGACTACATTCATTATTTCAGCTGAAAAATGCTTAGTTTATGATTTATAGTCAACATTAAGGAAATGTTCCGAACAAGCGTTTTCAGCCCGAGTGGAGCACATTTTGACCGTTTTTTAAAAAACATCATTGTACATTGAAATTTCTGTTTGCGTATGCTTTAGAAGCAAGAATTAAGAGGACTACATTCATTATTTCAGCTGAAAAATGCTTAGTTTATGATTTATAGTCAACATTAATGAAATGTTCCAAACAAGCGTTTTCAGCCCGAGTGGAGCACATTTTGACCCTTTTTTTAAAAACATCATTGTACATTGAAATTTCTGCTTGCGTATGCTTTAGAAGCAAGAATTAAGAGGACTACATTCATTATTTCAGCTGAAAAATGCTTAGTTTATGATTTATAGTCAACATTAATGTCATGTCCCAAACAAGCGTTTTCAGCCCGAGTGGAGCACATTTTGACTGTTTTTTTAAAAACATCATTGTACATTGAAATTTCTGCTTGCGTATGCTTTAGAAGCAAGAATTAAGAGGACTACATTCATTATTTCAGCTGAAAAATGCTTAGTTTATGATTTATAGTCAACATTAATGAAATGTTCCAAACAAGCGTTTTCAGCCCGAGTGGAGCACATTTTGACCCTTTTTTTAAAAACATCATTGTACATTGAAATTTCTGCTTGCGTATGCTTTAGAAGCAAGAATTAAGAGGACTACATTCATTATTTCAGCTGAAAAATGCTTAGTTTATGATTTATAGTCAACATTAATGAAATGTCCCCAACAGCGTTTTCAGCCCGAGTGGAGCGCATTTTGACTGTTTTTTTTAAAAACATCATTGTACATTGAAATTTCTGCTTGCGTATGCTTTAGAAGCAAGAATTAAGAGGACTACATTCATTATTTAAGCTGAAAAATGCTTAGTTTTTGATTTGTAGTCAACATTAATGAAATGTCCCCAACAGCGTTTTCAGCCCGAGTGGAGCACATTTTGACTGTTTTTTTTAAAAACATCATTGTACATTGAAATTTCTGCTTGCGTATGCTTTGGAAGCAAGAATTAAGAGGACTACATTCATTATTTCAGCTGAAAAATGCTTAGTTTATGATTTATAGTCAACATTAATGAAATGTGTCAAACAAGCGTTTTCAGCCCGAGTGGAGCACATTTTGACCCTTTTTTTAAAAACATCATTGTACATTGAAATTTCTGCTTGCGTATGCTTTAGAAGCAAGAATTAAGAGGACTACATTCATTATTTCAGCTGAAAAATGCTTAGTTTTTGATTTGTAGTCAACATTAATGAAATGTCCCCAACAGCGTTTTCAGCCCGAGTGGAGCGCATTTTGACTGTTTTTTTTAAAAACATCATTGTACATTGAAATTTCTGCTTGCGTATGCTTTAGAAGCAAGAATTAAGAGGACTACATTCATTATTTCAGCTGAAAAATGCTTAGTTTATGATTTATAGTCAACATTAAGGAAATGTTCCGAACAAGCGTTTTCAGCCCGAGTGGAGCACATTTTGACCGTTTTTTAAAAAACATCATTGTACATTGAAATTTCTGCTTGCGTATGCTTTAGAAGCAAGAATTAAGAGGACTACATTCATTATTTCAGCTGAAAAATGCTTAGTTTATGATTTATAGTCAACATTAATGAAATGTCCCCAACAGCGTTTTCAGCCCGAGTGGAGCACATTTTGACTGTTTTTTTAAAAACATCATTGTACATTGAAATTTCTGCTTGCGTATGCTTTAGAAGCAAGAATTAAGAGGACTACATTCATTATTTCAGCTGAAAAATGCTTAGTTTATGATTTATAGTCAACATTAATGAAATGTCCCCAACAGCGTTTTCAGCCCGAGTGGAGCACATTTTGACTGTTTTTTTAAAAACATCATTGTACATTGAAATTTCTGCTTGCGAATGCTTTAGAAGCAAGAATTAAGAGGACTACATTCATTATTTCAGCTGAAAAATGCTTAGTTTTTGATTTGTAGTCAACATTAATGAAATGTCCCCAACAGCGTTTTCAGCCCGAGTGGAGCACATTTTGACTGTTTTTTTTAAAAACATCATTGTACATTGAAATTTCTGCTTGCGTATGCTTTAGAAGCAAGAATTAAGAGGACTACATTCATTATTTCAGCTGAAAAATGCTTAGTTTATGATTTATAGTCAACATTAAGGAAATGTTCCGAACAAGCGTTTTCAGCCCGAGTGGAGCACATTTTGACCGTTTTTTTAAAAACATCATTGTACATTGAAATTTCTGCTTGCGTATGCTTTAGAAGCAAGAATTAAGAGGACTACATTCATTATTTCATCTGAAAAATGCTTAGTTTATGATTTATAGTCAACATTAATGAAATGTCCCCAACAGCGTTTTCAGCCCGAGTGGAGCGCATTTTGACTGTTTTTTTTAAAAACATCATTGTACATTGAAATTTCTGCTTGCGTATGCTTTAGAAGCAAGAATTAAGAGGACTACATTCATTATTTCAGCTGAAAAATGCTTAGTTTATGATTTATAGTCAACATTAAGGAAATGTTCCGAACAAGCGTTTTCAGCCCGAGTGGAGCACATTTTGACCGTTTTTTTAAAAACATCATTGTACATTGAAATTTCTGCTTGCGTATGCTTTAGAAGCAAGAATTAAGAGGACTACATTCATTATTTCAGCTGAAAAATGCTTAGTTTATGATTTATAGTCAACATTAATGTCATGTCCCAAACAAGCGTTTTCAGCCCGAGTGGAGCACATTTTGACTGTTTTTTTAAAAACATCATTGTACATTGAAATTTCTGCTTGCGTATGCTTTAGAAGCAAGAATTAAGAGGACTACATTCATTATTTCAGCTGAAAAATGCTTAGTTTATGATTTATAGTCAACATTAATGTAATGTCCCAAACAAGCGTTTTCAGCCCGAGTGGAGCACATTTTGACCGTTTTTTTAAAAACATCATTGTACATTGAAATTTCTGCTTGCGTATGCTTTAGAAGCAAGAATTAAGAGGACTACATTCATTATTTCAGCTGAAAAATGCTTAGTTTATGATTTATAGTCAACATTAATGAAATGTCCCCAACAGCGTTTTCAGCCCGAGTGGAGCACATTTTGACTGTTTTTTTAAAAACATCATTGTACATTGAAATTTCTGCTTGCGTATGCTTTAGAAGCAAGAATTAAGAGGACTACATTCATTATTTCAGCTGAAAAATGCTTAGTTTTTGATTTATAGTCAACATTAATGAAATGTCCCCAACAGCGTTTTCAGCCCGAGTGGAGCACATTTTGACTGTTTTTTTTAAAAACATCATTGTACATTGAAATTTCTGCTTGCGTATGCTTTAGAAGCAAGAATTAAGAGGACTACATTCATTATTTCAGCTGAAAAATGCTTAGTTTATGATTTATAGTCAACATTAATGTCATGTCCCCAACAGCGTTTTCAGCCCGAGTGGAGCACATTTTGACTGTTTTTTTAAAAACATCATTGTACATTGAAATTTCTGCTTGCGTATGCTTTAGAAGCAAGAATTAAGAGGACTACATTCATTATTTCAGCTGAAAAATGCTTAGTTTATGATTTATAGTCAACATTAATGAAATGTTCCAAACAAGCGTTTTCAGCCCGAGTGGAGCACATTTTGACCCTTTTTTTAAAAACATCATTGTACATTGAAATTTCTGCTTGCGTATGCTTTAGAAGCAAGAATTAAGAGGACTACATTCATTATTTCAGCTGAAAAATGCTTAGTTTATGATTTATAGTTAACATTAATGTCATGTCCCAAACAAGCGTTTTCAGCCCGAGTGGAGCACATTTTGACTGTTTTTTTAAAAACATCATTGTACATTGAAATTTCTGCTTGCGTATGCTTTAGAAGCGAGAATTAAGAGGACTACATTCATTATTTCAGCTGAAAAATGCTTAGTTTATGATTTATAGTCAACATTAATGAAATGTTCCAAACAAGCGTTTTCAGCCCGAGTGGAGCACATTTTGACCCTTTTTTTAAAAACATCATTGTACATTGAAATTTCTGCTTGCGTATGCTTTAGAAGCAAGAATTAAGAGGACTACATTCATTATTTCAGCTGAAAAATGCTTAGTTTATGATTTATAGTCAACATTAATGTCATGTCCCAAACAAGCGTTTTCAGCCCGAGTGGAGCACATTTTGACTGTTTTTTTAAAACATCATTGTACATTAAAATTTCTGCTTGCTTATGCTTTAGAAGCAAGAATTAAGAGGACTACATTCATTATTTCAGCTGAAAAATGCTTAGTTTATGATTTATAGTCAACATTAATGAAATGTCCCCAACAGCGTTTTCAGCCCGAGTGGAGCACATTTTGACTGTTTTTTTAAAAACATCATTGTACATTGAAATTTCTGCTTGCGTATGCTTTAGAAGCAAGAATTAAGAGGACTACATTCATTATTTCAGCTGAAAAATGCTTAGTTTATGATTTATAGTCAACATTAAGGAAATGTTCCAAACAAGCGTTTTCAGCCCGAGTGGAGCACATTTTGACCCTTTTTTTAAAAACATCATTGTACATTGAAATTTCTGCTTGCGTATGCTTTAGAAGCAAGAATTAAGAGGACTACATTCATTATTTCAGCTGAAAAATGCTTAGTTTATGATTTATAGTCAACATTAATGTCATGTCCCAAACAAGCGTTTTCAGCCCGAGTGGAGCACATTTTGACTGTTTTTTTAAAAACATCATTGTACATTGAAATTTCTGCTTGCGTATGCTTTAGAAGCAAGAATTAAGAGGACTACATTCATTATTTCAGCTGAAAAATGCTTAGTTTATGATTTATAGTCAACATTAATGAAATGTTCCAAACAAGCGTTTTCAGCCCGAGTGGAGCACATTTTGACCCTTTTTTTAAAAACATCATTGTACATTGAAATTTCTGCTTGCGTATGCTTTAGAAGCAAGAATTAAGAGGACTACATTCATTATTTCAGCTGAAAAATGCTTAGTTTATGATTTATAGTCAACATTAATGTAATGTCCCAAACAAGCGTTTTCAGCCCGAGTGGAGCACATTTTGACTGTTTTTTTAAAAACATCATTGTACATTGAAATTTCTGCTTGCGTATGCTTTAGAAGCAAGAATTAAGAGGACTACATTCATTATTTCAGCTGAAAAATGCTTAGTTTATGATTTATAGTCAACATTAATGTAATGTCCCAAACAAGCGTTTTCAGCCCGAGTGGAGCACATTTTGACCGTTTTTTTAAAAACATCATTGTACATTGAAATTTCTGCTTGCGTATGCTTTAGAAGCAAGAATTAAGAGGACTACATTCATTATTTCAGCTGAAAAATGCTTAGTTTATGATTTATAGTCAACATTAATGAAATGTCCCCAACAGCGTTTTCAGCCCGAGTGGAGCGCATTTTGACTGTTTTTTTTAAAAACATCATTGTACATTGAAATTTCTGCTTGCGTATGCTTTAGAAGCAAGAATTAAGAGGACTACATTCATTATTTCAGCTGAAAAATGCTTAGTTTATGATTTATAGTCAACATTAAGGAAATGTTCCGAACAAGCGTTTTCAGCCCGAGTGGAGCACATTTTGACCGTTTTTTAAAAAACATCATTGTACATTGAAATTTCTGTTTGCGTATGCTTTAGAAGCAAGAATTAAGAGGACTACATTCATTATTTCAGCTGAAAAATGCTTAGTTTATGATTTATAGTCAACATTAATGAAATGTTCCAAACAAGCGTTTTCAGCCCGAGTGGAGCACATTTTGACCCTTTTTTTAAAAACATCATTGTACATTGAAATTTCTGCTTGCGTATGCTTTAGAAGCAAGAATTAAGAGGACTACATTCATTATTTCAGCTGAAAAATGCTTAGTTTATGATTTATAGTCAACATTAATGTCATGTCCCAAACAAGCGTTTTCAGCCCGAGTGGAGCACATTTTGACTGTTTTTTTAAAAACATCATTGTACATTGAAATTTCTGCTTGCGTATGCTTTAGAAGCAAGAATTAAGAGGACTACATTCATTATTTCAGCTGAAAAATGCTTAGTTTATGATTTATAGTCAACATTAATGAAATGTTCCAAACAAGCGTTTTCAGCCCGAGTGGAGCACATTTTGACCCTTTTTTTAAAAACATCATTGTACATTGAAATTTCTGCTTGCGTATGCTTTAGAAGCAAGAATTAAGAGGACTACATTCATTATTTCAGCTGAAAAATGCTTAGTTTATGATTTATAGTCAACATTAATGAAATGTCCCCAACAGCGTTTTCAGCCCGAGTGGAGCGCATTTTGACTGTTTTTTTTAAAAACATCATTGTACATTGAAATTTCTGCTTGCGTATGCTTTAGAAGCAAGAATTAAGAGGACTACATTCATTATTTAAGCTGAAAAATGCTTAGTTTTTGATTTGTAGTCAACATTAATGAAATGTCCCCAACAGCGTTTTCAGCCCGAGTGGAGCACATTTTGACTGTTTTTTTTAAAAACATCATTGTACATTGAAATTTCTGCTTGCGTATGCTTTGGAAGCAAGAATTAAGAGGACTACATTCATTATTTCAGCTGAAAAATGCTTAGTTTATGATTTATAGTCAACATTAATGAAATGTGTCAAACAAGCGTTTTCAGCCCGAGTGGAGCACATTTTGACCCTTTTTTTAAAAACATCATTGTACATTGAAATTTCTGCTTGCGTATGCTTTAGAAGCAAGAATTAAGAGGACTACATTCATTATTTCAGCTGAAAAATGCTTAGTTTTTGATTTGTAGTCAACATTAATGAAATGTCCCCAACAGCGTTTTCAGCCCGAGTGGAGCGCATTTTGACTGTTTTTTTTAAAAACATCATTGTACATTGAAATTTCTGCTTGCGTATGCTTTAGAAGCAAGAATTAAGAGGACTACATTCATTATTTCAGCTGAAAAATGCTTAGTTTATGATTTATAGTCAACATTAAGGAAATGTTCCGAACAAGCGTTTTCAGCCCGAGTGGAGCACATTTTGACCGTTTTTTAAAAAACATCATTGTACATTGAAATTTCTGCTTGCGTATGCTTTAGAAGCAAGAATTAAGAGGACTACATTCATTATTTCAGCTGAAAAATGCTTAGTTTATGATTTATAGTCAACATTAATGAAATGTCCCCAACAGCGTTTTCAGCCCGAGTGGAGCACATTTTGACTGTTTTTTTAAAAACATCATTGTACATTGAAATTTCTGCTTGCGTATGCTTTAGAAGCAAGAATTAAGAGGACTACATTCATTATTTCAGCTGAAAAATGCTTAGTTTATGATTTATAGTCAACATTAATGAAATGTCCCCAACAGCGTTTTCAGCCCGAGTGGAGCACATTTTGACTGTTTTTTTAAAAACATCATTGTACATTGAAATTTCTGCTTGCGAATGCTTTAGAAGCAAGAATTAAGAGGACTACATTCATTATTTCAGCTGAAAAATGCTTAGTTTTTGATTTGTAGTCAACATTAATGAAATGTCCCCAACAGCGTTTTCAGCCCGAGTGGAGCACATTTTGACTGTTTTTTTTAAAAACATCATTGTACATTGAAATTTCTGCTTGCGTATGCTTTAGAAGCAAGAATTAAGAGGACTACATTCATTATTTCAGCTGAAAAATGCTTAGTTTATGATTTATAGTCAACATTAAGGAAATGTTCCGAACAAGCGTTTTCAGCCCGAGTGGAGCACATTTTGACCGTTTTTTTAAAAACATCATTGTACATTGAAATTTCTGCTTGCGTATGCTTTAGAAGCAAGAATTAAGAGGACTACATTCATTATTTCATCTGAAAAATGCTTAGTTTATGATTTATAGTCAACATTAATGAAATGTCCCCAACAGCGTTTTCAGCCCGAGTGGAGCGCATTTTGACTGTTTTTTTTAAAAACATCATTGTACATTGAAATTTCTGCTTGCGTATGCTTTAGAAGCAAGAATTAAGAGGACTACATTCATTATTTCAGCTGAAAAATGCTTAGTTTATGATTTATAGTCAACATTAAGGAAATGTTCCGAACAAGCGTTTTCAGCCCGAGTGGAGCACATTTTGACCGTTTTTTTAAAAACATCATTGTACATTGAAATTTCTGCTTGCGTATGCTTTAGAAGCAAGAATTAAGAGGACTACATTCATTATTTCAGCTGAAAAATGCTTAGTTTATGATTTATAGTCAACATTAATGTCATGTCCCAAACAAGCGTTTTCAGCCCGAGTGGAGCACATTTTGACTGTTTTTTTAAAAACATCATTGTACATTGAAATTTCTGCTTGCGTATGCTTTAGAAGCAAGAATTAAGAGGACTACATTCATTATTTCAGCTGAAAAATGCTTAGTTTATGATTTATAGTCAACATTAATGTAATGTCCCAAACAAGCGTTTTCAGCCCGAGTGGAGCACATTTTGACCGTTTTTTTAAAAACATCATTGTACATTGAAATTTCTGCTTGCGTATGCTTTAGAAGCAAGAATTAAGAGGACTACATTCATTATTTCAGCTGAAAAATGCTTAGTTTATGATTTATAGTCAACATTAATGAAATGTCCCCAACAGCGTTTTCAGCCCGAGTGGAGCGCATTTTGACTGTTTTTTTTAAAAACATCATTGTACATTGAAATTTCTGCTTGTGTATGCTTTAGAAGCAAGAATTAAGAGGACTACATTCATTATTTCAGCTGAAAAATGCTTAGTTTATGATTTATAGTCAACATTAAGGAAATGTTCCGAACAAGCGTTTTCAGCCCGAGTGGAGCACATTTTGACCGTTTTTTAAAAAACATCATTGTACATTGAAATTTCTGTTTGCGTATGCTTTAGAAGCAAGAATTAAGAGGACTACATTCATTATTTCAGCTGAAAAATGCTTAGTTTATGATTTATAGTCAACATTAATGTAATGTCCCAAACAAGCGTTTTCAGCCCGAGTGGAGCACATTTTGACCGTTTTTTTAAAAACATCATTGTACATTGAAATTTCTGCTTGCGTATGCTTTAGAAGCAAGAATTAAGAGGACTACATTCATTATTTCAGCTGAAAAATGCTTAGTTTATGATTTATAGTCAACATTAATGAAATGTCCCCAACAGCGTTTTCAGCCCGAGTGGAGCACATTTTGACTGTTTTTTTAAAAACATCATTGTACATTGAAATTTCTGCTTGCGTATGCTTTAGAAGCAAGAATTAAGAGGACTACATTCATTATTTCAGCTGAAAAATGCTTAGTTTTTGATTTATAGTCAACATTAATGAAATGTCCCCAACAGCGTTTTCAGCCCGAGTGGAGCACATTTTGACTGTTTTTTTTAAAAACATCATTGTACATTGAAATTTCTGCTTGCGTATGCTTTAGAAGCAAGAATTAAGAGGACTACATTCATTATTTCAGCTGAAAAATGCTTAGTTTATGATTTATAGTCAACATTAATGAAATGTTCCAAACAAGCGTTTTCAGCCCGAGTGGAGCACATTTTGACCCTTTTTTTAAAAACATCATTGTACATTGAAATTTCTGCTTGCAAATGCTTTAGAAGCAAGAATTAAGAGGACTACATTCATTATTTCAGCTGAAAAATGCTTAGTTTATGATTTATAGTTAACATTAATGTCATGTCCCAAACAAGCGTTTTCAGCCCGAGTGGAGCACATTTTGACTGTTTTTTTAAAAACATCATTGTACATTGAAATTTCTGCTTGCGTATGCTTTAGAAGCGAGAATTAAGAGGACTACATTCATTATTTCAGCTGAAAAATGCTTAGTTTATGATTTATAGTCAACATTAATGAAATGTTCCAAACAAGCGTTTTCAGCCCGAGTGGAGCACATTTTGACCCTTTTTTTAAAAACATCATTGTACATTGAAATTTCTGCTTGCGTATGCTTTAGAAGCAAGAATTAAGAGGACTACATTCATTATTTCAGCTGAAAAATGCTTAGTTTATGATTTATAGTCAACATTAATGTCATGTCCCAAACAAGCGTTTTCAGCCCGAGTGGAGCACATTTTGACTGTTTTTTTAAAACATCATTGTACATTAAAATTTCTGCTTGCTTATGCTTTAGAAGCAAGAATTAAGAGGACTACATTCATTATTTCAGCTGAAAAATGCTTAGTTTATGATTTATAGTCAACATTAATGAAATGTCCCCAACAGCGTTTTCAGCCTGAGTGGAGCACATTTTGACTGTTTTTTTAAAAACATCATTGTACATTGAAATTTCTGCTTGCGTATGCTTTAGAAGCAAGAATTAAGAGGACTACATTCATTATTTCAGCTGAAAAATGCTTAGTTTATGATTTATAGTCAACATTAAGGAAATGTTCCAAACAAGCGTTTTCAGCCCGAGTGGAGCACATTTTGACCCTTTTTTTAAAAACATCATTGTACATTGAAATTTCTGCTTGCGTATGCTTTAGAAGCAAGAATTAAGAGGACTACATTCATTATTTCAGCTGAAAAATGCTTAGTTTATGATTTATAGTCAACATTAATGTCATGTCCCAAACAAGCGTTTTCAGCCCGAGTGGAGCACATTTTGACTGTTTTTTTAAAAACATCATTGTACATTGAAATTTCTGCTTGCGTATGCTTTAGAAGCAAGAATTAAGAGGACTACATTCATTATTTCAGCTGAAAAATGCTTAGTTTATGATTTATAGTCAACATTAATGAAATGTTCCAAACAAGCGTTTTCAGCCCGAGTGGAGCACATTTTGACCCTTTTTTTAAAAACATCATTGTACATTGAAATTTCTGCTTGCGTATGCTTTAGAAGCAAGAATTAAGAGGACTACATTCATTATTTCAGCTGAAAAATGCTTAGTTTATGATTTATAGTCAACATTAATGTCATGTCCCAAACAAGCGTTTTCAGCCCGAGTGGAGCACATTTTGACCCTTTTTTTAAAAACATCATTGTACATTGAAATTTCTGCTTGCGTATGCTTTAGAAGCAAGAATTAAGAGGACTACATTCATTATTTCAGCTGAAAAATGCTTAGTTTATGATTTATAGTCAACATTAATGAAATGTTCCAAACAAGCGTTTTCAGCCCGAGTGGAGCACATTTTGACCCTTTTTTTAAAAACATCATTGTACATTGAAATTTCTGCTTGCGTATGCTTTAGAAGCAAGAATTAAGAGGACTACATTCATTATTTCAGCTGAAAAATGCTTAGTTTATGATTTATAGTCAACATTAATGAAATGTCCCCAACAGCGTTTTCAGCCCGAGTGGAGCGCATTTTGACTGTTTTTTTTAAAAACATCATTGTACATTGAAATTTCTGCTTGCGTATGCTTTAGAAGCAAGAATTAAGAGGACTACATTCATTATTTCAGCTGAAAAATGCTTAGTTTTTGATTTGTAGTCAACATTAATGAAATGTCCCCAACAGCGTTTTCAGCCCGAGTGGAGCACATTTTGACTGTTTTTTTTAAAAACATCATTGTACATTGAAATTTCTGCTTGCGTATGCTTTGGAAGCAAGAATTAAGAGGACTACATTCATTATTTCAGCTGAAAAATGCTTAGTTTATGATTTATAGTCAACATTAATGAAATGTTCCAAACAAGCGTTTTCAGCCCGAGTGGAGCACATTTTGACCCTTTTTTTAAAAACATCATTGTACATTGAAATTTCTGCTTGCGTATGCTTTAGAAGCAAGAATTAAGAGGACTACATTCATTATTTCAGCTGAAAAATGCTTAGTTTTTGATTTGTAGTCAACATTAATGAAATGTCCCCAACAGCGTTTTCAGCCCGAGTGGAGCGCATTTTGACTGTTTTTTTTAAAAACATCATTGTACATTGAAATTTCTGCTTGCGTATGCTTTAGAAGCAAGAATTAAGAGGACTACATTCATTATTTCAGCTGAAAAATGCTTAGTTTATGATTTATAGTCAACATTAAGGAAATGTTCCGAACAAGCGTTTTCAGCCCGAGTGGAGCACATTTTGACCGTTTTTTAAAAAACATCATTGTACATTGAAATTTCTGCTTGCGTATGCTTTAGAAGCAAGAATTAAGAGGACTACATTCATTATTTCAGCTGAAAAATGCTTAGTTTATGATTTATAGTCAACATTAATGAAATGTCCCCAACAGCGTTTTCAGCCCGAGTGGAGCACATTTTGACTGTTTTTTTAAAAACATCATTGTACATTGAAATTTCTGCTTGCGTATGCTTTAGAAGCAAGAATTAAGAGGACTACATTCATTATTTCAGCTGAAAAATGCTTAGTTTATGATTTATAGTCAACATTAATGAAATGTCCCCAACAGCGTTTTCAGCCCGAGTGGAGCACATTTTGACTGTTTTTTTAAAAACATCATTGTACATTGAAATTTCTGCTTGCGAATGCTTTAGAAGCAAGAATTAAGAGGACTACATTCATTATTTCAGCTGAAAAATGCTTAGTTTTTGATTTGTAGTCAACATTAATGAAATGTCCCCAACAGCGTTTTCAGCCCGAGTGGAGCACATTTTGACTGTTTTTTTTAAAAACATCATTGTACATTGAAATTTCTGCTTGCGTATGCTTTAGAAGCAAGAATTAAGAGGACTACATTCATTATTTCAGCTGAAAAATGCTTAGTTTATGATTTATAGTCAACATTAAGGAAATGTTCCGAACAAGCGTTTTCAGCCCGAGTGGAGCACATTTTGACCGTTTTTTTAAAAACATCATTGTACATTGAAATTTCTGCTTGCGTATGCTTTAGAAGCAAGAATTAAGAGGACTACATTCATTATTTCATCTGAAAAATGCTTAGTTTATGATTTATAGTCAACATTAATGAAATGTCCCCAACAGCGTTTTCAGCCCGAGTGGAGCGCATTTTGACTGTTTTTTTTAAAAACATCATTGTACATTGAAATTTCTGCTTGCGTATGCTTTAGAAGCAAGAATTAAGAGGACTACATTCATTATTTCAGCTGAAAAATGCTTAGTTTATGATTTATAGTCAACATTAAGGAAATGTTCCGAACAAGCGTTTTCAGCCCGAGTGGAGCACATTTTGACCGTTTTTTTAAAAACATCATTGTACATTGAAATTTCTGCTTGCGTATGCTTTAGAAGCAAGAATTAAGAGGACTACATTCATTATTTCAGCTGAAAAATGCTTAGTTTATGATTTATAGTCAACATTAATGTCATGTCCCAAACAAGCGTTTTCAGCCCGAGTGGAGCACATTTTGACTGTTTTTTTAAAAACATCATTGTACATTGAAATTTCTGCTTGCGTATGCTTTAGAAGCAAGAATTAAGAGGACTACATTCATTATTTCAGCTGAAAAATGCTTAGTTTATGATTTATAGTCAACATTAATGTAATGTCCCAAACAAGCGTTTTCAGCCCGAGTGGAGCACATTTTGACCGTTTTTTTAAAAACATCATTGTACATTGAAATTTCTGCTTGCGTATGCTTTAGAAGCAAGAATTAAGAGGACTACATTCATTATTTCAGCTGAAAAATGCTTAGTTTATGATTTATAGTCAACATTAATGAAATGTCCCCAACAGCGTTTTCAGCCCGAGTGGAGCGCATTTTGACTGTTTTTTTTAAAAACATCATTGTACATTGAAATTTCTGCTTGCGTATGCTTTAGAAGCAAGAATTAAGAGGACTACATTCATTATTTCAGCTGAAAAATGCTTAGTTTATGATTTATAGTCAACATTAAGGAAATGTTCCGAACAAGCGTTTTCAGCCCGAGTGGAGCACATTTTGACCGTTTTTTAAAAAACATCATTGTACATTGAAATTTCTGTTTGCGTATGCTTTAGAAGCAAGAATTAAGAGGACTACATTCATTATTTCAGCTGAAAAATGCTTAGTTTATGATTTATAGTCAACATTAATGTAATGTCCCAAACAAGCGTTTTCAGCCCGAGTGGAGCACATTTTGACCGTTTTTTTAAAAACATCATTGTACATTGAAATTTCTGCTTGCGTATGCTTTAGAAGCAAGAATTAAGAGGACTACATTCATTATTTCAGCTGAAAAATGCTTAGTTTATGATTTATAGTCAACATTAATGAAATGTCCCCAACAGCGTTTTCAGCCCGAGTGGAGCACATTTTGACTGTTTTTTTAAAAACATCATTGTACATTGAAATTTCTGCTTGCGTATGCTTTAGAAGCAAGAATTAAGAGGACTACATTCATTATTTCAGCTGAAAAATGCTTAGTTTTTGATTTATAGTCAACATTAATGAAATGTCCCCAACAGCGTTTTCAGCCCGAGTGGAGCACATTTTGACTGTTTTTTTTAAAAACATCATTGTACATTGAAATTTCTGCTTGCGTATGCTTTAGAAGCAAGAATTAAGAGGACTACATTCATTATTTCAGCTGAAAAATGCTTAGTTTATGATTTATAGTCAACATTAATGAAATGTTCCAAACAAGCGTTTTCAGCCCGAGTGGAGCACATTTTGACCCTTTTTTTAAAAACATCATTGTACATTGAAATTTCTGCTTGCGTATGCTTTAGAAGCAAGAATTAAGAGGACTACATTCATTATTTCAGCTGAAAAATGCTTAGTTTATGATTTATAGTTAACATTAATGTCATGTCCCAAACAAGCGTTTTCAGCCCGAGTGGAGCACATTTTGACTGTTTTTTTAAAAACATCATTGTACATTGAAATTTCTGCTTGCGTATGCTTTAGAAGCGAGAATTAAGAGGACTACATTCATTATTTCAGCTGAAAAATGCTTAGTTTATGATTTATAGTCAACATTAATGAAATGTTCCAAACAAGCGTTTTCAGCCCGAGTGGAGCACATTTTGACCCTTTTTTTAAAAACATCATTGTACATTGAAATTTCTGCTTGCGTATGCTTTAGAAGCAAGAATTAAGAGGACTACATTCATTATTTCAGCTGAAAAATGCTTAGTTTATGATTTATAGTCAACATTAATGTCATGTCCCAAACAAGCGTTTTCAGCCCGAGTGGAGCACATTTTGACTGTTTTTTTAAAACATCATTGTACATTAAAATTTCTGCTTGCTTATGCTTTAGAAGCAAGAATTAAGAGGACTACATTCATTATTTCAGCTGAAAAATGCTTAGTTTATGATTTATAGTCAACATTAATGAAATGTCCCCAACAGCGTTTTCAGCCTGAGTGGAGCACATTTTGACTGTTTTTTTAAAAACATCATTGTACATTGAAATTTCTGCTTGCGTATGCTTTAGAAGCAAGAATTAAGAGGACTACATTCATTATTTCAGCTGAAAAATGCTTAGTTTATGATTTATAGTCAACATTAAGGAAATGTTCCAAACAAGCGTTTTCAGCCCGAGTGGAGCACATTTTGACCCTTTTTTTAAAAACATCATTGTACATTGAAATTTCTGCTTGCGTATGCTTTAGAAGCAAGAATTAAGAGGACTACATTCATTATTTCAGCTGAAAAATGCTTAGTTTATGATTTATAGTCAACATTAATGTCATGTCCCAAACAAGCGTTTTCAGCCCGAGTGGAGCACATTTTGACTGTTTTTTTAAAAACATCATTGTACATTGAAATTTCTGCTTGCGTATGCTTTAGAAGCAAGAATTAAGAGGACTACATTCATTATTTCAGCTGAAAAATGCTTAGTTTATGATTTATAGTCAACATTAATGAAATGTTCCAAACAAGCGTTTTCAGCCCGAGTGGAGCACATTTTGACCCTTTTTTTAAAAACATCATTGTACATTGAAATTTCTGCTTGCGTATGCTTTAGAAGCAAGAATTAAGAGGACTACATTCATTATTTCAGCTGAAAAATGCTTAGTTTATGATTTATAGTCAACATTAATGTCATGTCCCAAACAAGCGTTTTCAGCCCGAGTGGAGCACATTTTGACTGTTTTTTTAAAAACATCATTGTACATTGAAATTTCTGCTTGCGTATGCTTTAGAAGCAAGAATTAAGAGGACTACATTCATTATTTCAGCTGAAAAATGCTTAGTTTATGATTTATAGTCAACATTAATGAAATGTTCCAAACAAGCGTTTTCAGCCCGAGTGGAGCACATTTTGACCCTTTTTTTAAAAACATCATTGTACATTGAAATTTCTGCTTGCGTATGCTTTAGAAGCAAGAATTAAGAGGACTACATTCATTATTTCATCTGAAAAATGCTTAGTTTATGATTTATAGTCAACATTAATGAAATGTCCCCAACAGCGTTTTTAGCCCGAGTGGAGCGCATTTTGACTGTTTTTTTTAAAAACATCATTGTACATTGAAATTTCTGCTTGCGTATGCTTTAGAAGCAAGAATTAAGAGGACTACATTCATTATTTCAGCTGAAAAATGCTTAGTTTTTGATTTGTAGTCAACATTAATGAAATGTCCCCAACAGCGTTTTCAGCCCGAGTGGAGCACATTTTGACTGTTTTTTTTAAAAACATCATTGTACATTGAAATTTCTGCTTGCGTATGCTTTGGAAGCAAGAATTAAGAGGACTACATTCATTATTTCAGCTGAAAAATGCTTAGTTTATGATTTATAGTCAACATTAATGAAATGTTCCAAACAAGCGTTTTCAGCCCGAGTGGAGCACATTTTGACCCTTTTTTTAAAAACATCATTGTACATTGAAATTTCTGCTTGCGTATGCTTTAGAAGCAAGAATTAAGAGGACTACATTCATTATTTCAGCTGAAAAATGCTTAGTTTTTGATTTGTAGTCAACATTAATGAAATGTCCCCAACAGCGTTTTCAGCCCGAGTGGAGCGCATTTTGACTGTTTTTTTTAAAAACATCATTGTACATTGAAATTTCTGCTTGCGTATGCTTTAGAAGCAAGAATTAAGAGGACTACATTCATTATTTCAGCTGAAAAATGCTTAGTTTATGATTTATAGTCAACATTAAGGAAATGTTCCGAACAAGCGTTTTCAGCCCGAGTGGAGCACATTTTGACCGTTTTTTAAAAAACATCATTGTACATTGAAATTTCTGCTTGCGTATGCTTTAGAAGCAAGAATTAAGAGGACTACATTCATTATTTCAGCTGAAAAATGCTGAGTTTATGATTTATAGTCAACATTAATGAAATGTCCCCAACAGCGTTTTCAGCCCGAGTGGAGCACATTTTGACTGTTTTTTTTAAAAACATCATTGTACATTGAAATTTCTGCTTGCGTATGCTTTAGAAGCAAGAATTAAGAGGACTACATTCATTATTTCAGCTGAAAAATGCTTAGTTTATGATTTATAGTCAACATTAAGGAAATGTTCCGAACAAGCGTTTTCAGCCCGAGTGGAGCACATTTTGACCGTTTTTTTAAAAACATCATTGTACATTGAAATTTCTGCTTGCGTATGCTTTAGAAGCAAGAATTAAGAGGACTACATTCATTATTTCATCTGAAAAATGCTTAGTTTATGATTTATAGTCAACATTAATGAAATGTCCCCAACAGCGTTTTCAGCCCGAGTGGAGCGCATTTTGACTGTTTTTTTTAAAAACATCATTGTACATTGAAATTTCTGCTTGCGTATGCTTTAGAAGCAAGAATTAAGAGGACTACATTCATTATTTCAGCTGAAAAATGCTTAGTTTATGATTTATGGTCAACATTAAGGAAATGTTCCGAACAAGCGTTTTCAGCCCGAGTGGAGCACATTTTGACCGTTTTTTTAAAAACATCATTGTACATTGAAATTTCTGCTTGCGTATGCTTTAGAAGCAAGAATTAAGAGGACTACATTCATTATTTCAGCTGAAAAATGCTTAGTTTATGATTTATAGTCAACATTAATGTCATGTCCCAAACAAGCGTTTTCAGCCCGAGTGGAGCACATTTTGACTGTTTTTTTAAAAACATCATTGTACATTGAAATTTCTGCTTGCGTATGCTTTAGAAGCAAGAATTAAGAGGACTACATTCATTATTTCAGCTGAAAAATGCTTAGTTTATGATTTATAGTCAACATTAATGTAATGTCCCAAACAAGCGTTTTCAGCCCGAGTGGAGCACATTTTGACCGTTTTTTTAAAAACATCATTGTACATTGAAATTTCTGCTTGCGTATGCTTTAGAAGCAAGAATTAAGAGGACTACATTCATTATTTCAGCTGAAAAATGCTTAGTTTATGATTTATAGTCAACATTAATGAAATGTCCCCAACAGCGTTTTCAGCCCGAGTGGAGCGCATTTTGACTGTTTTTTTTAAAAACATCATTGTACATTGAAATTTCTGCTTGCGTATGCTTTAGAAGCAAGAATTAAGAGGACTACATTCATTATTTCAGCTGAAAAATGCTTAGTTTATGATTTATAGTCAACATTAAGGAAATGTTCCGAACAAGCGTTTTCAGCCCGAGTGGAGCACATTTTGACCGTTTTTTAAAAAACATCATTGTACATTGAAATTTCTGTTTGCGTATGCTTTAGAAGCAAGAATTAAGAGGACTACATTCATTATTTCAGCTGAAAAATGCTTAGTTTATGATTTATAGTCAACATTAATGTAATGTCCCAAACAAGCGTTTTCAGCCCGAGTGGAGCACATTTTGACCGTTTTTTTAAAAACATCATTGTACATTGAAATTTCTGCTTGCGTATGCTTTAGAAGCAAGAATTAAGAGGACTACATTCATTATTTCAGCTGAAAAATGCTTAGTTTATGATTTATAGTCAACATTAATGAAATGTCCCCAACAGCGTTTTCAGCCCGAGTGGAGCACATTTTGACTGTTTTTTTAAAAACATCATTGTACATTGAAATTTCTGCTTGCGTATGCTTTAGAAGCAAGAATTAAGAGGACTACATTCATTATTTCAGCTGAAAAATGCTTAGTTTTTGATTTATAGTCAACATTAATGAAATGTCCCCAACAGCGTTTTCAGCCCGAGTGGAGCACATTTTGACTGTTTTTTTTAAAAACATCATTGTACATTGAAATTTCTGCTTGCGTATGCTTTAGAAGCAAGAATTAAGAGGACTACATTCATTATTTCAGCTGAAAAATGCTTAGTTTATGATTTATAGTCAACATTAATGTCATGTCCCCAACAGCGTTTTCAGCCCGAGTGGAGCACATTTTGACTGTTTTTTTAAAAACATCATTGTACATTGAAATTTCTGCTTGCGTATGCTTTAGAAGCAAGAATTAAGAGGACTACATTCATTATTTCAGCTGAAAAATGCTTAGTTTATGATTTATAGTCAACATTAATGAAATGTTCCAAACAAGCGTTTTCAGCCCGAGTGGAGCACATTTTGACCCTTTTTTTAAAAACATCATTGTACATTGAAATTTCTGCTTGCGTATGCTTTAGAAGCAAGAATTAAGAGGACTACATTCATTATTTCAGCTGAAAAATGCTTAGTTTATGATTTATAGTTAACATTAATGTCATGTCCCAAACAAGCGTTTTCAGCCCGAGTGGAGCACATTTTGACTGTTTTTTTAAAAACATCATTGTACATTGAAATTTCTGCTTGCGTATGCTTTAGAAGCGAGAATTAAGAGGACTACATTCATTATTTCAGCTGAAAAATGCTTAGTTTATGATTTATAGTCAACATTAATGAAATGTTCCAAACAAGCGTTTTCAGCCCGAGTGGAGCACATTTTGACCCTTTTTTTAAAAACATCATTGTACATTGAAATTTCTGCTTGCGTATGCTTTAGAAGCAAGAATTAAGAGGACTACATTCATTATTTCAGCTGAAAAATGCTTAGTTTATGATTTATAGTCAACATTAATGTCATGTCCCAAACAAGCGTTTTCAGCCCGAGTGGAGCACATTTTGACTGTTTTTTTAAAACATCATTGTACATTAAAATTTCTGCTTGCTTATGCTTTAGAAGCAAGAATTAAGAGGACTACATTCATTATTTCAGCTGAAAAATGCTTAGTTTATGATTTATAGTCAACATTAATGAAATGTCCCCAACAGCGTTTTCAGCCCGAGTGGAGCACATTTTGACTGTTTTTTTAAAAACATCATTGTACATTGAAATTTCTGCTTGCGTATGCTTTAGAAGCAAGAATTAAGAGGACTACATTCATTATTTCAGCTGAAAAATGCTTAGTTTATGATTTATAGTCAACATTAAGGAAATGTTCCAAACAAGCGTTTTCAGCCCGAGTGGAGCACATTTTGACCCTTTTTTTAAAAACATCATTGTACATTGAAATTTCTGCTTGCGTATGCTTTAGAAGCAAGAATTAAGAGGACTACATTCATTATTTCAGCTGAAAAATGCTTAGTTTATGATTTATAGTCAACATTAATGTCATGTCCCAAACAAGCGTTTTCAGCCCGAGTGGAGCACATTTTGACTGTTTTTTTAAAAACATCATTGTACATTGAAATTTCTGCTTGCGTATGCTTTAGAAGCAAGAATTAAGAGGACTACATTCATTATTTCAGCTGAAAAATGCTTAGTTTATGATTTATAGTCAACATTAATGAAATGTTCCAAACAAGCGTTTTCAGCCCGAGTGGAGCACATTTTGACCCTTTTTTTAAAAACATCATTGTACATTGAAATTTCTGCTTGCGTATGCTTTAGAAGCAAGAATTAAGAGGACTACATTCATTATTTCAGCTGAAAAATGCTTAGTTTATGATTTATAGTCAACATTAATGTAATGTCCCAAACAAGCGTTTTCAGCCCGAGTGGAGCACATTTTGACTGTTTTTTTAAAAACATCATTGTACATTGAAATTTCTGCTTGCGTATGCTTTAGAAGCAAGAATTAAGAGGACTACATTCATTATTTCAGCTGAAAAATGCTTAGTTTATGATTTATAGTCAACATTAATGTAATGTCCCAAACAAGCGTTTTCAGCCCGAGTGGAGCACATTTTGACCGTTTTTTTAAAAACATCATTGTACATTGAAATTTCTGCTTGCGTATGCTTTAGAAGCAAGAATTAAGAGGACTACATTCATTATTTCAGCTGAAAAATGCTTAGTTTATGATTTATAGTCAACATTAATGAAATGTCCCCAACAGCGTTTTCAGCCCGAGTGGAGCGCATTTTGACTGTTTTTTTTAAAAACATCATTGTACATTGAAATTTCTGCTTGCGTATGCTTTAGAAGCAAGAATTAAGAGGACTACATTCATTATTTCAGCTGAAAAATGCTTAGTTTATGATTTATAGTCAACATTAAGGAAATGTTCCGAACAAGCGTTTTCAGCCCGAGTGGAGCACATTTTGACCGTTTTTTAAAAAACATCATTGTACATTGAAATTTCTGTTTGCGTATGCTTTAGAAGCAAGAATTAAGAGGACTACATTCATTATTTCAGCTGAAAAATGCTTAGTTTATGATTTATAGTCAACATTAATGAAATGTTCCAAACAAGCGTTTTCAGCCCGAGTGGAGCACATTTTGACCCTTTTTTTAAAAACATCATTGTACATTGAAATTTCTGCTTGCGTATGCTTTAGAAGCAAGAATTAAGAGGACTACATTCATTATTTCAGCTGAAAAATGCTTAGTTTATGATTTATAGTCAACATTAATGTCATGTCCCAAACAAGCGTTTTCAGCCCGAGTGGAGCACATTTTGACTGTTTTTTTAAAAACATCATTGTACATTGAAATTTCTGCTTGCGTATGCTTTAGAAGCAAGAATTAAGAGGACTACATTCATTATTTCAGCTGAAAAATGCTTAGTTTATGATTTATAGTCAACATTAATGAAATGTTCCAAACAAGCGTTTTCAGCCCGAGTGGAGCACATTTTGACCCTTTTTTTAAAAACATCATTGTACATTGAAATTTCTGCTTGCGTATGCTTTAGAAGCAAGAATTAAGAGGACTACATTCATTATTTCAGCTGAAAAATGCTTAGTTTATGATTTATAGTCAACATTAATGAAATGTCCCCAACAGCGTTTTCAGCCCGAGTGGAGCGCATTTTGACTGTTTTTTTTAAAAACATCATTGTACATTGAAATTTCTGCTTGCGTATGCTTTAGAAGCAAGAATTAAGAGGACTACATTCATTATTTAAGCTGAAAAATGCTTAGTTTTTGATTTGTAGTCAACATTAATGAAATGTCCCCAACAGCGTTTTCAGCCCGAGTGGAGCACATTTTGACTGTTTTTTTTAAAAACATCATTGTACATTGAAATTTCTGCTTGCGTATGCTTTGGAAGCAAGAATTAAGAGGACTACATTCATTATTTCAGCTGAAAAATGCTTAGTTTATGATTTATAGTCAACATTAATGAAATGTTCCAAACAAGCGTTTTCAGCCCGAGTGGAGCACATTTTGACCCTTTTTTTAAAAACATCATTGTACATTGAAATTTCTGCTTGCGTATGCTTTAGAAGCAAGAATTAAGAGGACTACATTCATTATTTCAGCTGAAAAATGCTTAGTTTTTGATTTGTAGTCAACATTAATGAAATGTCCCCAACAGCGTTTTCAGCCCGAGTGGAGCGCATTTTGACTGTTTTTTTTAAAAACATCATTGTACATTGAAATTTCTGCTTGCGTATGCTTTAGAAGCAAGAATTAAGAGGACTACATTCATTATTTCAGCTGAAAAATGCTTAGTTTATGATTTATAGTCAACATTAAGGAAATGTTCCGAACAAGCGTTTTCAGCCCGAGTGGAGCACATTTTGACCGTTTTTTAAAAAACATCATTGTACATTGAAATTTCTGCTTGCGTATGCTTTAGAAGCAAGAATTAAGAGGACTACATTCATTATTTCAGCTGAAAAATGCTTAGTTTATGATTTATAGTCAACATTAATGAAATGTCCCCAACAGCGTTTTCAGCCCGAGTGGAGCACATTTTGACTGTTTTTTTAAAAACATCATTGTACATTGAAATTTCTGCTTGCGTATGCTTTAGAAGCAAGAATTAAGAGGACTACATTCATTATTTCAGCTGAAAAATGCTTAGTTTATGATTTATAGTCAACATTAATGAAATGTCCCCAACAGCGTTTTCAGCCCGAGTGGAGCACATTTTGACTGTTTTTTTAAAAACATCATTGTACATTGAAATTTCTGCTTGCGAATGCTTTAGAAGCAAGAATTAAGAGGACTACATTCATTATTTCAGCTGAAAAATGCTTAGTTTTTGATTTGTAGTCAACATTAATGAAATGTCCCCAACAGCGTTTTCAGCCCGAGTGGAGCACATTTTGACTGTTTTTTTTAAAAACATCATTGTACATTGAAATTTCTGCTTGCGTATGCTTTAGAAGCAAGAATTAAGAGGACTACATTCATTATTTCAGCTGAAAAATGCTTAGTTTATGATTTATAGTCAACATTAAGGAAATGTTCCGAACAAGCGTTTTCAGCCCGAGTGGAGCACATTTTGACCGTTTTTTTAAAAACATCATTGTACATTGAAATTTCTGCTTGCGTATGCTTTAGAAGCAAGAATTAAGAGGACTACATTCATTATTTCATCTGAAAAATGCTTAGTTTATGATTTATAGTCAACATTAATGAAATGTCCCCAACAGCGTTTTCAGCCCGAGTGGAGCGCATTTTGACTGTTTTTTTTAAAAACATCATTGTACATTGAAATTTCTGCTTGCGTATGCTTTAGAAGCAAGAATTAAGAGGACTACATTCATTATTTCAGCTGAAAAATGCTTAGTTTATGATTTATAGTCAACATTAAGGAAATGTTCCGAACAAGCGTTTTCAGCCCGAGTGGAGCACATTTTGACCGTTTTTTTAAAAACATCATTGTACATTGAAATTTCTGCTTGCGTATGCTTTAGAAGCAAGAATTAAGAGGACTACATTCATTATTTCAGCTGAAAAATGCTTAGTTTATGATTTATAGTCAACATTAATGTCATGTCCCAAACAAGCGTTTTCAGCCCGAGTGGAGCACATTTTGACTGTTTTTTTAAAAACATCATTGTACATTGAAATTTCTGCTTGCGTATGCTTTAGAAGCAAGAATTAAGAGGACTACATTCATTATTTCAGCTGAAAAATGCTTAGTTTATGATTTATAGTCAACATTAATGTAATGTCCCAAACAAGCGTTTTCAGCCCGAGTGGAGCACATTTTGACCGTTTTTTTAAAAACATCATTGTACATTGAAATTTCTGCTTGCGTATGCTTTAGAAGCAAGAATTAAGAGGACTACATTCATTATTTCAGCTGAAAAATGCTTAGTTTATGATTTATAGTCAACATTAATGAAATGTCCCCAACAGCGTTTTCAGCCCGAGTGGAGCGCATTTTGACTGTTTTTTTTAAAAACATCATTGTACATTGAAATTTCTGCTTGCGTATGCTTTAGAAGCAAGAATTAAGAGGACTACATTCATTATTTCAGCTGAAAAATGCTTAGTTTATGATTTATAGTCAACATTAAGGAAATGTTCCGAACAAGCGTTTTCAGCCCGAGTGGAGCACATTTTGACCGTTTTTTAAAAAACATCATTGTACATTGAAATTTCTGTTTGCGTATGCTTTAGAAGCAAGAATTAAGAGGACTACATTCATTATTTCAGCTGAAAAATGCTTAGTTTATGATTTATAGTCAACATTAATGTAATGTCCCAAACAAGCGTTTTCAGCCCGAGTGGAGCACATTTTGACCGTTTTTTTAAAAACATCATTGTACATTGAAATTTCTGCTTGCGTATGCTTTAGAAGCAAGAATTAAGAGGACTACATTCATTATTTCAGCTGAAAAATGCTTAGTTTATGATTTATAGTCAACATTAATGAAATGTCCCCAACAGCGTTTTCAGCCCGAGTGGAGCACATTTTGACTGTTTTTTTAAAAACATCATTGTACATTGAAATTTCTGCTTGCGTATGCTTTAGAAGCAAGAATTAAGAGGACTACATTCAATATTTCAGCTGAAAAATGCTTAGTTTTTGATTTATAGTCAACATTAATGAAATGTCCCCAACAGCGTTTTCAGCCCGAGTGGAGCACATTTTGACTGTTTTTTTTAAAAACATCATTGTACATTGAAATTTCTGCTTGCGTATGCTTTAGAAGCAAGAATTAAGAGGACTACATTCATTATTTCAGCTGAAAAATGCTTAGTTTATGATTTATAGTCAACATTAATGAAATGTTCCAAACAAGCGTTTTCAGCCCGAGTGGAGCACATTTTGACCCTTTTTTTAAAAACATCATTGTACATTGAAATTTCTGCTTGCGTATGCTTTAGAAGCAAGAATTAAGAGGACTACATTCATTATTTCAGCTGAAAAATGCTTAGTTTATGATTTATAGTCAACATTAATGAAATGTCCCCAACAGCGTTTTCAGCCCGAGTGGAGCACATTTTGACCCTTTTTTTAAAAACATCATTGTACATTGAAATTTCTGCTTGCGTATGCTTTAGAAGCAAGAATTAAGAGGACTACATTCATTATTTCAGCTGAAAAATGCTTAGTTTTTGATTTGTAGTCAACATTAAGGAAATGTCCCCAACAGCGTTTTCAGCCCGAGTGGAGCGCATTTTGACTGTTTTTTTTAAAAACATCATTGTACATTGAAATTTCTGCTTGCGTATGCTTTAGAAGCAAGAATTAAGAGGACTACATTCATTATTTCAGCTGAAAAATGCTTAGTTTATGATTTATAGTCAACATTAAGGAAATGTTCCGAACAAGCGTTTTCAGCCCGAGTGGAGCACATTTTGACCGTTTTTTAAAAAACATCCATTGTACATTGAAATTTCTGCTTGCGTATGCTTTAGAAGCAAGAATTAAGAGGACTACATTCATTATTTCAGCTGAAAAATGCTGAGTTTATGATTTATAGTCAACATTAATGAAATGTCCCCAACAGCGTTTTCAGCCCGAGTGGAGCACATTTTGACTGTTTTTTTTAAAAACATCATTGTACATTGAAATTTCTGCTTGCGTATGCTTTAGAAGCAAGAATTAAGAGGACTACATTCATTATTTCAGCTGAAAAATGCTTAGTTTATGATTTATAGTCAACATTAAGGAAATGTTCCGAACAAGCGTTTTCAGCCCGAGTGGAGCACATTTTGACCGTTTTTTTAAAAACATCATTGTACATTGAAATTTCTGCTTGCGTATGCTTTAGAAGCAAGAATTAAGAGGACTACATTCATTATTTCATCTGAAAAATGCTTAGTTTATGATTTATAGTCAACATTAATGAAATGTCCCCAACAGCGTTTTCAGCCCGAGTGGAGCGCATTTTGACTGTTTTTTTTAAAAACATCATTGTACATTGAAATTTCTGCTTGCGTATGCTTTAGAAGCAAGAATTAAGAGGACTACATTCATTATTTCAGCTGAAAAATGCTTAGTTTATGATTTATAGTCAACATTAAGGAAATGTTCCGAACAAGCGTTTTCAGCCCGAGTGGAGCACATTTTGACCGTTTTTTTAAAAACATCATTGTACATTGAAATTTCTGCTTGCGTATGCTTTAGAAGCAAGAATTAAGAGGACTACATTCATTATTTCAGCTGAAAAATGCTTAGTTTATGATTTATAGTCAACATTAATGTCATGTCCCAAACAAGCGTTTTCAGCCCGAGTGGAGCACATTTTGACTGTTTTTTTTAAAAACATCATTGTACATTGAAATTTCTGCTTGCGTATGCTTTAGAAGCAAGAATTAAGAGGACTACATTCATTATTTCAGCTGAAAAATGCTTAGTTTATGATTTATAGTCAACATTAAGGAAATGTTCCGAACAAGCGTTTTCAGCCCGAGTGGAGCACATTTTGACCGTTTTTTTAAAAACATCATTGTACATTGAAATTTCTGCTTGCGTATGCTTTAGAAGCAAGAATTAAGAGGACTACATTCATTATTTCATCTGAAAAATGCTTAGTTTATGATTTATAGTCAACATTAATGAAATGTCCCCAACAGCGTTTTCAGCCCGAGTGGAGCGCATTTTGACTGTTTTTTTTAAAAACATCATTGTACATTGAAATTTCTGCTTGCGTATGCTTTAGAAGCAAGAATTAAGAGGACTACATTCATTATTTCAGCTGAAAAATGCTTAGTTTATGATTTATAGTCAACATTAAGGAAATGTTCCGAACAAGCGTTTTCAGCCCGAGTGGAGCACATTTTGACCGTTTTTTTAAAAACATCATTGTACATTGAAATTTCTGCTTGCGTATGCTTTAGAAGCAAGAATTAAGAGGACTACATTCATTATTTCAGCTGAAAAATGCTTAGTTTATGATTTATAGTCAACATTAATGTCATGTCCCAAACAAGCGTTTTCAGCCCGAGTGGAGCACATTTTGACTGTTTTTTTAAAAACATCATTGTACATTGAAATTTCTGCTTGCGTATGCTTTAGAAGCAAGAATTAAGAGGACTACATTCATTATTTCAGCTGAAAAATGCTTAGTTTATGATTTATAGTCAACATTAATGTAATGTCCCAAACAAGCGTTTTCAGCCCGAGTGGAGCACATTTTGACCGTTTTTTTAAAAACATCATTGTACATTGAAATTTCTGCTTGCGTATGCTTTAGAAGCAAGAATTAAGAGGACTACATTCATTATTTCAGCTGAAAAATGCTTAGTTTATGATTTATAGTCAACATTAATGAAATGTCCCCAACAGCGTTTTCAGCCTGAGTGGAGCGCATTTTGACTGTTTTTTTTAAAAACATCATTGTACATTGAAATTTCTGCTTGCGTATGCTTTAGAAGCAAGAATTAAGAGGACTACATTCATTATTTCAGCTGAAAAATGCTTAGTTTATGATTTATAGTCAACATTAAGGAAATGTTCCGAACAAGCGTTTTCAGCCCGAGTGGAGCACATTTTGACCGTTTTTTAAAAAACATCATTGTACATTGAAATTTCTGTTTGCGTATGCTTTAGAAGCAAGAATTAAGAGGACTACATTCATTATTTCAGCTGAAAAATGCTTAGTTTATGATTTATAGTCAACATTAATGTAATGTCCCAAACAAGCGTTTTCAGCCCGAGTGGAGCACATTTTGACCGTTTTTTTAAAAACATCATTGTACATTGAAATTTCTGCTTGCGTATGCTTTAGAAGCAAGTATTAAGAGGACTACATTCATTATTTCAGCTGAAAAATGCTTAGTTTATGATTTATAGTCAACATTAATGAAATGTCCCCAACAGCGTTTTCAGCCCGAGTGGAGCACATTTTGACTGTTTTTTTAAAAACATCATTGTACATTGAAATTTCTGCTTGCGTATGCTTTAGAAGCAAGAATTAAGAGGACTACATTCATTATTTCAGCTGAAAAATGCTTAGTTTTTGATTTATAGTCAACATTAATGAAATGTCCCCAACAGCGTTTTCAGCCCGAGTGGAGCACATTTTGACTGTTTTTTTTAAAAACATCATTGTACATTGAAATTTCTGCTTGCGTATGCTTTAGAAGCAAGAATTAAGAGGACTACATTCATTATTTCAGCTGAAAAATGCTTAGTTTATGATTTATAGTCAACATTAATGAAATGTTCCAAACAAGCGTTTTCAGCCCGAGTGGAGCACATTTTGACCCTTTTTTTAAAAACATCATTGTACATTGAAATTTCTGCTTGCGTATGCTTTAGAAGCAAGAATTAAGAGGACTACATTCATTATTTCAGCTGAAAAATGCTTAGTTTATGATTTATAGTTAACATTAATGTCATGTCCCAAACAAGCGTTTTCAGCCCGAGTGGAGCACATTTTGACTGTTTTTTTAAAAACATCATTGTACATTGAAATTTCTGCTTGCGTATGCTTTAGAAGCGAGAATTAAGAGGACTACATTCATTATTTCAGCTGAAAAATGCTTAGTTTATGATTTATAGTCAACATTAATGAAATGTTCCAAACAAGCGTTTTCAGCCCGAGTGGAGCACATTTTGACCCTTTTTTTAAAAACATCATTGTACATTGAAATTTCTGCTTGCGTATGCTTTAGAAGCAAGAATTAAGAGGACTACATTCATTATTTCAGCTGAAAAATGCTTAGTTTATGATTTATAGTCAACATTAATGTCATGTCCCAAACAAGCGTTTTCAGCCCGAGTGGAGCACATTTTGACTGTTTTTTTAAAACATCATTGTACATTAAAATTTCTGCTTGCGTATGCTTTAGAAGCAAGAATTAAGAGGACTACATTCATTATTTCAGCTGAAAAATGCTTAGTTTATGATTTATAGTCAACATTAATGAAATGTCCCCAACAGCGTTTTCAGCCCGAGTGGAGCACATTTTGACTGTTTTTTTAAAAACATCATTGTACATTGAAATTTCTGCTTGCGTATGCTTTAGAAGCAAGAATTAAGAGGACTACATTCATTATTTCAGCTGAAAAATGCTTAGTTTATGATTTATAGTCAACATTAAGGAAATGTTCCAAACAAGCGTTTTCAGCCCGAGTGGAGCACATTTTGACCGTTTTTTTAAAAACATCATTGTACATTGAAATTTCTGCTTGCGTATGCTTTAGAAGCAAGAATTAAGAGGACTACATTCATTATTTCAGCTGAAAAATGCTTAGTTTATGATTTATAGTCAACATTAATGTCATGTCCCAAACAAGCGTTTTCAGCCCGAGTGGAGCACATTTTGACTGTTTTTTTAAAAACATCATTGTACATTGAAATTTCTGCTTGCGTATGCTTTAGAAGCAAGAATTAAGAGGACTACATTCATTATTTCAGCTGAAAAATGCTTAGTTTATGATTTATAGTCAACATTAATGAAATGTTCCAAACAAGCGTTTTCAGCCTGAGTGGAGCACATTTTGACCCTTTTTTTAAAAACATCATTGTACATTGAAATTTCTGCTTGCGTATGCTTTAGAAGCAAGAATTAAGAGGACTACATTCATTATTTCAGCTGAAAAATGCTTAGTTTATGATTTATAGTCAACATTAATGTAATGTCCCAAACAAGCGTTTTCAGCCCGAGTGGAGCACATTTTGACTGTTTTTTTAAAAACATCATTGTACATTGAAATTTCTGCTTGCGTATGCTTTAGAAGCAAGAATTAAGAGGACTACATTCATTATTTCAGCTGAAAAATGCTTAGTTTATGATTTATAGTCAACATTAATGTAATGTCCCAAACAAGCGTTTTCAGCCCGAGTGGAGTACATTTTGACCGTTTTTTTAAAAACATCATTGTACATTGAAATTTCTGCTTGCGTATGCTTTAGAAGCAAGAATTAAGAGGACTACATTCATTATTTCAGCTGAAAAATGCTTAGTTTATGATTTATAGTCAACATTAATGAAATGTCCCCAACAGCGTTTTCAGCCCGAGTGGAGCGCATTTTGACTGTTTTTTTTAAAAACATCATTGTACATTGAAATTTCTGCTTGCGTATGCTTTAGAAGCAAGAATTAAGAGGACTACATTCATTATTTCAGCTGAAAAATGCTTAGTTTATGATTTATAGTCAACATTAAGGAAATGTTCCGAACAAGCGTTTTCAGCCCGAGTGGAGCACATTTTGACCGTTTTTTAAAAAACATCATTGTACATTGAAATTTCTGTTTGCGTATGCTTTAGAAGCAAGAATTAAGAGGACTACATTCATTATTTCAGCTGAAAAATGCTTAGTTTATGATTTATAGTCAACATTAATGTAATGTCCCAAACAAGCGTTTTCAGCCCGAGTGGAGCACATTTTGACCGTTTTTTTAAAAACATCATTGTACATTGAAATTTCTGCTTGCGTATGCTTTAGAAGCAAGAATTAAGAGGACTACATTCATTATTTCAGCTGAAAAATGCTTAGTTTATGATTTATAGTCAACATTAATGAAATGTCCCCAACAGCGTTTTCAGCCCGAGTGGAGCACATTTTGACTGTTTTTTTAAAAACATCATTGTACATTGAAATTTCTGCTTGCGTATGCTTTAGAAGCAAGAATTAAGAGGACTACATTCATTATTTCAGCTGAAAAATGCTTAGTTTTTGATTTATAGTCAACATTAATGAAATGTCCCCAACAGCGTTTTCAGCCCGAGTGGAGCACATTTTGACTGTTTTTTTTAAAAACATCATTGTACATTGAAATTTCTGCTTGCGTATGCTTTAGAAGCAAGAATTAAGAGGACTACATTCATTATTTCAGCTGAAAAATGCTTAGTTTATGATTTATAGTCAACATTAATGAAATGTTCCAAACAAGCGTTTTCAGCCCGAGTGGAGCACATTTTGACCCTTTTTTTAAAAACATCATTGTACATTGAAATTTCTGCTTGCGTATGCTTTAGAAGCAAGAATTAAGAGGACTACATTCATTATTTCAGCTGAAAAATGCTTAGTTTATGATTTATAGTTAACATTAATGTCATGTCCCAAACAAGCGTTTTCAGCCCGAGTGGAGCACATTTTGACTGTTTTTTTAAAAACATCATTGTACATTGAAATTTCTGCTTGCGTATGCTTTAGAAGCGAGAATTAAGAGGACTACATTCATTATTTCAGCTGAAAAATGCTTAGTTTATGATTTATAGTCAACATTAATGAAATGTTCCAAACAAGCGTTTTCAGCCCGAGTGGAGCACATTTTGACCCTTTTTTTAAAAACATCATTGTACATTGAAATTTCTGCTTGCGTATGCTTTAGAAGCAAGAATTAAGAGGACTACATTCATTATTTCAGCTGAAAAATGCTTAGTTTATGATTTATAGTCAACATTAATGTCATGTCCCAAACAAGCGTTTTCAGCCCGAGTGGAGCACATTTTGACTGTTTTTTTAAAACATCATTGTACATTAAAATTTCTGCTTGCTTATGCTTTAGAAGCAAGAATTAAGAGGACTACATTCATTATTTCAGCTGAAAAATGCTTAGTTTATGATTTATAGTCAACATTAATGAAATGTCCCCAACAGCGTTTTCAGCCCGAGTGGAGCACATTTTGACTGTTTTTTTAAAAACATCATTGTACATTGAAATTTCTGCTTGCGTATGCTTTAGAAGCAAGAATTAAGAGGACTACATTCATTATTTCAGCTGAAAAATGCTTAGTTTATGATTTATAGTCAACATTAAGGAAATGTTCCAAACAAGCGTTTTCAGCCCGAGTGGAGCACATTTTGACCCTTTTTTTAAAAACATCATTGTACATTGAAATTTCTGCTTGCGTATGCTTTAGAAGCAAGAATTAAGAGGACTACATTCATTATTTCAGCTGAAAAATGCTTAGTTTATGATTTATAGTCAACATTAATGTCATGTCCCAAACAAGCGTTTTCAGCCCGAGTGGAGCACATTTTGACTGTTTTTTTAAAAACATCATTGTACATTGAAATTTCTGCTTGCGTATGCTTTAGAAGCAAGAATTAAGAGGACTACATTCATTATTTCAGCTGAAAAATGCTTAGTTTATGATTTATAGTCAACATTAATGAAATGTTCCAAACAAGCGTTTTCAGCCCGAGTGGAGCACATTTTGACCCTTTTTTTAAAAACATCATTGTACATTGAAATTTCTGCTTGCGTATGCTTTAGAAGCAAGAATTAAGAGGACTACATTCATTATTTCAGCTGAAAAATGCTTAGTTTATGATTTATAGTCAACATTAATGTCATGTCCCAAACAAGCGTTTTCAGCCCGAGTGGAGCACATTTTGACTGTTTTTTTAAAAACATCATTGTACATTGAAATTTCTGCTTGCGTATGCTTTAGAAGCAAGAATTAAGAGGACTACATTCATTATTTCAGCTGAAAAATGCTTAGTTTATGATTTATAGTCAACATTAATGAAATGTTCCAAACAAGCGTTTTCAGCCCGAGTGGAGCACATTTTGACCCTTTTTTTAAAAACATCATTGTACATTGAAATTTCTGCTTGCGTATGCTTTAGAAGCAAGAATTAAGAGGACTACATTCATTATTTCAGCTGAAAAATGCTTAGTTTATGATTTATAGTCAACATTAATGTCATGTCCCAAACAAGCGTTTTCAGCCCGAGTGGAGCACATTTTGACTGTTTTTTTAAAACATCATTGTACATTAAAATTTCTGCTTGCTTATGCTTTAGAAGCAAGAATTAAGAGGACTACATTCATTATTTCAGCTGAAAAATGCTTAGTTTATGATTTATAGTCAACATTAATGAAATGTCCCCAACAGCGTTTTCAGCCCGAGTGGAGCACATTTTGACTGTTTTTTTAAAAACATCATTGTACATTGAAATTTCTGCTTGCGTATGCTTTAGAAGCAAGAATTAAGAGGACTACATTCATTATTTCAGCTGAAAAATGCTTAGTTTATGATTTATAGTCAACATTAAGGAAATGTTCCAAACAAGCGTTTTCAGCCCGAGTGGAGCACATTTTGACCCTTTTTTTAAAAACATCATTGTACATTGAAATTTCTGCTTGCGTATGCTTTAGAAGCAAGAATTAAGAGGACTACATTCATTATTTCAGCTGAAAAATGCTTAGTTTATGATTTATAGTCAACATTAATGTCATGTCCCAAACAAGCGTTTTCAGCCCGAGTGGAGCACATTTTGACTGTTTTTTTAAAAACATCATTGTACATTGAAATTTCTGCTTGCGTATGCTTTAGAAGCAAGAATTAAGAGGACTACATTCATTATTTCAGCTGAAAAATGCTTAGTTTATGATTTATAGTCAACATTAAGGAAATGTTCCGAACAAGCGTTTTCAGCCCGAGTGGAGCACATTTTGACCGTTTTTTAAAAAACATCATTGTACATTGAAATTTCTTTTTGCGTATGCTTTAGAAGCAAGAATTAAGAGGACTACATTCATTATTTCAGCTGAAAAATGCTTAGTTTATGATTTATAGTCAACATTAATGTAATGTCCCAAACAAGCGTTTTCAGCCCGAGTGGAGCACATTTTGACTGTTTTTTTAAAAACATCATTGTACATTGAAATTTCTGCTTGCGTATGCTTTAGAAGCAAGAATTAAGAGGACTACATTCATTATTTCAGCTGAAAAATGCTTAGTTTATGATTTATAGTCAACATTAATGTAATGTCCCAAACAAGCGTTTTCAGCCCGAGTGGAGCACATTTTGACCGTTTTTTTAAAAACATCATTGTACATTGAAATTTCTGCTTGCGTATGCTTTAGAAGCAAGAATTAAGAGGACTACATTCATTATTTCAGCTGAAAAATGCTTAGTTTATGATTTATAGTCAACATTAATGAAATGTCCCCAACAGCGTTTTCAGCCCGAGTGGAGCACATTTTGACTGTTTTTTTAAAAACATCATTGTACATTGAAATTTCTGCTTGCGAATGCTTTAGAAGCAAGAATTAAGAGGACTACATTCATTATTTCAGCTGAAAAATGCTTAGTTTTTGATTTGTAGTCAACATTAATGAAATGTCCCCAACAGCGTTTTCAGCCCGAGTGGAGCACATTTTGACTGTTTTTTTTAAAAACATCATTGTACATTGAAATTTCTGCTTGCGTATGCTTTAGAAGCAAGAATTAAGAGGACTACATTCATTATTTCAGCTGAAAAATGCTTAGTTTATGATTTATAGTCAACATTAAGGAAATGTTCCGAACAAGCGTTTTCAGCCCGAGTGGAGCACATTTTGACCGTTTTTTTAAAAACATCATTGTACATTGAAATTTCTGCTTGCGTATGCTTTAGAAGCAAGAATTAAGAGGACTACATTCATTATTTCAGCTGAAAAATGCTTAGTTTATGATTTATAGTCAACATTAATGAAATGTCCCCAACAGCGTTTTCAGCCCGAGTGGAGCGCATTTTGACTGTTTTTTTTAAAAACATCATTGTACATTGAAATTTCTGCTTGCGTATGCTTTAGAAGCAAGAATTAAGAGGACTACATTCATTATTTCAGCTGAAAAATGCTTAGTTTATGATTTATAGTCAACATTAAGGAAATGTTCCGAACAAGCGTTTTCAGCCCGAGTGGAGCACATTTTGACCGTTTTTTTAAAAACATCATTGTACATTGAAATTTCTGCTTGCCTATGCTTTAGAAGCAAGAATTAAGAGGACTACATTCATTATTTCAGCTGAAAAATGCTTAGTTTATGATTTATAGTCAACATTAATGTCATGTCCCAAACAAGCGTTTTCAGCCCGAGTGGAGCACATTTTGACTGTTTTTTTAAAAACATCATTGTACATTGAAATTTCTGCTTGCGTATGCTTTAGAAGCAAGAATTAAGAGGACTACATTCATTATTTCAGCTGAAAAATGCTTAGTTTATGATTTATAGTCAGCATTAATGAAATGTCCCCAACAGCGTTTTCAGCCCGAGTGGAGCACATTTTGACTGTTTTTTTAAAAACATCATTGTACATTGAAATTTCTGCTTGCGAATGCTTTAGAAGCAAGAATTAAGAGGACTACATTCATTATTTCAGCTGAAAAATGCTTAGTTTTTGATTTGTAGTCAACATTAATGAAATGTCCCCAACAGCGTTTTCAGCCCGAGTGGAGCACATTTTGACTGTTTTTTTTAAAAACATCATTGTACATTGAAATTTCTGCTTGCGTATGCTTTAGAAGCAAGAATTAAGAGGACTACATTCATTATTTCAGCTGAAAAATGCTTAGTTTATGATTTATAGTCAACATTAAGGAAATGTTCCGAACAAGCGTTTTCAGCCCGAGTGGAGCACATTTTGACCGTTTTTTTAAAAACATCATTGTACATTGAAATTTCTGCTTGCGTATGCTTTAGAAGCAAGAATTAAGAGGACTACATTCATTATTTCAGCTGAAAAATGCTTAGTTTATGATTTATAGTCAACATTAATGAAATGTCCCCAACAGCGTTTTCAGCCCGAGTGGAGCGCATTTTGACTGTTTTTTTTAAAAACATCATTGTACATTGAAATTTCTGCTTGCGTATGCTTTAGAAGCAAGAATTAAGAGGACTACATTCATTATTTCAGCTGAAAAATGCTTAGTTTATGATTTATAGTCAACATTAAGGAAATGTTCCGAACAAGCGTTTTCAGCCCGAGTGGAGCACATTTTGACCGTTTTTTTAAAAACATCATTGTACATTGAAATTTCTGCTTGCGTATGCTTTAGAAGCAAGAATTAAGAGGACTACATTCATTATTTCAGCTGAAAAATGCTTAGTTTATGATTTATAGTCAACATTAATGTCATGTCCCAAACAAGCGTTTTCAGCCCGAGTGGAGCACATTTTGACTGTTTTTTTAAAAACATCATTGTACATTGAAATTTCTGCTTGCGTATGCTTTAGAAGCAAGAATTAAGAGGACTACATTCATTATTTCAGCTGAAAAATGCTTAGTTTATGATTTATAGTCAACATTAATGTCATGTCCCAAACAAGCGTTTTCAGCCCGAGTGGAGCACATTTTGACTGTTTTTTTAAAACATCATTGTACATTAAAATTTCTGCTTGCTTATGCTTTAGAAGCAAGAATTAAGAGGACTACATTCATTATTTCAGCTGAAAAATGCTTAGTTTATGATTTATAGTCAACATTAATGAAATGTCCCCAACAGCGTTTTCAGCCCGAGTGGAGCACATTTTGACTGTTTTTTTAAAAACATCATTGTACATTGAAATTTCTGCTTGCGTATGCTTTAGAAGCAAGAATTAAGAGGACTACATTCATTATTTCAGCTGAAAAATGCTTAGTTTATGATTTATAGTCAACATTAAGGAAATGTTCCAAACAAGCGTTTTCAGCCCGAGTGGAGCACATTTTGACCCTTTTTTTAAAAACATCATTGTACATTGAAATTTCTGCTTGCGTATGCTTTAGAAGCAAGAATTAAGAGGACTACATTCATTATTTCAGCTGAAAAATGCTTAGTTTATGATTTATAGTCAACATTAATGTCATGTCCCAAACAAGCGTTTTCAGCCCGAGTGGAGCACATTTTGACTGTTTTTTTAAAAACATCATTGTACATTGAAATTTCTGCTTGCGTATGCTTTAGAAGCAAGAATTAAGAGGACTACATTCATTATTTCAGCTGAAAAATGCTTAGTTTATGATTTATAGTCAACATTAATGAAATGTTCCAAACAAGCGTTTTCAGCCCGAGTGGAGCACATTTTGACCCTTTTTTTAAAAACATCATTGTACATTGAAATTTCTGCTTGCGTATGCTTTAGAAGCAAGAATTAAGAGGACTACATTCATTATTTCAGCTGAAAAATGCTTAGTTTATGATTTATAGTCAACATTAATGTCATGTCCCAAACAAGCGTTTTCAGCCCGAGTGGAGCACATTTTGACTGTTTTTTTAAAAACATCATTGTACATTGAAATTTCTGCTTGCGTATGCTTTAGAAGCAAGAATTAAGAGGACTACATTCATTATTTCAGCTGAAAAATGCTTAGTTTATGATTTATAGTCAACATTAATGAAATGTTCCAAACAAGCGTTTTCAGCCCGAGTGGAGCACATTTTGACCCTTTTTTTAAAAACATCATTGTACATTGAAATTTCTGCTTGCGTATGCTTTAGAAGCAAGAATTAAGAGGACTACATTCATTATTTCAGCTGAAAAATGCTTAGTTTATGATTTATAGTCAACATTAATGAAATGTCCCCAACAGCGTTTTCAGCCCGAGTGGAGCGCATTTTGACTGTTTTTTTTAAAAACATCATTGTACATTGAAATTTCTGCTTGCGTATGCTTTAGAAGCAAGAATTAAGAGGACTACATTCATTATTTCAGCTGAAAAATGCTTAGTTTTTGATTTGTAGTCAACATTAATGAAATGTCCCCAACAGCGTTTTCAGCCCGAGTGGAGCACATTTTGACTGTTTTTTTTAAAAACATCATTGTACATTGAAATTTCTGCTTGCGTATGCTTTGGAAGCAAGAATTAAGAGGACTACATTCATTATTTCAGCTGAAAAATGCTTAGTTTATGATTTATAGTCAACATTAATGAAATGTTCCAAACAAGCGTTTTCAGCCCGAGTGGAGCACATTTTGACCCTTTTTTTAAAAACATCATTGTACATTGAAATTTCTGCTTGCGTATGCTTTAGAAGCAAGAATTAAGAGGACTACATTCATTATTTCAGCTGAAAAATGCTTAGTTTTTGATTTGTAGTCAACATTAATGAAATGTCCCCAACAGCGTTTTCAGCCCGAGTGGAGCGCATTTTGACTGTTTTTTTTAAAAACATCATTGTACATTGAAATTTCTGCTTGCGTATGCTTTAGAAGCAAGAATTAAGAGGACTACATTCATTATTTCAGCTGAAAAATGCTTAGTTTATGATTTATAGTCAACATTAAGGAAATGTTCCGAACAAGCGTTTTCAGCCCGAGTGGAGCACATTTTGACCGTTTTTTAAAAAACATCATTGTACATTGAAATTTCTGCTTGCGTATGCTTTAGAAGCAAGAATTAAGAGGACTACATTCATTATTTCAGCTGAAAAATGCTTAGTTTATGATTTATAGTCAACATTAATGAAATGTTCCGAACAAGCGTTTTCAGCCCGAGTGGAGCACATTTTGACCGTTTTTTTAAAAACATCATTGTACATTGAAATTTCTGCTTGCGTATGCTTTAGAAGCAAGAATTAAGAGGACCACATTCATTATTTCAGCTGAAAAATGCTTAGTTTATGATTTATAGTCAACATTAATGTCATGTCCCAAACAAGCGTTTTCAGCCCGAGTGGAGCACATTTTGACTGTTTTTTTAAAAACATCATTGTACATTGAAATTTCTGCTTGCGTATGCTTTAGAAGCAAGAATTAAGAGGACTACATTCATTATTTCAGCTGAAAAATGCTTAGTTTATGATTTATAGTCAACATTAATGAAATGTCCCCAACAGCGTTTTCAGCCCGAGTGGAGCACATTTTGACTGTTTTTTTAAAAACATCATTGTACATTGAAATTTCTGCTTGCGTATGCTTTAGAAGCAAGAATTAAGAGGACTACATTCATTATTTCAGCTGAAAAATGCTTAGTTTATGATTTATAGTCAACATTAAGGAAATGTTCCAAACAAGCGTTTTCAGCCCGAGTGGAGCACATTTTGACCCTTTTTTTAAAAACATCATTGTACATTGAAATTTCTGCTTGCGTATGCTTTAGAAGCAAGAATTAAGAGGACTACATTCATTATTTCAGCTGAAAAATGCTTAGTTTATGATTTATAGTCAACATTAATGTCATGTCCCAAACAAGCGTTTTCAGCCCGAGTGGAGCACATTTTGACTGTTTTTTTAAAAACATCATTGTACATTGAAATTTCTGCTTGCGTATGCTTTAGAAGCAAGAATTAAGAGGACTACATTCATTATTTCAGCTGAAAAATGCTTAGTTTATGATTTATAGTCAACATTAATGAAATGTTCCAAACAAGCGTTTTCAGCCCGAGTGGAGCACATTTTGACCCTTTTTTTAAAAACATCATTGTACATTGAAATTTCTGCTTGCGTATGCTTTAGAAGCAAGAATTAAGAGGACTACATTCATTATTTCAGCTGAAAAATGCTTAGTTTATGATTTATAGTCAACATTAATGTCATGTCCCAAACAAGCGTTTTCAGCCCGAGTGGAGCACATTTTGACTGTTTTTTTAAAAACATCATTGTACATTGAAATTTCTGCTTGCGTATGCTTTAGAAGCAAGAATTAAGAGGACTACATTCATTATTTCAGCTGAAAAATGCTTAGTTTATGATTTATAGTCAACATTAATGAAATGTTCCAAACAAGCGTTTTCAGCCCGAGTGGAGCACATTTTGACCCTTTTTTTAAAAACATCATTGTACATTGAAATTTCTGCTTGCGTATGCTTTAGAAGCAAGAATTAAGAGGACTACATTCATTATTTCAGCTGAAAAATGCTTAGTTTTTGATTTGTAGTCAACATTAATGAAATGTCCCCAACAGCGTTTTCAGCCCGAGTGGAGCGCATTTTGACTGTTTTTTTTAAAAACATCATTGTACATTGAAATTTCTGCTTGCGTATGCTTTAGAAGCAAGAATTAAGAGGACTACATTCATTATTTCAGCTGAAAAATGCTTAGTTTATGATATATAGTCAACATTAAGGAAATGTTCCGAACAAGCGTTTTCAGCCCGAGTGGAGCACATTTTGACCGTTTTTTAAAAAACATCATTGTACATTGAAATTTCTGTTTGCGTATGCTTTAGAAGCAAGAATTAAGAGGACTACATTCATTATTTCAGCTGAAAAATGCTTAGTTTATGATTTATAGTCAACATTAATGAAATGTCCCCAACAGCGTTTTCAGCCCGAGTGGAGCGCATTTTGACTGTTTTTTTTAAAAACATCATTGTACATTGAAATTTCTGCTTGCGTATGCTTTAGAAGCAAGAATTAAGAGGACTACATTCATTATTTCAGCTGAAAAATGCTTAGTTTATGATTTATAGTCAACATTAAGGAAATGTTCCGAACAAGCGTTTTCAGCCCGAGTGGAGCACATTTTGACCGTTTTTTTAAAAACATCATTGTACATTGAAATTTCTGCTTGCCTATGCTTTAGAAGCAAGAATTAAGAGGACTACATTCATTATTTCAGCTGAAAAATGCTTAGTTTATGATTTATAGTCAACATTAATGTCATGTCCCAAACAAGCGTTTTCAGCCCGAGTGGAGCACATTTTGACTGTTTTTTTAAAAACATCATTGTACATTGAAATTCCTGCTTGCGTATGCTTTAGAAGCAAGAATTAAGAGGACTACATTCATTATTTCAGCTGAAAAATGCTTAGTTTATGATTTATAGTCAACATTAATGAAATGTCCCCAACAGCGTTTTCAGCCCGAGTGGAGCACATTTTGACTGTTTTTTTAAAAACATCATTGTACATTGAAATTTCTGCTTGCGAATGCTTTAGAAGCAAGAATTAAGAGGACTACATTCATTATTTCAGCTGAAAAATGCTTAGTTTTTGATTTGTAGTCAACATTAATGAAATGTCCCCAACAGCGTTTTCAGCCCGAGTGGAGCACATTTTGACTGTTTTTTTTAAAAACATCATTGTACATTGAAATTTCTGCTTGCGTATGCTTTAGAAGCAAGAATTAAGAGGACTACATTCATTATTTCAGCTGAAAAATGCTTAGTTTATGATTTATAGTCAACATTAATGTAATGTCCCAAACAAGCGTTTTCAGCCCGAGTGGAGCACATTTTGACCGTTTTTTTAAAAACATCATTGTACATTGAAATTTCTGCTTGCGTATGCTTTAGAAGCAAGAATTAAGAGGACTACATTCATTATTTCAGCTGAAAAATGCTTAGTTTATGATTTATAGTCAACATTAATGAAATGTCCCCAACAGCGTTTTCAGCCCGAGTGGAGCGCATTTTGACTGTTTTTTTTAAAAACATCATTGTACATTGAAATTTCTGCTTGCGTATGCTTTAGAAGCAAGAATTAAGAGGACTACATTCATTATTTCAGCTGAAAAATGCTTAGTTTATGATTTATAGTCAACATTAAGGAAATGTTCCGAACAAGCGTTTTCAGCCCGAGTGGAGCACATTTTGACCGTTTTTTTAAAAACATCATTGTACATTGAAATTTCTGCTTGCGTATGCTTTAGAAGCAAGAATTAAGAGGACTACATTCATTATTTCAGCTGAAAAATGCTTAGTTTATGATTTATAGTCAACATTAATGTCATGTCCCAAACAAGCGTTTTCAGCCCGAGTGGAGCACATTTTGACTGTTTTTTTAAAAACATCATTGTACATTGAAATTTCTGCTTGCGTATGCTTTAGAAGCAAGAATTAAGAGGACTACATTCATTATTTCAGCTGAAAAATGCTTAGTTTATGATTTATAGTCAACATTAATGAAATGTCCCCAACAGCGTTTTCAGCCCGAGTGGAGCACATTTTGACTGTTTTTTTAAAAACATCATTGTACATTGAAATTTCTGCTTGCGTATGCTTTAGAAGCAAGAATTAAGAGGACTACATTCATTATTTCAGCTGAAAAATGCTTAGTTTATGATTTATAGTCAACATTAATGAAATGTCCCCAACAGCGTTTTCAGCCCGAGTGGAGCACATTTTGACTGTTTTTTTAAAAACATCATTGTACATTGAAATTTCTGCTTGCGTATGCTTTAGAAGCAAGAATTAAGAGGACTACATTCATTATTTCAGCTGAAAAATGCTTAGTTTTTGATTTGTAGTCAACATTAATGAAATGTCCCCAACAGCGTTTTCAGCCCGAGTGGAGCACATTTTGACTGTTTTTTTAAAAACATCATTGTACATTGAAATTTCTGCTTGCGTATGCTTTAGAAGCAAGAATTAAGAGGACTACATTCATTATTTCAGCTGAAAAATGCTTAGTTTATGATTTATAGTCAACATTAAGGAAATGTTCCGAACAAGCGTTTTCAGCCCGAGTGGAGCACATTTTGACCGTTTTTTTAAAAACATCATTGTACATTGAAATTTCTGCTTGCGTATGCTTTAGAAGCAAGAATTAAGAGGACTACATTCATTATTTCAGCTGAAAAATGCTTAGTTTATGATTTATAGTCAACATTAATGAAATGTCCCCAACAGCGTTTTCAGCCCGAGTGGAGCGCATTTTGACTGTTTTTTTTAAAAACATCATTGTACATTGAAATTTCTGCTTGCGTATGCTTTAGAAGCAAGAATTAAGAGGACTACATTCATTATTTCAGCTGAAAAATGCTTAGTTTATGATTTATAGTCAACATTAAGGAAATGTTCCGAACAAGCGTTTTCAGCCCGAGTGGAGCACATTTTGACCGTTTTTTTAAAAACATCATTGTACATTGAAATTTCTGTTTGCGTATGCTTTAGAAGCAAGAATTAAGAGGACTACATTCATTATTTCAGCTGAAAAATGCTTAGTTTATGATTTATAGTCAACATTAATGTAATGTCCCAAACAAGCGTTTTCAGCCCGAGTGGAGCACATTTTGACTGTTTTTTTAAAAACATCATTGTACATTGAAATTTCTGCTTGCGTATGCTTTAGAAGCAAGAATTAAGAGGACTACATTCATTATTTCAGCTGAAAAATGCTTAGTTTATGATTTATAGTCAACATTAATGAAATGTCCCCAACAGCGTTTTCAGCCCGAGTGGAGCACATTTTGACTGTTTTTTTAAAAACATCATTGTACATTGAAATTTCTGCTTGCGTATGCTTTAGAAGCAAGAATTAAGAGGACTACATTCATTATTTCAGCTGAAAAATGCTTAGTTTATGATTTATAGTCAACATTAATGTCATGTCCCAAACAAGCGTTTTCAGCCCGAGTGGAGCACATTTTGACTGTTTTTTTAAAAACATCATTGTACATTGAAATTTCTGCTTGCGTATGCTTTAGAAGCAAGAATTAAGAGGACTACATTCATTATTTCAGCTGAAAAATGCTTAGTTTATGATTTATAGTCAACATTAAGGAAATGTTCCAAACAAGCGTTTTCAGCCCGAGTGGAGCACATTTTGACCCTTTTTTTAAAAACATCATTGTACATTGAAATTTCTGCTTGCGTATGCTTAAGAAGCAAGAATTAAGAGGACTACATTCATTATTTCAGCTGAAAAATGCTTAGTTTATGATTTATAGTCAACATTAATGTCATGTCCCAAACAAGCGTTTTCAGCCCGAGTGGAGCACATTTTGACTGTTTTTTTAAAAACATCATTGTACATTGAAATTTCTGCTTGTGTATGCTTTAGAAGCAAGAATTAAGAGGACTACATTCATTATTTCAGCTGAAAAATGCTTAGTTTATGATTTATAGTCAACATTAATGAAATGTTCCAAACAAGCGTTTTCAGCCCGAGTGGAGCACATTTTGACCCTTTTTTTAAAAACATCATTGTACATTGAAATTTCTGCTTGCGTATGCTTTAGAAGCAAGAATTAAGAGGACTACATTCATTATTTCAGCTGAAAAATGCTTAGTTTATGATTTATAGTCAACATTAATGTCATGTCCCAAACAAGCGTTTTCAGCCCGAGTGGAGCACATTTTGACTGTTTTTTTAAAAACATCATTGTACATTGAAATTTCTGCTTGCGTATGCTTTAGAAGCAAGAATTAAGAGGACTACATTCATTATTTCAGCTGAAAAATGCTTAGTTTATGATTTATAGTCAACATTAATGAAATGTTCCAAACAAGCGTTTTCAGCCCGAGTGGAGCACATTTTGACCCTTTTTTTAAAAACATCATTGTACATTGAAATTTCTGCTTGCGTATGCTTTAGAAGCAAGAATTAAGAGGACTACATTCATTATTTCAGCTGAAAAATGCTTAGTTTTTGATTTGTAGTCAACATTAATGAAATGTCCCCAACAGCGTTTTCAGCCCGAGTGGAGCGCATTTTGACTGTTTTTTTTAAAAACATCATTGTACATTGAAATTTCTGCTTGCGTATGCTTTAGAAGCAAGAATTAAGAGGACTACATTCATTATTTCAGCTGAAAAATGCTTAGTTTATGATTTATAGTCAACATTAATTTCATGTCCCAAACAAGCGTTTTCAGCCCGAGTGGAGCACATTTTGACTGTTTTTTTAAAAACATCATTGTACATTGAAATTTCTGTTTGCGTATGCTTTAGAAGCAAGAATTAAGAGGACTACATTCATTATTTCAGCTGAAAAATGCTTAGTTTATGATTTATAGTCAACATTAATGTAATGTCCCAAACAAGCGTTTTCAGCCCGAGTGGAGCACATTTTGACCGTTTTTTTAAAAACATCATTGTACATTGAAATTTCTGCTTGCGTATGCTTTAGAAGCAAGAATTAAGAGGACTACATTCATTATTTCAGCTGAAAAATGCTTAATTTATGATTTATAGTCAACATTAATGAAATGTCCCCAACAGCGTTTTCAGCCCGAGTGGAGCACATTTTGACTGTTTTTTTAAAAACATCATTGTACATTGAAATTTCTGCTTGCGAATGCTTTAGAAGCAAGAATTAAGAGGACTACATTCATTATTTCAGCTGAAAAATGCTTAGTTTTTGATTTGTAGTCAACATTAATGAAATGTCCCCAACAGCGTTTTCAGCCCGAGTGGAGCACATTTTGACTGTTTTTTTTAAAAACATCATTGTACATTGAAATTTCTGCTTGCGTATGCTTTAGAAGCAAGAATTAAGAGGACTACATTCATTATTTCAGCTGAAAAAAGCTTAGTTTATGATTTATAGTCAACATTAAGGAAATGTTCCGAACAAGCGTTTTCAGCCCGAGTGGAGCACATTTTGACCGTTTTTTTAAAAACATCATTGTACATTGAAATTTCTGCTTGCGTATGCTTTAGAAGCAAGAATTAAGAGGACTACATTCATTATTTCAGCTGAAAAATGCTTAGTTTATGATTTATAGTCAACATTAATGAAATGTCCCCAACAGCGTTTTCAGCCCGAGTGGAGCGCATTTTGACTGTTTTTTTTAAAAACATCATTGTACATTGAAATTTCTGCTTGCGTATGCTTTAGAAGCAAGAATTAAGAGGACTACATTCATTATTTCAGCTGAAAAATGCTTAGTTTATGATTTATAGTCAACATTAAGGAAATGTTCCGAACAAGCGTTTTCAGCCCGAGTGGAGCACATTTTGACCGTTTTTTTAAAAACATCATTGTACATTGAAATTTCTGCTTGCCTATGCTTTAGAAGCAAGAATTAAGAGGACTACATTCATTATTTCAGCTGAAAAATGCTTAGTTTATGATTTATAGTCAACATTAATGTCATGTCCCAAACAAGCGTTTTCAGCCCGAGTGGAGCACATTTTGACTGTTTTTTTAAAAACATCATTGTACATTGAAATTTCTGCTTGCGTATGCTTTAGAAGCAAGAATTAAGAGGACTACATTCATTATTTCAGCTGAAAAATGCTTAGTTTATGATTTATAGTCAACATTAATGAAATGTCCCCAACAGCGTTTTCAGCCCGAGTGGAGCACATTTTGACTGTTTTTTTAAAAACATCATTGTACATTGAAATTTCTGCTTGCGAATGCTTTAGAAGCAAGAATTAAGAGGACTACATTCATTATTTCAGCTGAAAAATGCTTAGTTTTTGATTTGTAGTCAACATTAATGAAATGTCCCCAACAGCGTTTTCAGCCCGAGTGGAGCACATTTTGACCGTTTTTTTAAAAACATCATTGTACATTGAAATTTCTGCTTGCGTATGCTTTAGAAGCAAGAATTAAGAGGACTACATTCATTATTTCAGCTGAAAAATGCTTAGTTTATGATTTATAGTCAACATTAATGAAATGTCCCCAACAGCGTTTTCAGCCCGAGTGGAGCGCATTTTGACTGTTTTTTTTAAAAACATCATTGTACATTGAAATTTCTGCTTGCGTATGCTTTAGAAGCAAGAATTAAGAGGACTACATTCATTATTTCAGCTGAAAAATGCTTAGTTTATGATTTATAGTCAACATTAAGGAAATGTTCCGAACAAGCGTTTTCAGCCCGAGTGGAGCACATTTTGACCGTTTTTTTAAAAACATCATTGTACATTGAAATTTCTGCTTGCCTATGCTTTAGAAGCAAGAATTAAGAGGACTACATTCATTATTTCAGCTGAAAAATGCTTAGTTTATGATTTATAGTCAACATTAATGTCATGTCCCAAACAAGCGTTTTCAGCCCGAGTGGAGCACATTTTGACTGTTTTTTTAAAAACATCATTGTACATTGAAATTTCTGCTTGCGTATGCTTTAGAAGCAAGAATTAAGAGGACTACATTCATTATTTCAGCTGAAAAATGCTTAGTTTATGATTTATAGTCAACATTAATGAAATGTCCCCAACAGCGTTTTCAGCCCGAGTGGAGCACATTTTGACTGTTTTTTTAAAAACATCATTGTACATTGAAATTTCTGCTTGCGAATGCTTTAGAAGCAAGAATTAAGAGGACTACATTCATTATTTCAGCTGAAAAATGCTTAGTTTTTGATTTGTAGTCAACATTAATGAAATGTCCCCAACAGCGTTTTCAGCCCGAGTGGAGCACATTTTGACTGTTTTTTTTAAAAACATCATTGTACATTGAAATTTCTGCTTGCGTATGCTTTAGAAGCAAGAATTAAGAGGACTACATTCATTATTTCAGCTGAAAAATGCTTAGTTTATGATTTATAGTCAACATTAAGGAAATGTTCCGAACAAGCGTTTTCAGCCCGAGTGGAGCACATTTTGACCGTTTTTTTAAAAACATCATTGTACATTGAAATTTCTGCTTGCGTATGCTTTAGAAGCAAGAATTAAGAGGACTACATTCATTATTTCAGCTGAAAAATGCTTAGTTTATGATTTATAGTCAACATTAATGAAATGTCCCCAACAGCGTTTTCAGCCCGAGTGGAGCGCATTTTGACTGTTTTTTTTAAAAACATCATTGTACATTGAAATTTCTGCTTGCGTATGCTTTAGAAGCAAGAATTAAGAGGACTACATTCATTATTTCAGCTGAAAAATGCTTAGTTTATGATTTATAGTCAACATTAAGGAAATGTTCCGAACAAGCGTTTTCAGCCCGAGTGGAGCACATTTTGACCGTTTTTTTAAAAACATCATTGTACATTGAAATTTCTGCTTGCGTATGCTTTAGAAGCAAGAATTAAGAGGACTACATTCATTATTTCAGCTGAAAAATGCTTAGTTTATGATTTATAGTCAACATTAATGTCATGTCCCAAACAAGCGTTTTCAGCCCGAGTGGAGCACATTTTGACTGTTTTTTTAAAAACATCATTGTACATTGAAATTTCTGCTTGCGTATGCTTTAGAAGCAAGAATTAAGAGGACTACATTCATATTTTCAGCTGAAAAATGCTTAGTTTTTGATTTGTAGTCAACATTAATGAAATGTCCCCATTAGCGTTTTCAGCCCGAGTGGAGCACATTTTGACTGTTTTTTTTAAAAACATCATTGTACATTGAAATTTCTGCTTGCGTATGCTTTAGAAGCAAGAATTAAGAGGACTACATTCATTATTTCAGCTGAAAAATGCTTAGTTTATGATTTATAGTCAACATTAATGAAATGTTCCAAACAAGCGTTTTCAGCCCGAGTGGAGCACATTTTGACCCTTTTTTTAAAAACATCATTGTACATTGAAATTTCTGCTTGCGTATGCTTTAGAAGCAAGAATTAAGAGGACTACATTCATTATTTCAGCTGAAAAATGCTTAGTTTATGATTTATAGTCAACATTAATGTCATGTCCCAAACAAGCGTTTTCAGCCCGAGTGGAGCACATTTTGACTGTTTTTTTAAAAACATCATTGTACATTGAAATTTCTGCTTGCGTATGCTTTAGAAGCAAGAATTAAGAGGACTACATTCATTATTTCAGCTGAAAAATGCTTAGTTTATGATTTATAGTCAACATTAAGGAAATGTTCCGAACAAGCGTTTTCAGCCCGAGTGGAGCACATTTTGACCGTTTTTTAAAAAACATCATTGTACATTGAAATTTCTGTTTGCGTATGCTTTAGAAGCAAGAATTAAGAGGACTACATTCATTATTTCAGCTGAAAAATGCTTAGTTTATGATTTATAGTCAACATTAATGTAATGTCCCAAACAAGCGTTTTCAGCCCGAGTGGAGCACATTTTGACTGTTTTTTTAAAAACATCATTGTACATTGAAATTTCTGCTTGCGTATGCTTTAGAAGCAAGAATTAAGAGGACTACATTCATTATTTCAGCTGAAAAATGCTTAGTTTATGATTTATAGTCAACATTAATGAAATGTCCCCAACAGCGTTTTCAGCCCGAGTGGAGCACATTTTGACTGTTTTTTTAAAAACATCATTGTACATTGAAATTTCTGCTTGCGTATGCTTTAGAAGCAAGAATTAAGAGGACTACATTCATTATTTCAGCTGAAAAATGCTTAGTTTATGATTTATAGTCAACATTAAGGAAATGTTCCGAACAAGCGTTTTCAGCCCGAGTGGAGCACATTTTGACCGTTTTTTTAAAAACATCATTGTACATTGAAATTTCTGCTTGCGTATGCTTTAGAAGCAAGAATTAAGAGGACTACATTCATTATTTCAGCTGAAAAATGCTTAGTTTATGATTTATAGTCAACATTAATGAAATGTCCCCAACAGCGTTTTCAGCCCGAGTGGAGCACATTTTGACTGTTTTTTTAAAAACATCATTGTACATTGAAATTTCTGCTTGCGTATGCTTTAGAAGCAAGAATTAAGAGGACTACATTCATTATTTCAGCTGAAAAATGCTTAGTTTATGATTTATAGTCAACATTAATGAAATGTCCCCAACAGCGTTTTCAGCCCGAGTGGAGCACATTTTGACTGTTTTTTTAAAAACATCATTGTACATTGAAATTTCTGCTTGCGTATGCTTTAGAAGCAAGAATTAAGAGGACTACATTCATTATTTCAGCTGAAAAATGCTTAGTTTTTGATTTGTAGTCAACATTAATGAAATGTCCCCAACAGCGTTTTCAGCCCGAGTGGAGCACATTTTGACTGTTTTTTTAAAAACATCATTGTACATTGAAATTTCTGCTTGCGTATGCTTTAGAAGCAAGAATTAAGAGGACTACATTCATTATTTCAGCTGAAAAATGCTTAGTTTATGATTTATAGTCAACATTAAGGAAATGTTCCGAACAAGCGTTTTCAGCCCGAGTGGAGCACATTTTGACCGTTTTTTTAAAAACATCATTGTACATTGAAATTTCTGCTTGCGTATGCTTTAGAAGCAAGAATTAAGAGGACTACATTCATTATTTCAGCTGAAAAATGCTTAGTTTATGATTTATAGTCAACATTAATGAAATGTCCCCAACAGCGTTTTCAGCCCGAGTGGAGCGCATTTTGACTGTTTTTTTTAAAAACATCATTGTACATTGAAATTTCTGCTTGCGTATGCTTTAGAAGCAAGAATTAAGAGGACTACATTCATTATTTCAGCTGAAAAATGCTTAGTTTATGATTTATAGTCAACATTAAGGAAATGTTCCGAACAAGCGTTTTCAGCCCGAGTGGAGCACATTTTGACCGTTTTTTTAAAAACATCATTGTACATTGAAATTTCTGTTTGCGTATGCTTTAGAAGCAAGAATTAAGAGGACTACATTCATTATTTCAGCTGAAAAATGCTTAGTTTATGATTTATAGTCAACATTAATGTAATGTCCCAAACAAGCGTTTTCAGCCCGAGTGGAGCACATTTTGACTGTTTTTTTAAAAACATCATTGTACATTGAAATTTCTGCTTGCGTATGCTTTAGAAGCAAGAATTAAGAGGACTACATTCATTATTTCAGCTGAAAAATGCTTAGTTTATGATTTATAGTCAACATTAAGGAAATGTCCCCAACAGCGTTTTCAGCCCGAGTGGAGCACATTTTGACTGTTTTTTTAAAAACATCATTGTACATTGAAATTTCTGCTTGCGTATGCTTTAGAAGCAAGAATTAAGAGGACTACATTCATTATTTCAGCTGAAAAATGCTTAGTTTATGATTTATAGTCAACATTAATGTCATGTCCCAAACAAGCGTTTTCAGCCCGAGTGGAGCACATTTTGACTGTTTTTTTAAAAACATCATTGTACATTGAAATTTCTGCTTGCGTATGCTTTAGAAGCAAGAATTAAGAGGACTACATTCATTATTTCAGCTGAAAAATGCTTAGTTTATGATTTATAGTCAACATTAAGGAAATGTTCCAAACAAGCGTTTTCAGCCCGAGTGGAGCACATTTTGACCCTTTTTTTAAAAACATCATTGTACATTGAAATTTCTGCTTGCGTATGCTTAAGAAGCAAGAATTAAGAGGACTACATTCATTATTTCAGCTGAAAAATGCTTAGTTTATGATTTATAGTCAACATTAATGTCATGTCCCAAACAAGCGTTTTCAGCCCGAGTGGAGCACATTTTGACTGTTTTTTTAAAAACATCATTGTACATTGAAATTTCTGCTTGCGTATGCTTTAGAAGCAAGAATTAAGAGGACTACATTCATTATTTCAGCTGAAAAATGCTTAGTTTATGATTTATAGTCAACATTAATGAAATGTTCCAAACAAGCGTTTTCAGCCCGAGTGGAGCACATTTTGACCCTTTTTTTAAAAACATCATTGTACATTGAAATTTCTGCTTGCGTATGCTTTAGAAGCAAGAATTAAGAGGACTACATTCATTATTTCAGCTGAAAAATGCTTAGTTTATGATTTATAGTCAACATTAATGTCATGTCCCAAACAAGCGTTTTCAGCCCGAGTGGAGCACATTTTGACTGTTTTTTTAAAAACATCATTGTACATTGAAATTTCTGCTTGCGTATGCTTTAGAAGCAAGAATTAAGAGGACTACATTCATTATTTCAGCTGAAAAATGCTTAGTTTATGATTTATAGTCAACATTAATGAAATGTTCCAAACAAGCGTTTTCAGCCCGAGTGGAGCACATTTTGACCCTTTTTTTAAAAACATCATTGTACATTGAAATTTCTGCTTGCGTATGCTTTAGAAGCAAGAATTAAGAGGACTACATTCATTATTTCAGCTGAAAAATGCTTAGTTTTTGATTTGTAGTCAACATTAATGAAATGTCCCCAACAGCGTTTTCAGCCCGAGTGGAGCGCATTTTGACTGTTTTTTTTAAAAACATCATTGTACATTGAAATTTCTGCTTGCGTATGCTTTAGAAGCAAGAATTAAGAGGACTACATTCATTATTTCAGCTGAAAAATGCTTAGTTTATGATTTATAGTCAACATTAAGGAAATGTTCCGAACAAGCGTTTTCAGCCCGAGTGGAGCACATTTTGACCGTTTTTTAAAAAACATCATTGTACATTGAAATTTCTTTTTGCGTATGCTTTAGAAGCAAGAATTAAGAGGACTACATTCATTATTTCAGCTGAAAAATGCTTAGTTTATGATTTATAGTCAACATTAATGTAATGTCCCAAACAAGCGTTTTCAGCCCGAGTGGAGCACATTTTGACTGTTTTTTTAAAAACATCATTGTACATTGAAATTTCTGCTTGCGTATGCTTTAGAAGCAAGAATTAAGAGGACTACATTCATTATTTCAGCTGAAAAATGCTTAGTTTATGATTTATAGTCAACATTAATTTCATGTCCCAAACAAGCGTTTTCAGCCCGAGTGGAGCACATTTTGACTGTTTTTTTAAAAACATCATTGTACATTGAAATTTCTGCTTGCGTATGCTTTAGAAGCAAGAATTAAGAGGACTACATTCATTATTTCAGCTGAAAAATGCTTAGTTTATGATTTATAGTCAACATTAATGAAATGTTCCAAACAAGCGTTTTCAGCCCGAGTGGAGCACATTTTGACCCTTTTTTTAAAAACATCATTGTACATTGAAATTTCTGCTTGCGTATGCTTTAGAAGCAAGAATTAAGAGGACTACATTCATTATTTCAGCTGAAAAATGCTTAGTTTTTGATTTGTAGTCAACATTAATGAAATGTCCCCAACAGCGTTTTCAGCCCGAGTGGAGCGCATTTTGACTGTTTTTTTTAAAAACATCATTGTACATTGAAATTTCTGCTTGCGTATGCTTTAGAAGCAAGAATTAAGAGGACTACATTCATTATTTCAGCTGAAAAATGCTTAGTTTATGATTTATAGTCAACATTAAGGAAATGTTCCGAACAAGCGTTTTCAGCCCGAGTGGAGCATTTTGACCGTTTTTTAAAAAACATCATTGTACATTGAAATTTCTGTTTGCGTATGCTTTAGAAGCAAGAATTAAGAGGACTACGTTCATTATTTCAGCTGAAAAATGCTTAGTTTATGATTTATAGTCAACATTAATGTAATGTCCCAAACAAGCGTTTTCAGCCCGAGTGGAGCACATTTTGACCGTTTTTTTAAAAACATCATTGTACATTGAAATTTCTGCTTGCGTATGCTTTAGAAGCAAGAATTAAGAGGACTACATTCATTATTTCAGCTGAAAAATGCTTAGTTTATGATTTATAGTCAACATTAATGAAATGTCCCCAACAGCGTTTTCAGCCCGAGTGGAGCACATTTTGACTGTTTTTTTAAAAACATCATTGTACATTGAAATTTCTGCTTGCGAATGCTTTAGAAGCAAGAATTAAGAGGACTACATTCATTATTTCAGCTGAAAAATGCTTAGTTTTTGATTTGTAGTCAACATTAATGAAATGTCCCCAACAGCGTTTTCAGCCCGAGTGGAGCACATTTTGACTGTTTTTTTAAAAACATCATTGTACATTGAAATTTCTGCTTGCGTATGCTTTAGAAGCAAGAATTAAGAGGACTACATTCATTATTTCAGCTGAAAAATGCTTAGTTTATGATTTATAGTCAACATTAATGAAATGTTCCAAACAAGCGTTTTCAGCCCGAGTGGAGCACATTTTGACCCTTTTTTTTAAAAACATCATTGTACATTGAAATTTCTGCTTGCGTATGCTTTAGAAGCAAGAATTAAGAGGACTACATTCATTATTTCAGCTGAAAAATGCTTAGTTTATGATTTATAGTCAACATTAATGTCATGTCCCAAACAAGCGTTTTCAGCCCGAGTGGAGCACATTTTGACTGTTTTTTTAAAAACATCATTGTACATTGAAATTTCTGCTTGCGTATGCTTTAGAAGCAAGAATTAAGAGGACTACATTCATTATTTCAGCTGAAAAATGCTTAGTTTATGATTTATAGTCAACATTAAGGAAATGTTCCGAACAAGCGTTTTCAGCCCGAGTGGAGCACATTTTGACCGTTTTTTAAAAAACATCATTGTACATTGAAATTTCTTTTTGCGTATGCTTTAGAAGCAAGAATTAAGAGGACTACATTCATTATTTCAGCTGAAAAATGCTTAGTTTATGATTTATAGTCAACATTAATGTAATGTCCCAAACAAGCGTTTTCAGCCCGAGTGGAGCACATTTTGACTGTTTTTTTAAAAACATCATTGTACATTGAAATTTCTGCTTGCGTATGCTTTAGAAGCAAGAATTAAGAGGACTACATTCATTATTTCAGCTGAAAAATGCTTAGTTTATGATTTATAGTCAACATTAATGTCATGTCCCAAACAAGCGTTTTCAGCCCGAGTGGAGCACATTTTGACTGTTTTTTTAAAAACATCATTGTACATTGAAATTTCTGCTTGCGTATGCTTTAGAAGCAAGAATTAAGAGGACTACATTCATTATTTCAGCTGAAAAATGCTTAGTTTATGATTTATAGTCAACATTAATGAAATAATCCAAACAAGCGTTTTCAGCCCGAGTGGAGCACATTTTGACCCTTTTTTTAAAAACATCATTGTACATTGAAATTTCTGCTTGCGTATGCTTTAGAAGCAAGAATTAAGAGGACTACATTCATTATTTCAGCTGAAAAATGCTTAGTTTTTGATTTGTAGTCAACATTAATGAAATGTCCCCAACAGCGTTTTCAGCCCGAGTGGAGCGCATTTTGACTGTTTTTTTTAAAAACATCATTGTACATTGAAATTTCTGCTTGCGTATGCTTTAGAAGCAAGAATTAAGAGGACTACATTCATTATTTCAGCTGAAAAATGCTTAGTTTATGATTTATAGTCAACATTAAGGAAATGTTCCGAACAAGCGTTTTCAGCCCGAGTGGAGCACATTTTGACCGTTTTTTAAAAAACATCATTGTACATTGAAATTTCTGTTTGCGTATGCTTTAGAAGCAAGAATTAAGAGGACTACATTCATTATTTCAGCTGAAAAATGCTTAGTTTATGATTTATAGTCAACATTAATGTAATGTCCCAAACAAGCATTTTCAGCCCGAGTGGAGCACATTTTGACCGTTTTTTTAAAAACATCATTGTACATTGAAATTTCTGCTTGCGTATGCTTTAGAAGCAAGAATTAAGAGGACTACATTCATTATTTCAGCTGAAAAATGCTTAGTTTATGATTTATAGTCAACATTAATGAAATGTCCCCAACAGCGTTTTCAGCCCGAGTGGAGCACATTTTGACTGTTTTTTTAAAAACATCATTGTACATTGAAATTTCTGCTTGCGAATGCTTTAGAAGCAAGAATTAAGAGGACTACATTCATTATTTCAGCTGAAAAATGCTTAGTTTTTGATTTGTAGTCAACATTAATGAAATGTCCCCAACAGCGTTTTCAGCCCGAGTGGAGCACATTTTGACTGTTTTTTTTAAAAACATCATTGTACATTGAAATTTCTGCTTGCGTATGCTTTAGAAGCAAGAATTAAGAGGACTACATTCATTATTTCAGCTGAAAAATGCTTAGTTTATGATTTATAGTCAACATTAAGGAAATGTTCCGAACAAGCGTTTTCAGCCCGAGTGGAGCACATTTTGACCGTTTTTTTAAAAACATCATTGTACATTGAAATTTCTGCTTGCGTATGCTTTAGAAGCAAGAATTAAGAGGACTACATTCATTATTTCAGCTGAAAAATGCTTAGTTTATGATTTATAGTCAACATTAATGAAATGTCCCCAACAGCGTTTTCAGCCCGAGTGGAGCGCATTTTGACTGTTTTTTTTAAAAACATCATTGTACATTGAAATTTCTGCTTGCGTATGCTTTAGAAGCAAGAATTAAGAGGACTACATTCATTATTTCAGCTGAAAAATGCTTAGTTTATGATTTATAGTCAACATTAAGGAAATGTTCCGAACAAGCGTTTTCAGCCCGAGTGGAGCACATTTTGACCGTTTTTTTAAAAACATCATTGTACATTGAAATTTCTGCTTGCGTATGCTTTAGAAGCAAGAATTAAGAGGACTACATTCATTATTTCAGCTGAAAAATGCTTAGTTTATGATTTATAGTCAACATTAATGTCATGTCCCAAACAAGCGTTTTCAGCCCGAGTGGAGCACATTTTGACTGTTTTTTTAAAAACATCATTGTACATTGAAATTTCTGCTTGCGTATGCTTTAGAAGCAAGAATTAAGAGGACTACATTCATTATTTCAGCTGAAAAATGCTTAGTTTATGATTTATAGTCAACATTAATGTAATGTCCCAAACAAGCGTTTTCAGCCCGAGTGGAGCACATTTTGACCGTTTTTTTAAAAACATCATTGTACATTGAAATTTCTGCTTGCGTATGCTTTAGAAGCAAGAATTAAGAGGACTACATTCATTATTTCAGCTGAAAAATGCTTAGTTTATGATTTATAGTCAACATTAATGAAATGTCCCCAACAGCGTTTTCAGCCCGAGTGGAGCACATTTTGACTGTTTTTTTAAAAACATCATTGTACATTGAAATTTCTGCTTGCGAATGCTTTAGAAGCAAGAATTAAGAGGACTACATTCATTATTTCAGCTGAAAAATGCTTAGTTTTTGATTTGTAGTCAACATTAATGAAATGTCCCCAACAGCGTTTTCAGCCCGAGTGGAGCACATTTTGACTGTTTTTTTTAAAAACATCATTGTACATTGAAATTTCTGCTTGCGTATGCTTTAGAAGCAAGAATTAAGAGGACTACATTCATTATTTCAGCTGAAAAATGCTTAGTTTATGATTTATAGTCAACATTAAGGAAATGTTCCGAACAAGCGTTTTCAGCCCGAGTGGAGCACATTTTGACCGTTTTTTTAAAAACATCATTGTACATTGAAATTTCTGCTTGCGTATGCTTTAGAAGCAAGAATTAAGAGGACTACATTCATTATTTCAGCTGAAAAATGCTTAGTTTATGATTTATAGTCAACATTAATGAAATGTCCCCAACAGCGTTTTCAGCCCGAGTGGAGCGCATTTTGACTGTTTTTTTTAAAAACATCATTGTACATTGAAATTTCTGCTTGCGTATGCTTTAGAAGCAAGAATTAAGAGGACTACATTCATTATTTCAGCTGAAAAATGCTTAGTTTATGATTTATAGTCAACATTAAGGAAATGTTCCGAACAAGCGTTTTCAGCCCGAGTGGAGCACATTTTGACCGTTTTTTTAAAAACATCATTGTACATTGAAATTTCTGCTTGCGTATGCTTTAGAAGCAAGAATTAAGAGGACTACATTCATTATTTCAGCTGAAAAATGCTTAGTTTATGATTTATAGTCAACATTAATGTCATGTCCCAAACAAGCGTTTTCAGCCCGAGTGGAGCACATTTTGACTGTTTTTTTAAAAACATCATTGTACATTGAAATTTCTGCTTGCGTATGCTTTAGAAGCAAGAATTAAGAGGACTACATTCATTATTTCAGCTGAAAAATGCTTAGTTTATGATTTATAGTCAACATTAATGTAATGTCCCAAACAAGCGTTTTCAGCCCGAGTGGAGCACATTTTGACCGTTTTTTTAAAAACATCATTGTACATTGAAATTTCTGCTTGCGTATGCTTTAGAAGCAAGAATTAAGAGGACTACATTCATTATTTCAGCTGAAAAATGCTTAGTTTATGATTTATAGTCAACATTAATGAAATGTCCCCAACAGCGTTTTCAGCCCGAGTGGAGCGCATTTTGACTGTTTTTTTTAAAAACATCATTGTACATTGAAATTTCTGCTTGCGTATGCTTTAGAAGCAAGAATTAAGAGGACTACATTCATTATTTCAGCTGAAAAATGCTTAGTTTTTGATTTGTAGTCAACATTAATGAAATGTCCCCAACAGCGTTTTCAGCCCGAGTGGAGCACATTTTGACTGTTTTTTTTAAAAACATCATTGTACATTGAAATTTCTGCTTGCGTATGCTTTGGAAGCAAGAATTAAGAGGACTACATTCATTATTTCAGCTGAAAAATGCTTAGTTTATGATTTATAGTCAACATTAATGAAATGTTCCAAACAAGCGTTTTCAGCCCGAGTGGAGCACATTTTGACCCTTTTTTTAAAAACATCATTGTACATTGAAATTTCTGCTTGCGTATGCTTTAGAAGCAAGAATTAAGAGGACTACATTCATTATTTCAGCTGAAAAATGCTTAGTTTTTGATTTGTAGTCAACATTAATGAAATGTCCCCAACAGCGTTTTCAGCCCGAGTGGAGCGCATTTTGACTGTTTTTTTTAAAAACATCATTGTACATTGAAATTTCTGCTTGCGTATGCTTTAGAAGCAAGAATTAAGAGGACTACATTCATTATTTCAGCTGAAAAATGCTTAGTTTATGATTTATAGTCAACATTAAGGAAATGTTCCGAACAAGCGTTTTCAGCCCGAGTGGAGCACATTTTGACCGTTTTTTAAAAAACATCATTGTACATTGAAATTTCTGTTTGCGTATGCTTTAGAAGCAAGAATTAAGAGGACTACATTCATTATTTCAGCTGAAAAATGCTTAGTTTATGATTTATAGTCAACATTAATGTAATGTCCCAAACAAGCGTTTTCAGCCCGAGTGGAGCACATTTTGACCGTTTTTTTAAAAACATCATTGTACATTGAAATTTCTGCTTGCGTATGCTTTAGAAGCAAGAATTAAGAGGACTACATTCATTATTTCAGCTGAAAAATGCTTAGTTTATGATTTATAGTCAACATTAATGAAATGTCCCCAACAGCGTTTTCAGCCCGAGTGGAGCACATTTTGACTGTTTTTTTAAAAACATCATTGTACATTGAAATTTCTGCTTGCGTATGCTTTAGAAGCAAGAATTAAGAGGACTACATTCATTATTTCAGCTGAAAAATGCTTAGTTTTTGATTTATAGTCAACATTAATGAAATGTCCCCAACAGCGTTTTCAGCCCGAGTGGAGCACATTTTGACTGTTTTTTTTAAAAACATCATTGTACATTGAAATTTCTGCTTGCGTATGCTTTAGAAGCAAGAATTAAGAGGACTACATTCATTATTTCAGCTGAAAAATGCTTAGTTTATGATTTATAGTCAACATTAATGAAATGTTCCAAACAAGCGTTTTCAGCCCGAGTGGAGCACATTTTGACCCTTTTTTTAAAAACATCATTGTACATTGAAATTTCTGCTTGCGTATGCTTTAGAAGCAAGAATTAAGAGGACTACATTCATTATTTCAGCTGAAAAATGCTTAGTTTATGATTTATAGTTAACATTAATGTCATGTCCCAAACAAGCGTTTTCAGCCCGAGTGGAGCACATTTTGACTGTTTTTTTAAAAACATCATTGTACATTGAAATTTCTGCTTGCGTATGCTTTAGAAGCGAGAATTAAGAGGACTACATTCATTATTTCAGCTGAAAAATGCTTAGTTTATGATTTATAGTCAACATTAATGAAATGTTCCAAACAAGCGTTTTCAGCCCGAGTGGAGCACATTTTGACCCTTTTTTTAAAAACATCATTGTACATTGAAATTTCTGCTTGCGTATGCTTTAGAAGCAAGAATTAAGAGGACTACATTCATTATTTCAGCTGAAAAATGCTTAGTTTATGATTTATAGTCAACATTAAGGAAATGTTCCGAACAAGCGTTTTCAGCCCGAGTGGAGCACATTTTGACCGTTTTTTTAAAAACATCATTGTACATTGAAATTTCTGCTTGCGTATGCTTTAGAAGCAAGAATTAAGAGGACTACATTCATTATTTCAGCTGAAAAATGCTTAGTTTATGATTTATAGTCAACATTAATGTCATGTCCCAAACAAGCGTTTTCAGCCCGAGTGGAGCACATTTTGACTGTTTTTTTAAAAACATCATTGTACATTGAAATTTCTGCTTGCGTATGCTTTAGAAGCAAGAATTAAGAGGACTACATTCATTATTTCAGCTGAAAAATGCTTAGTTTATGATTTATAGTCAACATTAATGTAATGTCCCAAACAAGCGTTTTCAGCCCGAGTGGAGCACATTTTGACCGTTTTTTTAAAAACATCATTGTACATTGAAATTTCTGCTTGCGTATGCTTTAGAAGCAAGAATTAAGAGGACTACATTCATTATTTCAGCTGAAAAATGCTTAGTTTATGATTTATAGTCAACATTAATGAAATGTCCCCAACAGCGTTTTCAGCCCGAGTGGAGCGCATTTTGACTGTTTTTTTTAAAAACATCATTGTACATTGAAATTTCTGCTTGCGTATGCTTTAGAAGCAAGAATTAAGAGGACTACATTCATTATTTCAGCTGAAAAATGCTTAGTTTTTGATTTGTAGTCAACATTAATGAAATGTCCCCAACAGCGTTTTCAGCCCGAGTGGAGCACATTTTGACTGTTTTTTTTAAAAACATCATTGTACATTGAAATTTCTGCTTGCGTATGCTTTGGAAGCAAGAATTAAGAGGACTACATTCATTATTTCAGCTGAAAAATGCTTAGTTTATGATTTATAGTCAACATTAATGAAATGTTCCAAACAAGCGTTTTCAGCCCGAGTGGAGCACATTTTGACCCTTTTTTTAAAAACATCATTGTACATTGAAATTTCTGCTTGCGTATGCTTTAGAAGCAAGAATTAAGAGGACTACATTCATTATTTCAGCTGAAAAATGCTTAGTTTTTGATTTGTAGTCAACATTAATGAAATGTCCCCAACAGCGTTTTCAGCCCGAGTGGAGCGCATTTTGACTGTTTTTTTTAAAAACATCATTGTACATTGAAATTTCTGCTTGCGTATGCTTTAGAAGCAAGAATTAAGAGGACTACATTCATTATTTCAGCTGAAAAATGCTTAGTTTATGATTTATAGTCAACATTAAGGAAATGTTCCGAACAAGCGTTTTCAGCCCGAGTGGAGCACATTTTGACCGTTTTTTAAAAAACATCATTGTACATTGAAATTTCTGTTTGCGTATGCTTTAGAAGCAAGAATTAAGAGGACTACATTCATTATTTCAGCTGAAAAATGCTTAGTTTATGATTTATAGTCAACATTAATGTAATGTCCCAAACAAGCGTTTTCAGCCCGAGTGGAGCACATTTTGACCGTTTTTTTAAAAAAATCATTGTACATTGAAATTTCTGCTTGCGTATGCTTTAGAAGCAAGAATTAAGAGGACTACATTCATTATTTCAGCTGAAAAATGCTTAGTTTATGATTTATAGTCAACATTAATGAAATGTCCCCAACAGCGTTTTCAGCCCGAGTGGAGCACATTTTGACTGTTTTTTTAAAAACATCATTGTACATTGAAATTTCTGCTTGCGTATGCTTTAGAAGCAAGAATTAAGAGGACTACATTCATTATTTCAGCTGAAAAATGCTTTGTTTATGATTTATAGTCAACATTAAGGAAATGTTCCGAACAAGCGTTTTCAGCCCGAGTGGAGCACATTTTGACCGTTTTTTTAAAAACATCATTGTACATTGAAATTTCTGCTTGCGTATGCTTTAGAAGCAAGAATTAAGAGGACTACATTCATTATTTCAGCTGAAAAATGCTTAGTTTATGATTTATAGTCAACATTAATGAAATGTCCCCAACAGCGTTTTCAGCCCGAGTGGAGCGCATTTTGACTGTTTTTTTTAAAAACATCATTGTACATTGAAATTTCTGCTTGCGTATGCTTTAGAAGCAAGAATTAAGAGGACTACATTCATTATTTCAGCTGAAAAATGCTTAGTTTATGATTTATAGTCAACATTAAGGAAATGTTCCGAACAAGCGTTTTCAGCCCGAGTGGAGCACATTTTGACCGTTTTTTTAAAAACATCATTGTACATTGAAATTTCTGCTTGCGTATGCTTTAGAAGCAAGAATTAAGAGGACTACATTCATTATTTCAGCTGAAAAATGCTTAGTTTATGATTTATAGTCAACATTAATGTCATGTCCCAAACAAGCGTTTTCAGCCCGAGTGGAGCACATTTTGACTGTTTTTTTAAAAACATCATTGTACATTGAAATTTCTGCTTGCGTATGCTTTAGAAGCAAGAATTAAGAGGACTACATTCATTATTTCAGCTGAAAAATGCTTAGTTTATGATTTATAGTCAACATTAATGTAATGTCCCAAACAAGCGTTTTCAGCCCGAGTGGAGCACATTTTGACCGTTTTTTTAAAAACATCATTGTACATTGAAATTTCTGCTTGCGTATGCTTTAGAAGCAAGAATTAAGAGGACTACATTCATTATTTCAGCTGAAAAATGCTTAGTTTATGATTTATAGTCAACATTAATGAAATGTCCCCAACAGCGTTTTCAGCCCGAGTGGAGCGCATTTTGACTGTTTTTTTTAAAAACATCATTGTACATTGAAATTTCTGCTTGCGTATGCTTTAGAAGCAAGAATTAAGAGGACTACATTCATTATTTCAGCTGAAAAATGCTTAGTTTTTGATTTGTAGTCAACATTAATGAAATGTCCCCAACAGCGTTTTCAGCCCGAGTGGAGCACATTTTGACTGTTTTTTTTAAAAACATCATTGTACATTGAAATTTCTGCTTGCGTATGCTTTGGAAGCAAGAATTAAGAGGACTACATTCATTATTTCAGCTGAAAAATGCTTAGTTTATGATTTATAGTCAACATTAATGAAATGTTCCAAACAAGCGTTTTCAGCCCGAGTGGAGCACATTTTGACCCTTTTTTTAAAAACATCATTGTACATTGAAATTTCTGCTTGCGTATGCTTTAGAAGCAAGAATTAAGAGGACTACATTCATTATTTCAGCTGAAAAATGCTTAGTTTTTGATTTGTAGTCAACATTAATGAAATGTCCCCAACAGCGTTTTCAGCCCGAGTGGAGCGCATTTTGACTGTTTTTTTTAAAAACATCATTGTACATTGAAATTTCTGCTTGCGTATGCTTTAGAAGCAAGAATTAAGAGGACTACATTCATTATTTCAGCTGAAAAATGCTTAGTTTATGATTTATAGTCAACATTAAGGAAATGTTCCGAACAAGCGTTTTCAGCCCGAGTGGAGCACATTTTGACCGTTTTTTAAAAAACATCATTGTACATTGAAATTTCTGTTTGCGTATGCTTTAGAAGCAAGAATTAAGAGGACTACATTCATTATTTCAGCTGAAAAATGCTTAGTTTATGATTTATAGTCAACATTAATGTAATGTCCCAAACAAGCGTTTTCAGCCCGAGTGGAGCACATTTTGACCGTTTTTTTAAAAACATCATTGTACATTGAAATTTCTGCTTGCGTATGCTTTAGAAGCAATAATTAAGAGGACTACATTCATTATTTCAGCTGAAAAATGCTTAGTTTATGATTTATAGTCAACATTAATGAAATGTCCCCAACAGCGTTTTCAGCCCGAGTGGAGCACATTTTGACTGTTTTTTTAAAAACATCATTGTACATTGAAATTTCTGCTTGCGTATGCTTTAGAAGCAAGAATTAAGAGGACTACATTCATTATTTCAGCTGAAAAATGCTTAGTTTTTGATTTATAGTCAACATTAATGAAATGTCCCCAACAGCGTTTTCAGCCCGAGTGGAGCACATTTTGACTGTTTTTTTTAAAAACATCATTGTACATTGAAATTTCTGCTTGCGTATGCTTTAGAAGCAAGAATTAAGAGGACTACATTCATTATTTCAGCTGAAAAATGCTTAGTTTATGATTTATAGTCAACATTAATGAAATGTTCCAAACAAGCGTTTTCAGCCCGAGTGGAGCACATTTTGACCCTTTTTTTAAAAACATCATTGTACATTGAAATTTCTGCTTGCGTATGCTTTAGAAGCAAGAATTAAGAGGACTACATTCATTATTTCAGCTGAAAAATGCTTAGTTTATGATTTATAGTTAACATTAATGTCATGTCCCAAACAAGCGTTTTCAGCCCGAGTGGAGCACATTTTGACTGTTTTTTTAAAAACATCATTGTACATTGAAATTTCTGCTTGCGTATGCTTTAGAAGCGAGAATTAAAAGGACTACATTCATTATTTCAGCTGAAAAATGCTTAGTTTATGATTTATAGTCAACATTAATGAAATGTTCCAAACAAGCGTTTTCAGCCCGAGTGGAGCACATTTTGACCCTTTTTTTAAAAACATCATTGTACATTGAAATTTCTGCTTGCGTATGCTTTAGAAGCAAGAATTAAGAGGACTACATTCATTATTTCAGCTGAAAAATGCTTAGTTTATGATTTATAGTCAACATTAATGTCATGTCCCAAACAAGCGTTTTCAGCCCGAGTGGAGCACATTTTGACTGTTTTTTTAAAAACATCATTGTACATTGAAATTTCTGCTTGCGTATGCTTTAGAAGCAAGAATTAAGAGGACTACATTCATTATTTCAGCTGAAAAATGCTTAGTTTATGATTTATAGTCAACATTAATGAAATGTCCCCAACAGCGTTTTCAGCCCGAGTGGAGCACATTTTGACTGTTTTTTTAAAAACATCATTGTACATTGAAATTTCTGCTTGCGAATGCTTTAGAAGCAAGAATTAAGAGGACTACATTCATTATTTCAGCTGAAAAATGCTTAGTTTTTGATTTGTAGTCAACATTAATGAAATGTCCCCAACAGCGTTTTCAGCCCGAGTGGAGCACATTTTGACTGTTTTTTTTAAAAACATCATTGTACATTGAAATTTCTGCTTGCGTATGCTTTAGAAGCAAGAATTAAGAGGACTACATTCATTATTTCAGCTGAAAAATGCTTAGTTTATGATTTATAGTCAACATTAAGGAAATGTTCCGAACAAGCGTTTTCAGCCCGAGTGGAGCACATTTTGACCGTTTTTTTAAAAACATCATTGTACATTGAAATTTCTGTTTGCGTATGCTTTAGAAGCAAGAATTAAGAGGACTACATTCATTATTTCAGCTGAAAAATGCTTAGTTTATGATTTATAGTCAACATTAATGAAATGTCCCCAACAGCGTTTTCAGCCCGAGTGGAGCGCATTTTGACTGTTTTTTTTAAAAACATCATTGTACATTGAAATTTCTGCTTGCGTATGCTTTAGAAGCAAGAATTAAGAGGACTACATTCATTATTTCAGCTGAAAAATGCTTAGTTTATGATTTATAGTCAACATTAAGGAAATGTTCCGAACAAGCGTTTTCAGCCCGAGTGGAGCACATTTTGACCGTTTTTTTAAAAACATCATTGTACATTGAAATTTCTGCTTGCGTATGCTTTAGAAGCAAGAATTAAGAGGACTACATTCATTATTTCAGCTGAAAAATGCTTAGTTTATGATTTATAGTCAACATTAATGTCATGTCCCAAACAAGCGTTTTCAGCCCGAGTGGAGCACATTTTGACTGTTTTTTTAAAAACATCATTGTACATTGAAATTTCTGCTTGCGTATGCTTTAGAAGCAAGAATTAAGAGGACTACATTCATATTTTCAGCTGAAAAATGCTTAGTTTTTGATTTGTAGTCAACATTAATGAAATGTCCCCAACAGCGTTTTCAGCCCGAGTGGAGCACATTTTGACTGTTTTTTTTAAAAACATCATTGTACATTGAAATTTCTGCTTGCGTATGCTTTAGAAGCAAGAATTAAGAGGACTACATTCATTATTTCAGCTGAAAAATGCTTAGTTTATGATTTATAGTCAACATTAATGAAATGTTCCAAACAAGCGTTTTCAGCCCGAGTGGAGCACATTTTGACCCTTTTTTTAAAAACATCATTGTACATTGAAATTTCTGCTTGCGTATGCTTTAGAAGCAAGAATTAAGAGGACTACATTCATTATTTCAGCTGAAAAATGCTTAGTTTATGATTTATAGTCAACATTAATGTCATGTCCCAAACAAGCGTTTTCAGCCCGAGTGGAGCACATTTTGACTGTTTTTTTAAAAACATCATTGTACATTGAAATTTCTGCTTGCGTATGCTTTAGAAGCAAGAATTAAGAGGACTACATTCATTATTTCAGCTGAAAAATGCTTAGTTTATGATTTATAGTCAACATTAAGGAAATGTTCCGAACAAGCGTTTTCAGCCCGAGTGGAGCACATTTTGACCGTTTTTTAAAAAACATCATTGTACATTGAAATTTCTGTTTGCGTATGCTTTAGAAGCAAGAATTAAGAGGACTACATTCATTATTTCAGCTGAAAAATGCTTAGTTTATGATTTATAGTCAACATTAATGTCATGTCCCAAACAAGCGTTTTCAGCCCGAGTGGAGCACATTTTGACTGTTTTTTTAAAAACATCATTGTACATTGAAATTTCTGCTTGCGTATGCTTTAGAAGCAAGAATTAAGAGGACTACATTCATTATTTCAGCTGAAAAATGCTTAGTTTATGATTTATAGTCAACATTAAGGAAATGTTCCAAACAAGCGTTTTCAGCCCGAGTGGAGCACATTTTGACCCTTTTTTTAAAAACATCATTGTACATTGAAATTTCTGCTTGCGTATGCTTAAGAAGCAAGAATTAAGAGGACTACATTCATTATTTCAGCTGAAAAATGCTTAGTTTATGATTTATAGTCAACATTAATGTCATGTCCCAAACAAGCGTTTTCAGCCCGAGTGGAGCACATTTTGACTGTTTTTTTAAAAACATCATTGTACATTGAAATTTCTGCTTGCGTATGCTTTAGAAGCAAGAATTAAGAGGACTACATTCATTATTTCAGCTGAAAAATGCTTAGTTTATGATTTATAGTCAACATTAATGAAATGTTCCAAACAAGCGTTTTCAGCCCGAGTGGAGCACATTTTGACCCTTTTTTTAAAAACATCATTGTACATTGAAATTTCTGCTTGCGTATGCTTTAGAAGCAAGAATTAAGAGGACTACATTCATTATTTCAGCTGAAAAATGCTTAGTTTATGATTTATAGTCAACATTAATGTCATGTCCCAAACAAGCGTTTTCAGCCCGAGTGGAGCACATTTTGACTGTTTTTTTAAAAACATCATTGTACATTGAAATTTCTGCTTGCGTATGCTTTAGAAGCAAGAATTAAGAGGACTACATTCATTATTTCAGCTGAAAAATGCTTAGTTTATGATTTATAGTCAACATTAATGAAATGTTCCAAACAAGCGTTTTCAGCCCGAGTGGAGCACATTTTGACCCTTTTTTTAAAAACATCATTGTACATTGAAATTTCTGCTTGCGTATGCTTTAGAAGCAAGAATTAAGAGGACTACATTCATTATTTCAGCTGAAAAATGCTTAGTTTTTGATTTGTAGTCAACATTAATGAAATGTCCCCAACAGCGTTTTCAGCCCGAGTGGAGCGCATTTTGACTGTTTTTTTTAAAAACATCATTGTACATTGAAATTTCTGCTTGCGTATGCTTTAGAAGCAAGAATTAAGAGGACTACATTCATTATTTCAGCTGAAAAATGCTTAGTTTATGATTTATAGTCAACATTAATTTCATGTCCCAAACAAGCGTTTTCAGCCCGAGTGGAGCACATTTTGACTGTTTTTTTAAAAACATCATTGTACATTGAAATTTCTGCTTGCGTATGCTTTAGAAGCAAGAATTAAGAGGACTACATTCATTATTTCAGCTGAAAAATGCTTAGTTTATGATTTATAGTCAACATTAATGAAATGTTCCAAACAAGCGTTTTCAGCCCGAGTGGAGCACATTTTGACCCTTTTTTTAAAAACATCATTGTACATTGAAATTTCTGCTTGCGTATGCTTTAGAAGCAAGAATTAAGAGGACTACATTCATTATTTCAGCTGAAAAATGCTTAGTTTTTGATTTGTAGTCAACATTAATGAAATGTCCCCAACAGCGTTTTCAGCCCGAGTGGAGCGCATTTTGACTGTTTTTTTTAAAAACATCATTGTACATTGAAATTTCTGCTTGCGTATGCTTTAGAAGCAAGAATTAAGAGGACTACATTCATTATTTCAGCTTAAAAATGCTTAGTTTATGATTTATAGTCAACATTAAGGAAATGTTCCGAACAAGCGTTTTCAGCCCGAGTGGAGCATTTTGACTGTTTTTTTAAAAACATCATTGTACATTGAAATTTCTGCTTGCGTATGCTTTAGAAGCAAGAATTAAGAGGACTACATTCATTATTTCAGCTGAAAAATGCTTAGTTTATGATTTATAGTCAACATTAATGTAATGTCCCAAACAAGCGTTTTCAGCCCGAGTGGAGCACATTTTGACCGTTTTTTTAAAAACATCATTGTACATTGAAATTTCTGCTTGCGTATGCTTTAGAAGCAATAATTAAGAGGACTACATTCATTATTTCAGCTGAAAAATGCTTAGTTTATGATTTATAGTCAACATTAATGAAATGTCCCCAACAGCGTTTTCAGCCCGAGTGGAGCACATTTTGACTGTTTTTTTAAAAACATCATTGTACATTGAAATTTCTGCTTGCGTATGCTTTAGAAGCAAGAATTAAGAGGACTACATTCATTATTTCAGCTGAAAAATGCTTAGTTTTTGATTTATAGTCAACATTAATGAAATGTCCCCAACAGCGTTTTCAGCCCGAGTGGAGCACATTTTGACTGTTTTTTTTAAAAACATCATTGTACATTGAAATTTCTGCTTGCGTATGCTTTAGAAGCAAGAATTAAGAGGACTACATTCATTATTTCAGCTGAAAAATGCTTAGTTTATGATTTATAGTCAACATTAATGAAATGTTCCAAACAAGCGTTTTCAGCCCGAGTGGAGCACATTTTGACCCTTTTTTTAAAAACATCATTGTACATTGAAATTTCTGCTTGCGTATGCTTTAGAAGCAAGAATTAAGAGGACTACATTCATTATTTCAGCTGAAAAATGCTTAGTTTATGATTTATAGTTAACATTAATGTCATGTCCCAAACAAGCGTTTTCAGCCCGAGTGGAGCACATTTTGACTGTTTTTTTAAAAACATCATTGTACATTGAAATTTCTGCTTGCGTATGCTTTAGAAGCGAGAATTAAAAGGACTACATTCATTATTTCAGCTGAAAAATGCTTAGTTTATGATTTATAGTCAACATTAATGAAATGTTCCAAACAAGCGTTTTCAGCCCGAGTGGAGCACATTTTGACCCTTTTTTTAAAAACATCATTGTACATTGAAATTTCTGCTTGCGTATGCTTTAGAAGCAAGAATTAAGAGGACTACATTCATTATTTCAGCTGAAAAATGCTTAGTTTATGATTTATAGTCAACATTAATGTCATGTCCCAAACAAGCGTTTTCAGCCCGAGTGGAGCACATTTTGACTGTTTTTTTAAAAACATCATTGTACATTGAAATTTCTGCTTGCGTATGCTTTAGAAGCAAGAATTAAGAGGACTACATTCATTATTTCAGCTGAAAAATGCTTAGTTTATGATTTATAGTCAACATTAATGAAATGTCCCCAACAGCGTTTTCAGCCCGAGTGGAGCACATTTTGACTGTTTTTTTAAAAACATCATTGTACATTGAAATTTCTGCTTGCGAATGCTTTAGAAGCAAGAATTAAGAGGACTACATTCATTATTTCAGCTGAAAAATGCTTAGTTTTTGATTTGTAGTCAACATTAATGAAATGTCCCCAACAGCGTTTTCAGCCCGAGTGGAGCACATTTTGACTGTTTTTTTTAAAAACATCATTGTACATTGAAATTTCTGCTTGCGTATGCTTTAGAAGCAAGAATTAAGAGGACTACATTCATTATTTCAGCTGAAAAATGCTTAGTTTATGATTTATAGTCAACATTAAGGAAATGTTCCGAACAAGCGTTTTCAGCCCGAGTGGAGCACATTTTGACCGTTTTTTTAAAAACATCATTGTACATTGAAATTTCTGTTTGCGTATGCTTTAGAAGCAAGAATTAAGAGGACTACATTCATTATTTCAGCTGAAAAATGCTTAGTTTATGATTTATAGTCAACATTAATGAAATGTCCCCAACAGCGTTTTCAGCCCGAGTGGAGCGCATTTTGACTGTTTTTTTTAAAAACATCATTGTACATTGAAATTTCTGCTTGCGTATGCTTTAGAAGCAAGAATTAAGAGGACTACATTCATTATTTCAGCTGAAAAATGCTTAGTTTATGATTTATAGTCAACATTAAGGAAATGTTCCGAACAAGCGTTTTCAGCCCGAGTGGAGCACATTTTGACCGTTTTTTTAAAAACATCATTGTACATTGAAATTTCTGCTTGCGTATGCTTTAGAAGCAAGAATTAAGAGGACTACATTCATTATTTCAGCTGAAAAATGCTTAGTTTATGATTTATAGTCAACATTAATGTCATGTCCCAAACAAGCGTTTTCAGCCCGAGTGGAGCACATTTTGACTGTTTTTTTAAAAACATCATTGTACATTGAAATTTCTGCTTGCGTATGCTTTAGAAGCAAGAATTAAGAGGACTACATTCATATTTTCAGCTGAAAAATGCTTAGTTTTTGATTTGTAGTCAACATTAATGAAATGTCCCCAACAGCGTTTTCAGCCCGAGTGGAGCACATTTTGACTGTTTTTTTTAAAAACATCATTGTACATTGAAATTTCTGCTTGCGTATGCTTTAGAAGCAAGAATTAAGAGGACTACATTCATTATTTCAGCTGAAAAATGCTTAGTTTATGATTTATAGTCAACATTAATGAAATGTTCCAAACAAGCGTTTTCAGCCCGAGTGGAGCACATTTTGACCCTTTTTTTAAAAACATCATTGTACATTGAAATTTCTGCTTGCGTATGCTTTAGAAGCAAGAATTAAGAGGACTACATTCATTATTTCAGCTGAAAAATGCTTAGTTTATGATTTATAGTCAACATTAATGTCATGTCCCAAACAAGCGTTTTCAGCCCGAGTGGAGCACATTTTGACTGTTTTTTTAAAAACATCATTGTACATTGAAATTTCTGCTTGCGTATGCTTTAGAAGCAAGAATTAAGAGGACTACATTCATTATTTCAGCTGAAAAATGCTTAGTTTATGATTTATAGTCAACATTAAGGAAATGTTCCGAACAAGCGTTTTCAGCCCGAGTGGAGCACATTTTGACCGTTTTTTAAAAAACATCATTGTACATTGAAATTTCTGTTTGCGTATGCTTTAGAAGCAAGAATTAAGAGGACTACATTCATTATTTCAGCTGAAAAATGCTTAGTTTATGATTTATAGTCAACATTAATGTCATGTCCCAAACAAGCGTTTTCAGCCCGAGTGGAGCACATTTTGACTGTTTTTTTAAAAACATCATTGTACATTGAAATTTCTGCTTGCGTATGCTTTAGAAGCAAGAATTAAGAGGACTACATTCATTATTTCAGCTGAAAAATGCTTAGTTTATGATTTATAGTCAACATTAAGGAAATGTTCCAAACAAGCGTTTTCAGCCCGAGTGGAGCACATTTTGACCCTTTTTTTAAAAACATCATTGTACATTGAAATTTCTGCTTGCGTATGCTTAAGAAGCAAGAATTAAGAGGACTACATTCATTATTTCAGCTGAAAAATGCTTAGTTTATGATTTATAGTCAACATTAATGTCATGTCCCAAACAAGCGTTTTCAGCCCGAGTGGAGCACATTTTGACTGTTTTTTTAAAAACATCATTGTACATTGAAATTTCTGCTTGCGTATGCTTTAGAAGCAAGAATTAAGAGGACTACATTCATTATTTCAGCTGAAAAATGCTTAGTTTATGATTTATAGTCAACATTAATGAAATGTTCCAAACAAGCGTTTTCAGCCCGAGTGGAGCACATTTTGACCCTTTTTTTAAAAACATCATTGTACATTGAAATTTCTGCTTGCGTATGCTTTAGAAGCAAGAATTAAGAGGACTACATTCATTATTTCAGCTGAAAAATGCTTAGTTTATGATTTATAGTCAACATTAATGTCATGTCCCAAACAAGCGTTTTCAGCCCGAGTGGAGCACATTTTGACTGTTTTTTTAAAAACATCATTGTACATTGAAATTTCTGCTTGCGTATGCTTTAGAAGCAAGAATTAAGAGGACTACATTCATTATTTCAGCTGAAAAATGCTTAGTTTATGATTTATAGTCAACATTAATGAAATGTTCCAAACAAGCGTTTTCAGCCCGAGTGGAGCACATTTTGACCCTTTTTTTAAAAACATCATTGTACATTGAAATTTCTGCTTGCGTATGCTTTAGAAGCAAGAATTAAGAGGACTACATTCATTATTTCAGCTGAAAAATGCTTAGTTTTTGATTTGTAGTCAACATTAATGAAATGTCCCCAACAGCGTTTTCAGCCCGAGTGGAGCGCATTTTGACTGTTTTTTTTAAAAACATCATTGTACATTGAAATTTCTGCTTGCGTATGCTTTAGAAGCAAGAATTAAGAGGACTACATTCATTATTTCAGCTGAAAAATGCTTAGTTTATGATTTATAGTCAACATTAATTTCATGTCCCAAACAAGCGTTTTCAGCCCGAGTGGAGCACATTTTGACTGTTTTTTTAAAAACATCATTGTACATTGAAATTTCTGCTTGCGTATGCTTTAGAAGCAAGAATTAAGAGGACTACATTCATTATTTCAGCTGAAAAATGCTTAGTTTATGATTTATAGTCAACATTAATGAAATGTTCCAAACAAGCGTTTTCAGCCCGAGTGGAGCACATTTTGACCCTTTTTTTAAAAACATCATTGTACATTGAAATTTCTGCTTGCGTATGCTTTAGAAGCAAGAATTAAGAGGACTACATTCATTATTTCAGCTGAAAAATGCTTAGTTTTTGATTTGTAGTCAACATTAATGAAATGTCCCCAACAGCGTTTTCAGCCCGAGTGGAGCGCATTTTGACTGTTTTTTTTAAAAACATCATTGTACATTGAAATTTCTGCTTGCGTATGCTTTAGAAGCAAGAATTAAGAGGACTACATTCATTATTTCAGCTTAAAAATGCTTAGTTTATGATTTATAGTCAACATTAAGGAAATGTTCCGAACAAGCGTTTTCAGCCCGAGTGGAGCATTTTGACTGTTTTTTTAAAAACATCATTGTACATTGAAATTTCTGCTTGCGTATGCTTTAGAAGCAAGAATTAAGAGGACTACATTCATTATTTCAGCTGAAAAATGCTTAGTTTATGATTTATAGTCAACATTAATGAAATGTCCCCAACAGCGTTTTCAGCCCGAGTGGAGCACATTTTGACTGTTTTTTTAAAAACATCATTGTACATTGAAATTTCTGCTTGCGTATGCTTTAGAAGCAAGAATTAAGAGGACTACATTCATTATTTCAGCTGAAAAATGCTTAGTTTATGATTTATAGTCAACATTAAGGAAATGTTCCGAACAAGCGTTTTCAGCCCGAGTGGAGCACATTTTGACCCTTTTTTTAAAAACATCATTGTACATTGAAATTTCTGCTTGCGTATGCTTTAGAAGCAAGAATTAAGAGGACTACATTCATTATTTCAGCTGAAAAATGCTTAGTTTATGATTTATAGTCAACATTAATGTCATGTCCCAAACAAGCGTTTTCAGCCCGAGTGGAGCACATTTTGACTGTTTTTTTAAAAACATCATTGTACATTGAAATTTCTGCTTGCGTATGCTTTAGAAGCAAGAATTAAGAGGACTACATTCATTATTTCAGCTGAAAAATGCTTAGTTTATGATTTATAGTCAACATTAAGGAAATGTTCCGAACAAGCGTTTTCAGCCCGAGTGGAGCACATTTTGACCGTTTTTTAAAAAACATCATTGTACATTGAAATTTCTGTTTGCGTATGCTTTAGAAGCAAGAATTAAGAGGACTACATTCATTATTTCAGCTGAAAAATGCTTAGTTTATGATTTATAGTCAACATTAATGTAATGTCCCAAACAAGCGTTTTCAGCCCGAGTGGAGCACATTTTGACTGTTTTTTTAAAAACATCATTGTACATTGAAATTTCTGCTTGCGTATGCTTTAGAAGCAAGAATTAAGAGGACTACATTCATTATTTCAGCTGAAAAATGCTTAGTTTATGATTTATAGTCAACATTAATGAAATGTCCCCAACAGCGTTTTCAGCCCGAGTGGAGCACATTTTGACCGTTTTTTAAAAAACATCATTGTACATTGAAATTTCTGTTTGCGTATGCTTTAGAAGCAAGAATTAAGAGGACTACATTCATTATTTCAGCTGAAAAATGCTTAGTTTATGATTTATAGTCAACATTAATGTAATGTCCCAAACAAGCGTTTTCAGCCCGAGTGGAGCACATTTTGACTGTTTTTTTAAAAACATCATTGTACATTGAAATTTCTGCTTGCGTATGCTTTAGAAGCAAGAATTAAGAGGACTACATTCATTATTTCAGCTGAAAAATGCTTAGTTTATGATTTATAGTCAACATTAATGAAATGTCCCCAACAGCGTTTTCAGCCCGAGTGGAGCACATTTTGACTGTTTTTTTAAAAACATCATTGTACATTGAAATTTCTGCTTGCGTATGCTTTAGAAGCAAGAATTAAGAGGACTACATTCATTATTTCAGCTGAAAAATGCTTAGTTTATGATTTATAGTCAACATTAAGGAAATGTTCCGAACAAGCGTTTTCAGCCCGAGTGGAGCACATTTTGACCCTTTTTTTAAAAACATCATTGTACATTGAAATTTCTGCTTGCGTATGCTTTAGAAGCAAGAATTAAGAGGACTACATTCATTATTTCAGCTGAAAAATGCTTAGTTTATGATTTATAGTCAACATTAATGTCATGTCCCAAACAAGCGTTTTCAGCCCGAGTGGAGCACATTTTGACTGTTTTTTTAAAAACATCATTGTACATTGAAATTTCTGCTTGCGTATGCTTTAGAAGCAAGAATTAAGAGGACTACATTCATTATTTCAGCTGAAAAATGCTTAGTTTATGATTTATAGTCAACATTAAGGAAATGTTCCGAACAAGCGTTTTCAGCCCGAGTGGAGCACATTTTGACCGTTTTTTAAAAAACATCATTGTACATTGAAATTTCTGTTTGCGTATGCTTTAGAAGCAAGAATTAAGAGGACTACATTCATTATTTCAGCTGAAAAATGCTTAGTTTATGATTTATAGTCAACATTAATGTAATGTCCCAAACAAGCGTTTTCAGCCCGAGTGGAGCACATTTTGACTGTTTTTTTAAAAACATCATTGTACATTGAAATTTCTGCTTGCGTATGCTTTAGAAGCAAGAATTAAGAGGACTACATTCATTATTTCAGCTGAAAAATGCTTAGTTTATGATTTATAGTCAACATTAATGAAATGTCCCCAACAGCGTTTTCAGCCCGAGTGGAGCACATTTTGACTGTTTTTTTAAAAACATCATTGTACATTGAAATTTCTGCTTGCGTATGCTTTAGAAGCAAGAATTAAGAGGACTACATTCATTATTTCAGCTGAAAAATGCTTAGTTTATGATTTATAGTCAACATTAAGGAAATGTTCCGAACAAGCGTTTTCAGCCCGAGTGGAGCACATTTTGACCGTTTTTTTAAAAACATCATTGTACATTGAAATTTCTGCTTGCGTATGCTTTAGAAGCAAGAATTAAGAGGACTACATTCATTATTTCAGCTGAAAAATGCTTAGTTTATGATTTATAGTCAACATTAATGAAATGTCCCCAACAGCGTTTTCAGCCCGAGTGGAGCACATTTTGACTGTTTTTTTAAAAACATCATTGTACATTGAAATTTCTGCTTGCGTATGCTTTAGAAGCAAGAATTAAGAGGACTACATTCATTATTTCAGCTGAAAAATGCTTAGTTTATGATTTATAGTCAACATTAATGAAATGTCCCCAACAGCGTTTTCAGCCCGAGTGGAGCACATTTTGACTGTTTTTTTAAAAACATCATTGTACATTGAAATTTCTGCTTGCGTATGCTTTAGAAGCAAGAATTAAGAGGACTACATTCATTATTTCAGCTGAAAAATGCTTAGTTTTTGATTTGTAGTCAACATTAATGAAATGTCCCCAACAGCGTTTTCAGCCCGAGTGGAGCACATTTTGACTGTTTTTTTAAAAACATCATTGTACATTGAAATTTCTGCTTGCGTATGCTTTAGAAGCAAGAATTAAGAGGACTACATTCATTATTTCAGCTGAAAAATGCTTAGTTTATGATTTATAGTCAACATTAAGGAAATGTTCCGAACAAGCGTTTTCAGCCCGAGTGGAGCACATTTTGACCGTTTTTTTAAAAACATCATTGTACATTGAAATTTCTGCTTGCGTATGCTTTAGAAGCAAGAATTAAGAGGACTACATTCATTATTTCAGCTGAAAAATGCTTAGTTTATGATTTATAGTCAACATTAATGAAATGTCCCCAACAGCGTTTTCAGCCCGAGTGGAGCGCATTTTGACTGTTTTTTTTAAAAACATCATTGTACATTGAAATTTCTGCTTGCGTATGCTTTAGAAGCAAGAATTAAGAGGACTACATTCATTATTTCAGCTGAAAAATGCTTAGTTTATGATTTATAGTCAACATTAAGGAAATGTTCCGAACAAGCGTTTTCAGCCCGAGTGGAGCACATTTTGACCGTTTTTTTAAAAACATCATTGTACATTGAAATTTCTGTTTGCGTATGCTTTAGAAGCAAGAATTAAGAGGACTACATTCATTATTTCAGCTGAAAAATGCTTAGTTTATGATTTATAGTCAACATTAATGTAATGTCCCAAACAAGCGTTTTCAGCCCGAGTGGAGCACATTTTGACTGTTTTTTTAAAAACATCATTGTACATTGAAATTTCTGCTTGCGTATGCTTTAGAAGCAAGAATTAAGAGGACTACATTCATTATTTCAGCTGAAAAATGCTTAGTTTATGATTTATAGTCAACATTAAGGAAATGTCCCCAACAGCGTTTTCAGCCCGAGTGGAGCACATTTTGACTGTTTTTTTAAAAACATCATTGTACATTGAAATTTCTGCTTGCGTATGCTTTAGAAGCAAGAATTAAGAGGACTACATTCATTATTTCAGCTGAAAAATGCTTAGTTTATGATTTATAGTCAACATTAATGTCATGTCCCAAACAAGCGTTTTCAGCCCGAGTGGAGCACATTTTGACTGTTTTTTTAAAAACATCATTGTACATTGAAATTTCTGCTTGCGTATGCTTTAGAAGCAAGAATTAAGAGGACTACATTCATTATTTCAGCTGAAAAATGCTTAGTTTATGATTTATAGTCAACATTAAGGAAATGTTCCAAACAAGCGTTTTCAGCCCGAGTGGAGCACATTTTGACCCTTTTTTTAAAAACATCATTGTACATTGAAATTTCTGCTTGCGTATGCTTAAGAAGCAAGAATTAAGAGGACTACATTCATTATTTCAGCTGAAAAATGCTTAGTTTATGATTTATAGTCAACATTAATGTCATGTCCCAAACAAGCGTTTTCAGCCCGAGTGGAGCACATTTTGACTGTTTTTTTAAAAACATCATTGTACATTGAAATTTCTGCTTGCGTATGCTTTAGAAGCAAGAATTAAGAGGACTACATTCATTATTTCAGCTGAAAAATGCTTAGTTTATGATTTATAGTCAACATTAATGAAATGTTCCAAACAAGCGTTTTCAGCCCGAGTGGAGCACATTTTGACCCTTTTTTTAAAAACATCATTGTACATTGAAATTTCTGCTTGCGTATGCTTTAGAAGCAAGAATTAAGAGGACTACATTCATTATTTCAGCTGAAAAATGCTTAGTTTATGATTTATAGTCAACATTAATGTCATGTCCCAAACAAGCGTTTTCAGCCCGAGTGGAGCACATTTTGACTGTTTTTTTAAAAACATCATTGTACATTGAAATTTCTGCTTGCGTATGCTTTAGAAGCAAGAATTAAGAGGACTACATTCATTATTTCAGCTGAAAAATGCTTAGTTTATGATTTATAGTCAACATTAATGAAATGTTCCAAACAAGCGTTTTCAGCCCGAGTGGAGCACATTTTGACCCTTTTTTTAAAAACATCATTGTACATTGAAATTTCTGCTTGCGTATGCTTTAGAAGCAAGAATTAAGAGGACTACATTCATTATTTCAGCTGAAAAATGCTTAGTTTTTGATTTGTAGTCAACATTAATGAAATGTCCCCAACAGCGTTTTCAGCCCGAGTGGAGCGCATTTTGACTGTTTTTTTTAAAAACATCATTGTACATTGAAATTTCTGCTTGCGTATGCTTTAGAAGCAAGAATTAAGAGGACTACATTCATTATTTCAGCTGAAAAATGCTTAGTTTATGATTTATAGTCAACATTAAGGAAATGTTCCGAACAAGCGTTTTCAGCCCGAGTGGAGCACATTTTGACCGTTTTTTAAAAAACATCATTGTACATTGAAATTTCTTTTTGCGTATGCTTTAGAAGCAAGAATTAAGAGGACTACATTCATTATTTCAGCTGAAAAATGCTTAGTTTATGATTTATAGTCAACATTAATGTAATGTCCCAAACAAGCGTTTTCAGCCCGAGTGGAGCACATTTTGACTGTTTTTTTAAAAACATCATTGTACATTGAAATTTCTGCTTGCGTATGCTTTAGAAGCAAGAATTAAGAGGACTACATTCATTATTTCAGCTGAAAAATGCTTAGTTTATGATTTATAGTCAACATTAATTTCATGTCCCAAACAAGCGTTTTCAGCCCGAGTGGAGCACATTTTGACTGTTTTTTTAAAAACATCATTGTACATTGAAATTTCTGCTTGCGTATGCTTTAGAAGCAAGAATTAAGAGGACTACATTCATTATTTCAGCTGAAAAATGCTTAGTTTATGATTTATAGTCAACATTAATGAAATGTTCCAAACAAGCGTTTTCAGCCCGAGTGGAGCACATTTTGACCCTTTTTTTAAAAACATCATTGTACATTGAAATTTCTGCTTGCGTATGCTTTAGAAGCAAGAATTAAGAGGACTACATTCATTATTTCAGCTGAAAAATGCTTAGTTTTTGATTTGTAGTCAACATTAATGAAATGTCCCCAACAGCGTTTTCAGCCCGAGTGGAGCGCATTTTGACTGTTTTTTTTAAAAACATCATTGTACATTGAAATTTCTGCTTGCGTATGCTTTAGAAGCAAGAATTAAGAGGACTACATTCATTATTTCAGCTTAAAAATGCTTAGTTTATGATTTATAGTCAACATTAAGGAAATGTTCCGAACAAGCGTTTTCAGCCCGAGTGGAGCATTTTGACCGTTTTTTAAAAAACATCATTGTACATTGAAATTTCTGCTTGCGAATGCTTTAGAAGCAAGAATTAAGAGGACTTCATTCATTATTTCAGCTGAAAAATGCTTAGTTTTTGATTTGTAGTCAACATTAATGAAATGTCCCCAACAGCGTTTTCAGCCCGAGTGGAGCACATTTTGACTGTTTTTTTAAAAACATCATTGTACATTGAAATTTCTGCTTGCGTATGCTTTAGAAGCAAGAATTAAGAGGACTACATTCATTATTTCAGCTGAAAAATGCTTAGTTTATGATTTATAGTCAACATTAATGAAATGTTCCAAACAAGCGTTTTCAGCCCGAGTGGAGCACATTTTGACCCTTTTTTTTAAAAACATCATTGTACATTGAAATTTCTGCTTGCGTATGCTTTAGAAGCAAGAATTAAGAGGACTACATTCATTATTTCAGCTGAAAAATGCTTAGTTTATGATTTATAGTCAACATTAATGTCATGTCCCAAACAAGCGTTTTCAGCCCGAGTGGAGCACATTTTGACTGTTTTTTTAAAAACATCATTGTACATTGAAATTTCTGCTTGCGTATGCTTTAGAAGCAAGAATTAAGAGGACTACATTCATTATTTCAGCTGAAAAATGCTTAGTTTATGATTTATAGTCAACATTAAGGAAATGTTCCGAACAAGCGTTTTCAGCCCGAGTGGAGCACATTTTGACCGTTTTTTAAAAAACATCATTGTACATTGAAATTTCTTTTTGCGTATGCTTTAGAAGCAAGAATTAAGAGGACTACATTCATTATTTCAGCTGAAAAATGCTTAGTTTATGATTTATAGTCAACATTAATGTAATGTCCCAAACAAGCGTTTTCAGCCCGAGTGGAGCACATTTTGACTGTTTTTTTAAAAACATCATTGTACATTGAAATTTCTGCTTGCGTATGCTTTAGAAGCAAGAATTAAGAGGACTACATTCATTATTTCAGCTGAAAAATGCTTAGTTTATGATTTATAGTCAACATTAATGTCATGTCCCAAACAAGCGTTTTCAGCCCGAGTGGAGCACATTTTGACTGTTTTTTTAAAAACATCATTGTACATTGAAATTTCTGCTTGCGTATGCTTTAGAAGCAAGAATTAAGAGGACTACATTCATTATTTCAGCTGAAAAATGCTTAGTTTATGATTTATAGTCAACATTAATGAAATAATCCAAACAAGCGTTTTCAGCCCGAGTGGAGCACATTTTGACCCTTTTTTTAAAAACATCATTGTACATTGAAATTTCTGCTTGCGTATGCTTTAGAAGCAAGAATTAAGAGGACTACATTCATTATTTCAGCTGAAAAATGCTTAGTTTTTGATTTGTAGTCAACATTAATGAAATGTCCCCAACAGCGTTTTCAGCCCGAGTGGAGCGCATTTTGACTGTTTTTTTTAAAAACATCATTGTACATTGAAATTTCTGCTTGCGTATGCTTTAGAAGCAAGAATTAAGAGGACTACATTCATTATTTCAGCTGAAAAATGCTTAGTTTATGATTTATAGTCAACATTAAGGAAATGTTCCGAACAAGCGTTTTCAGCCCGAGTGGAGCACATTTTGACCGTTTTTTAAAAAACATCAATGTACATTGAAATTTCTGTTTGCGTATGCTTTAGAAGCAAGAATTAAGAGGACTACATTCATTATTTCAGCTGAAAAATGCTTAGTTTATGATTTATAGTCAACATTAATGTAATGTCCCAAACAAGCATTTTCAGCCCGAGTGGAGCACATTTTGACCGTTTTTTTAAAAACATCATTGTACATTGAAATTTCTGCTTGCGTATGCTTTAGAAGCAAGAATTAAGAGGACTACATTCATTATTTCAGCTGAAAAATGCTTAGTTTATGATTTATAGTCAACATTAATGAAATGTCCCCAACAGCGTTTTCAGCCCGAGTGGAGCACATTTTGACTGTTTTTTTAAAAACATCATTGTACATTGAAATTTCTGCTTGCGAATGCTTTAGAAGCAAGAATTAAGAGGACTACATTCATTATTTCAGCTGAAAAATGCTTAGTTTTTGATTTGTAGTCAACATTAATGAAATGTCCCCAACAGCGTTTTCAGCCCGAGTGGAGCACATTTTGACTGTTTTTTTTAAAAACATCATTGTACATTGAAATTTCTGCTTGCGTATGCTTTAGAAGCAAGAATTAAGAGGACTACATTCATTATTTCAGCTGAAAAATGCTTAGTTTATGATTTATAGTCAACATTAAGGAAATGTTCCGAACAAGCGTTTTCAGCCCGAGTGGAGCACATTTTGACCGTTTTTTTAAAAACATCATTGTACATTGAAATTTCTGCTTGCGTATGCTTTAGAAGCAAGAATTAAGAGGACTACATTCATTATTTCAGCTGAAAAATGCTTAGTTTATGATTTATAGTCAACATTAATGAAATGTCCCCAACAGCGTTTTCAGCCCGAGTGGAGCGCATTTTGACTGTTTTTTTTAAAAACATCATTGTACATTGAAATTTCTGCTTGCGTATGCTTTAGAAGCAAGAATTAAGAGGACTACATTCATTATTTCAGCTGAAAAATGCTTAGTTTATGATTTATAGTCAACATTAAGGAAATGTTCCGAACAAGCGTTTTCAGCCCGAGTGGAGCACATTTTGACCGTTTTTTTAAAAACATCATTGTACATTGAAATTTCTGCTTGCGTATGCTTTAGAAGCAAGAATTAAGAGGACTACATTCATTATTTCAGCTGAAAAATGCTTAGTTTATGATTTATAGTCAACATTAATGTCATGTCCCAAACAAGCGTTTTCAGCCCGAGTGGAGCACATTTTGACTGTTTTTTTAAAAACATCATTGTACATTGAAATTTCTGCTTGCGTATGCTTTAGAAGCAAGAATTAAGAGGACTACATTCATTATTTCAGCTGAAAAATGCTTAGTTTATGATTTATAGTCAACATTAATGTAATGTCCCAAACAAGCGTTTTCAGCCCGAGTGGAGCACATTTTGACCGTTTTTTTAAAAACATCATTGTACATTGAAATTTCTGCTTGCGTATGCTTTAGAAGCAAGAATTAAGAGGACTACATTCATTATTTCAGCTGAAAAATGCTTAGTTTATGATTTATAGTCAACATTAATGAAATGTCCCCAACAGCGTTTTCAGCCCGAGTGGAGCACATTTTGACTGTTTTTTTAAAAACATCATTGTACATTGAAATTTCTGCTTGCGAATGCTTTAGAAGCAAGAATTAAGAGGACTACATTCATTATTTCAGCTGAAAAATGCTTAGTTTTTGATTTGTAGTCAACATTAATGAAATGTCCCCAACAGCGTTTTCAGCCCGAGTGGAGCACATTTTGACTGTTTTTTTTAAAAACATCATTGTACATTGAAATTTCTGCTTGCGTATGCTTTAGAAGCAAGAATTAAGAGGACTACATTCATTATTTCAGCTGAAAAATGCTTAGTTTATGATTTATAGTCAACATTAAGGAAATGTTCCGAACAAGCGTTTTCAGCCCGAGTGGAGCACATTTTGACCGTTTTTTTAAAAACATCATTGTACATTGAAATTTCTGCTTGCGTATGCTTTAGAAGCAAGAATTAAGAGGACTACATTCATTATTTCAGCTGAAAAATGCTTAGTTTATGATTTATAGTCAACATTAATGAAATGTCCCCAACAGCGTTTTCAGCCCGAGTGGAGCGCATTTTGACTGTTTTTTTTAAAAACATCATTGTACATTGAAATTTCTGCTTGCGTATGCTTTAGAAGCAAGAATTAAGAGGACTACATTCATTATTTCAGCTGAAAAATGCTTAGTTTATGATTTATAGTCAACATTAAGGAAATGTTCCGAACAAGCGTTTTCAGCCCGAGTGGAGCACATTTTGACCGTTTTTTTAAAAACATCATTGTACATTGAAATTTCTGCTTGCGTATGCTTTAGAAGCAAGAATTAAGAGGACTACATTCATTATTTCAGCTGAAAAATGCTTAGTTTATGATTTATAGTCAACATTAATGTCATGTCCCAAACAAGCGTTTTCAGCCCGAGTGGAGCACATTTTGACTGTTTTTTTAAAAACATCATTGTACATTGAAATTTCTGCTTGCGTATGCTTTAGAAGCAAGAATTAAGAGGACTACATTCATTATTTCAGCTGAAAAATGCTTAGTTTATGATTTATAGTCAACATTAATGTAATGTCCCAAACAAGCGTTTTCAGCCCGAGTGGAGCACATTTTGACCGTTTTTTTAAAAACATCATTGTACATTGAAATTTCTGCTTGCGTATGCTTTAGAAGCAAGAATTAAGAGGACTACATTCATTATTTCAGCTGAAAAATGCTTAGTTTATGATTTATAGTCAACATTAATGAAATGTCCCCAACAGCGTTTTCAGCCCGAGTGGAGCACATTTTGACTGTTTTTTTAAAAACATCATTGTACATTGAAATTTCTGCTTGCGAATGCTTTAGAAGCAAGAATTAAGAGGACTACATTCATTATTTCAGCTGAAAAATGCTTAGTTTTTGATTTGTAGTCAACATTAATGAAATGTCCCCAACAGCGTTTTCAGCCCGAGTGGAGCACATTTTGACTGTTTTTTTTAAAAACATCATTGTACATTGAAATTTCTGCTTGCGTATGCTTTAGAAGCAAGAATTAAGAGGACTACATTCATTATTTCAGCTGAAAAATGCTTAGTTTATGATTTATAGTCAACATTAAGGAAATGTTCCGAACAAGCGTTTTCAGCCCGAGTGGAGCACATTTTGACCGTTTTTTTAAAAACATCATTGTACATTGAAATTTCTGCTTGCGTATGCTTTAGAAGCAAGAATTAAGAGGACTACATTCATTATTTCAGCTGAAAAATGCTTAGTTTATGATTTATAGTCAACATTAATGAAATGTCCCCAACAGCGTTTTCAGCCCGAGTGGAGCGCATTTTGACTGTTTTTTTTAAAAACATCATTGTACATTGAAATTTCTGCTTGCGTATGCTTTAGAAGCAAGAATTAAGAGGACTACATTCATTATTTCAGCTGAAAAATGCTTAGTTTATGATTTATAGTCAACATTAAGGAAATGTTCCGAACAAGCGTTTTCAGCCCGAGTGGAGCACATTTTGACCGTTTTTTTAAAAACATCATTGTACATTGAAATTTCTGCTTGCGTATGCTTTAGAAGCAAGAATTAAGAGGACTACATTCATTATTTCAGCTGAAAAATGCTTAGTTTATGATTTATAGTCAACATTAATGTCATGTCCCAAACAAGCGTTTTCAGCCCGAGTGGAGCACATTTTGACTGTTTTTTTAAAAACATCATTGTACATTGAAATTTCTGCTTGCGTATGCTTTAGAAGCAAGAATTAAGAGGACTACATTCATTATTTCAGCTGAAAAATGCTTAGTTTATGATTTATAGTCAACATTAATGTAATGTCCCAAACAAGCGTTTTCAGCCCGAGTGGAGCACATTTTGACCGTTTTTTTAAAAACATCATTGTACATTGAAATTTCTGCTTGCGTATGCTTTAGAAGCAAGAATTAAGAGGACTACATTCATTATTTCAGCTGAAAAATGCTTAGTTTATGATTTATAGTCAACATTAATGAAATGTCCCCAACAGCGTTTTCAGCCCGAGTGGAGCGCATTTTGACTGTTTTTTTTAAAAACATCATTGTACATTGAAATTTCTGCTTGCGTATGCTTTAGAAGCAAGAATTAAGAGGACTACATTCATTATTTCAGCTGAAAAATGCTTAGTTTTTGATTTGTAGTCAACATTAATGAAATGTCCCCAACAGCGTTTTCAGCCCGAGTGGAGCACATTTTGACTGTTTTTTTTAAAAACATCATTGTACATTGAAATTTCTGCTTGCGTATGCTTTGGAAGCAAGAATTAAGAGGACTACATTCATTATTTCAGCTGAAAAATGCTTAGTTTATGATTTATAGTCAACATTAATGAAATGTTCCAAACAAGCGTTTTCAGCCCGAGTGGAGCACATTTTGACCCTTTTTTTAAAAACATCATTGTACATTGAAATTTCTGCTTGCGTATGCTTTAGAAGCAAGAATTAAGAGGACTACATTCATTATTTCAGCTGAAAAATGCTTAGTTTTTGATTTGTAGTCAACATTAATGAAATGTCCCCAACAGCGTTTTCAGCCCGAGTGGAGCGCATTTTGACTGTTTTTTTTAAAAACATCATTGTACATTGAAATTTCTGCTTGCGTATGCTTTAGAAGCAAGAATTAAGAGGACTACATTCATTATTTCAGCTGAAAAATGCTTAGTTTATGATTTATAGTCAACATTAAGGAAATGTTCCGAACAAGCGTTTTCAGCCCGAGTGGAGCACATTTTGACCGTTTTTTAAAAAACATCATTGTACATTGAAATTTCTGTTTGCGTATGCTTTAGAAGCAAGAATTAAGAGGACTACATTCATTATTTCAGCTGAAAAATGCTTAGTTTATGATTTATAGTCAACATTAATGTAATGTCCCAAACAAGCGTTTTCAGCCCGAGTGGAGCACATTTTGACCGTTTTTTTAAAAACATCATTGTACATTGAAATTTCTGCTTGCGTATGCTTTAGAAGCAAGAATTAAGAGGACTACATTCATTATTTCAGCTGAAAAATGCTTAGTTTATGATTTATAGTCAACATTAATGAAATGTCCCCAACAGCGTTTTCAGCCCGAGTGGAGCACATTTTGACTGTTTTTTTAAAAACATCATTGTACATTGAAATTTCTGCTTGCGTATGCTTTAGAAGCAAGAATTAAGAGGACTACATTCATTATTTCAGCTGAAAAATGCTTAGTTTTTGATTTATAGTCAACATTAATGAAATGTCCCCAACAGCGTTTTCAGCCCGAGTGGAGCACATTTTGACTGTTTTTTTTAAAAACATCATTGTACATTGAAATTTCTGCTTGCGTATGCTTTAGAAGCAAGAATTAAGAGGACTACATTCATTATTTCAGCTGAAATATGCTTAGTTTTTGATTTATAGTCAACATTAATGAAATGTTCCAAACAAGCGTTTTCAGCCCGAGTGGAGCACATTTTGACCCTTTTTTTAAAAACATCATTGTACATTGAAATTTCTGCTTGCGTATGCTTTAGAAGCAAGAATTAAGAGGACTACATTCATTATTTCAGCTGAAAAATGCTTAGTTTATGATTTATAGTTAACATTAATGTCATGTCCCAAACAAGCGTTTTCAGCCCGAGTGGAGCACATTTTGACTGTTTTTTTAAAAACATCATTGTACATTGAAATTTCTGCTTGCGTATGCTTTAGAAGCGAGAATTAAGAGGACTACATTCATTATTTCAGCTGAAAAATGCTTAGTTTATGATTTATAGTCAACATTAATGAAATGTTCCAAACAAGCGTTTTCAGCCCGAGTGGAGCACATTTTGACCCTTTTTTTAAAAACATCATTGTACATTGAAATTTCTGCTTGCTTATGCTTTAGAAGCAAGAATTAAGAGGACTACATTCATTATTTCAGCTGAAAAATGCTTAGTTTATGATTTATAGTCAACATTAAGGAAATGTTCCGAACAAGCGTTTTCAGCCCGAGTGGAGCACATTTTGACCGTTTTTTTAAAAACATCATTGTACATTGAAATTTCTGCTTGCGTATGCTTTAGAAGCAAGAATTAAGAGGACTACATTCATTATTTCAGCTGAAAAATGCTTAGTTTATGATTTATAGTCAACATTAATGTCATGTCCCAAACAAGCGTTTTCAGCCCGAGTGGAGCACATTTTGACTGTTTTTTTAAAAACATCATTGTACATTGAAATTTCTGCTTGCGTATGCTTTAGAAGCAAGAATTAAGAGGACTACATTCATTATTTCAGCTGAAAAATGCTTAGTTTATGATTTATAGTCAACATTAATGTAATGTCCCAAACAAGCGTTTTCAGCCCGAGTGGAGCACATTTTGACCGTTTTTTTAAAAACATCATTGTACATTGAAATTTCTGCTTGCGTATGCTTTAGAAGCAAGAATTAAGAGGACTACATTCATTATTTCAGCTGAAAAATGCTTAGTTTATGATTTATAGTCAACATTAATGAAATGTCCCCAACAGCGTTTTCAGCCCGAGTGGAGCGCATTTTGACTGTTTTTTTTAAAAACATCATTGTACATTGAAATTTCTGCTTGCGTATGCTTTAGAAGCAAGAATTAAGAGGACTACATTCATTATTTCAGCTGAAAAATGCTTAGTTTTTGATTTGTAGTCAACATTAATGAAATGTCCCCAACAGCGTTTTCAGCCCGAGTGGAGCACATTTTGACTGTTTTTTTTAAAAACATCATTGTACATTGAAATTTCTGCTTGCGTATGCTTTGGAAGCAAGAATTAAGAGGACTACATTCATTATTTCAGCTGAAAAATGCTTAGTTTATGATTTATAGTCAACATTAATGAAATGTTCCAAACAAGCGTTTTCAGCCCGAGTGGAGCACATTTTGACCCTTTTTTTAAAAACATCATTGTACATTGAAATTTCTGCTTGCGTATGCTTTAGAAGCAAGAATTAAGAGGACTACATTCATTATTTCAGCTGAAAAATGCTTAGTTTTTGATTTGTAGTCAACATTAATGAAATGTCCCCAACAGCGTTTTCAGCCCGAGTGGAGCGCATTTTGACTGTTTTTTTTAAAAACATCATTGTACATTGAAATTTCTGCTTGCGTATGCTTTAGAAGCAAGAATTAAGAGGACTACATTCATTATTTCAGCTGAAAAATGCTTAGTTTATGATTTATAGTCAACATTAAGGAAATGTTCCGAACAAGCGTTTTCAGCCCGAGTGGAGCACATTTTGACCGTTTTTTTAAAAACATCATTGTACATTGAAATTTCTGCTTGCGTATGCTTTAGAAGCAAGAATTAAGAGGACTACATTCATTATTTCAGCTGAAAAATGCTTAGTTTATGATTTATAGTCAACATTAATGAAATGTCCCCAACAGCGTTTTCAGCCCGAGTGGAGCGCATTTTGACTGTTTTTTTTAAAAACATCATTGTACATTGAAATTTCTGCTTGCGTATGCTTTAGAAGCAAGAATTAAGAGGACTACATTCATTATTTCAGCTGAAAAATGCTTAGTTTATGATTTATAGTCAACATTAAGGAAATGTTCCGAACAAGCGTTTTCAGCCCGAGTGGAGCACATTTTGACCGTTTTTTTAAAAACATCATTGTACATTGAAATTTCTGCTTGCGTATGCTTTAGAAGCAAGAATTAAGAGGACTACATTCATTATTTCAGCTGAAAAATGCTTAGTTTATGATTTATAGTCAACATTAATGTCATGTCCCAAACAAGCGTTTTCAGCCCGAGTGGAGCACATTTTGACTGTTTTTTTAAAAACATCATTGTACATTGAAATTTCTGCTTGCGTATGCTTTAGAAGCAAGAATTAAGAGGACTACATTCATTATTTCAGCTGAAAAATGCTTAGTTTTTGATTTGTAGTCAACATTAATGAAATGTCCCCAACAGCGTTTTCAGCCCGAGTGGAGCGCATTTTGACTGTTTTTTTTAAAAACATCATTGTACATTGAAATTTCTGCTTGCGTATGCTTTAGAAGCAAGAATTAAGAGGACTACATTCATTATTTCAGCTGAAAAATGCTTAGTTTATGATTTATAGTCAACATTAAGGAAATGTTCCGAACAAGCGTTTTCAGCCCGAGTGGAGCACATTTTGACCGTTTTTTAAAAAACATCAATGTACATTGAAATTTCTGTTTGCGTATGCTTTAGAAGCAAGAATTAAGAGGACTACATTCATTATTTCAGCTGAAAAATGCTTAGTTTATGATTTATAGTCAACATTAATGTAATGTCCCAAACAAGCATTTTCAGCCCGAGTGGAGCACATTTTGACCGTTTTTTTAAAAACATCATTGTACATTGAAATTTCTGCTTGCGTATGCTTTAGAAGCAAGAATTAAGAGGACTACATTCATTATTTCAGCTGAAAAATGCTTAGTTTATGATTTATAGTCAACATTAATGAAATGTCCCCAACAGCGTTTTCAGCCCGAGTGGAGCACATTTTGACTGTTTTTTTAAAAACATCATTGTACATTGAAATTTCTGCTTGCGAATGCTTTAGAAGCAAGAATTAAGAGGACTACATTCATTATTTCAGCTGAAAAATGCTTAGTTTTTGATTTGTAGTCAACATTAATGAAATGTCCCCAACAGCGTTTTCAGCCCGAGTGGAGCACATTTTGACTGTTTTTTTTAAAAACATCATTGTACATTGAAATTTCTGCTTGCGTATGCTTTAGAAGCAAGAATTAAGAGGACTACATTCATTATTTCAGCTGAAAAATGCTTAGTTTATGATTTATAGTCAACATTAAGGAAATGTTCCGAACAAGCGTTTTCAGCCCGAGTGGAGCACATTTTGACCGTTTTTTTAAAAACATCATTGTACATTGAAATTTCTGCTTGCGTATGCTTTAGAAGCAAGAATTAAGAGGACTACATTCATTATTTCAGCTGAAAAATGCTTAGTTTATGATTTATAGTCAACATTAATGAAATGTCCCCAACAGCGTTTTCAGCCCGAGTGGAGCGCATTTTGACTGTTTTTTTTAAAAACATCATTGTACATTGAAATTTCTGCTTGCGTATGCTTTAGAAGCAAGAATTAAGAGGACTACATTCATTATTTCAGCTGAAAAATGCTTAGTTTATGATTTATAGTCAACATTAAGGAAATGTTCCGAACAAGCGTTTTCAGCCCGAGTGGAGCACATTTTGACCGTTTTTTTAAAAACATCATTGTACATTGAAATTTCTGCTTGCGTATGCTTTAGAAGCAAGAATTAAGAGGACTACATTCATTATTTCAGCTGAAAAATGCTTAGTTTATGATTTATAGTCAACATTAATGTCATGTCCCAAACAAGCGTTTTCAGCCCGAGTGGAGCACATTTTGACTGTTTTTTTAAAAACATCATTGTACATTGAAATTTCTGCTTGCGTATGCTTTAGAAGCAAGAATTAAGAGGACTACATTCATTATTTCAGCTGAAAAATGCTTAGTTTATGATTTATAGTCAACATTAATGTAATGTCCCAAACAAGCGTTTTCAGCCCGAGTGGAGCACATTTTGACCGTTTTTTTAAAAACATCATTGTACATTGAAATTTCTGCTTGCGTATGCTTTAGAAGCAAGAATTAAGAGGACTACATTCATTATTTCAGCTGAAAAATGCTTAGTTTATGATTTATAGTCAACATTAATGAAATGTCCCCAACAGCGTTTTCAGCCCGAGTGGAGCACATTTTGACTGTTTTTTTAAAAACATCATTGTACATTGAAATTTCTGCTTGCGAATGCTTTAGAAGCAAGAATTAAGAGGACTACATTCATTATTTCAGCTGAAAAATGCTTAGTTTTTGATTTGTAGTCAACATTAATGAAATGTCCCCAACAGCGTTTTCAGCCCGAGTGGAGCACATTTTGACTGTTTTTTTTAAAAACATCATTGTACATTGAAATTTCTGCTTGCGTATGCTTTAGAAGCAAGAATTAAGAGGACTACATTCATTATTTCAGCTGAAAAATGCTTAGTTTATGATTTATAGTCAACATTAAGGAAATGTTCCGAACAAGCGTTTTCAGCCCGAGTGGAGCACATTTTGACCGTTTTTTTAAAAACATCATTGTACATTGAAATTTCTGCTTGCGTATGCTTTAGAAGCAAGAATTAAGAGGACTACATTCATTATTTCAGCTGAAAAATGCTTAGTTTATGATTTATAGTCAACATTAATGAAATGTCCCCAACAGCGTTTTCAGCCCGAGTGGAGCGCATTTTGACTGTTTTTTTTAAAAACATCATTGTACATTGAAATTTCTGCTTGCGTATGCTTTAGAAGCAAGAATTAAGAGGACTACATTCATTATTTCAGCTGAAAAATGCTTAGTTTATGATTTATAGTCAACATTAAGGAAATGTTCCGAACAAGCGTTTTCAGCCCGAGTGGAGCACATTTTGACCGTTTTTTTAAAAACATCATTGTACATTGAAATTTCTGCTTGCGTATGCTTTAGAAGCAAGAATTAAGAGGACTACATTCATTATTTCAGCTGAAAAATGCTTAGTTTATGATTTATAGTCAACATTAATGTCATGTCCCAAACAAGCGTTTTCAGCCCGAGTGGAGCACATTTTGACTGTTTTTTTAAAAACATCATTGTACATTGAAATTTCTGCTTGCGTATGCTTTAGAAGCAAGAATTAAGAGGACTACATTCATTATTTCAGCTGAAAAATGCTTAGTTTATGATTTATAGTCAACATTAATGTAATGTCCCAAACAAGCGTTTTCAGCCCGAGTGGAGCACATTTTGACCGTTTTTTTAAAAACATCATTGTACATTGAAATTTCTGCTTGCGTATGCTTTAGAAGCAAGAATTAAGAGGACTACATTCATTATTTCAGCTGAAAAATGCTTAGTTTATGATTTATAGTCAACATTAATGAAATGTCCCCAACAGCGTTTTCAGCCCGAGTGGAGCACATTTTGACTGTTTTTTTAAAAACATCATTGTACATTGAAATTTCTGCTTGCGAATGCTTTAGAAGCAAGAATTAAGAGGACTACATTCATTATTTCAGCTGAAAAATGCTTAGTTTTTGATTTGTAGTCAACATTAATGAAATGTCCCCAACAGCGTTTTCAGCCCGAGTGGAGCACATTTTGACTGTTTTTTTTAAAAACATCATTGTACATTGAAATTTCTGCTTGCGTATGCTTTAGAAGCAAGAATTAAGAGGACTACATTCATTATTTCAGCTGAAAAATGCTTAGTTTATGATTTATAGTCAACATTAAGGAAATGTTCCGAACAAGCGTTTTCAGCCCGAGTGGAGCACATTTTGACCGTTTTTTTAAAAACATCATTGTACATTGAAATTTCTGCTTGCGTATGCTTTAGAAGCAAGAATTAAGAGGACTACATTCATTATTTCAGCTGAAAAATGCTTAGTTTATGATTTATAGTCAACATTAATGAAATGTCCCCAACAGCGTTTTCAGCCCGAGTGGAGCGCATTTTGACTGTTTTTTTTAAAAACATCATTGTACATTGAAATTTCTGCTTGCGTATGCTTTAGAAGCAAGAATTAAGAGGACTACATTCATTATTTCAGCTGAAAAATGCTTAGTTTATGATTTATAGTCAACATTAAGGAAATGTTCCGAACAAGCGTTTTCAGCCCGAGTGGAGCACATTTTGACCGTTTTTTTAAAAACATCATTGTACATTGAAATTTCTGCTTGCGTATGCTTTAGAAGCAAGAATTAAGAGGACTACATTCATTATTTCAGCTGAAAAATGCTTAGTTTATGATTTATAGTCAACATTAATGTCATGTCCCAAACAAGCGTTTTCAGCCCGAGTGGAGCACATTTTGACTGTTTTTTTAAAAACATCATTGTACATTGAAATTTCTGCTTGCGTATGCTTTAGAAGCAAGAATTAAGAGGACTACATTCATTATTTCAGCTGAAAAATGCTTAGTTTATGATTTATAGTCAACATTAATGTAATGTCCCAAACAAGCGTTTTCAGCCCGAGTGGAGCACATTTTGACCGTTTTTTTAAAAACATCATTGTACATTGAAATTTCTGCTTGCGTATGCTTTAGAAGCAAGAATTAAGAGGACTACATTCATTATTTCAGCTGAAAAATGCTTAGTTTATGATTTATAGTCAACATTAATGAAATGTCCCCAACAGCGTTTTCAGCCCGAGTGGAGCGCATTTTGACTGTTTTTTTTAAAAACATCATTGTACATTGAAATTTCTGCTTGCGTATGCTTTAGAAGCAAGAATTAAGAGGACTACATTCATTATTTCAGCTGAAAAATGCTTAGTTTTTGATTTGTAGTCAACATTAATGAAATGTCCCCAACAGCGTTTTCAGCCCGAGTGGAGCACATTTTGACTGTTTTTTTTAAAAACATCATTGTACATTGAAATTTCTGCTTGCGTATGCTTTGGAAGCAAGAATTAAGAGGACTACATTCATTATTTCAGCTGAAAAATGCTTAGTTTATGATTTATAGTCAACATTAATGAAATGTTCCAAACAAGCGTTTTCAGCCCGAGTGGAGCACATTTTGACCCTTTTTTTAAAAACATCATTGTACATTGAAATTTCTGCTTGCGTATGCTTTAGAAGCAAGAATTAAGAGGACTACATTCATTATTTCAGCTGAAAAATGCTTAGTTTTTGATTTGTAGTCAACATTAATGAAATGTCCCCAACAGCGTTTTCAGCCCGAGTGGAGCGCATTTTGACTGTTTTTTTTAAAAACATCATTGTACATTGAAATTTCTGCTTGCGTATGCTTTAGAAGCAAGAATTAAGAGGACTACATTCATTATTTCAGCTGAAAAATGCTTAGTTTATGATTTATAGTCAACATTAAGGAAATGTTCCGAACAAGCGTTTTCAGCCCGAGTGGAGCACATTTTGACCGTTTTTTAAAAAACATCATTGTACATTGAAATTTCTGTTTGCGTATGCTTTAGAAGCAAGAATTAAGAGGACTACATTCATTATTTCAGCTGAAAAATGCTTAGTTTATGATTTATAGTCAACATTAATGTAATGTCCCAAACAAGCGTTTTCAGCCCGAGTGGAGCACATTTTGACCGTTTTTTTAAAAACATCATTGTACATTGAAATTTCTGCTTGCGTATGCTTTAGAAGCAAGAATTAAGAGGACTACATTCATTATTTCAGCTGAAAAATGCTTAGTTTATGATTTATAGTCAACATTAATGAAATGTCCCCAACAGCGTTTTCAGCCCGAGTGGAGCACATTTTGACTGTTTTTTTAAAAACATCATTGTACATTGAAATTTCTGCTTGCGTATGCTTTAGAAGCAAGAATTAAGAGGACTACATTCATTATTTCAGCTGAAAAATGCTTAGTTTTTGATTTATAGTCAACATTAATGAAATGTCCCCAACAGCGTTTTCAGCCCGAGTGGAGCACATTTTGACTGTTTTTTTTAAAAACATCATTGTACATTGAAATTTCTGCTTGCGTATGCTTTAGAAGCAAGAATTAAGAGGACTACATTCATTATTTCAGCTGAAATATGCTTAGTTTTTGATTTATAGTCAACATTAATGAAATGTTCCAAACAAGCGTTTTCAGCCCGAGTGGAGCACATTTTGACCCTTTTTTTAAAAACATCATTGTACATTGAAATTTCTGCTTGCGTATGCTTTAGAAGCAAGAATTAAGAGGACTACATTCATTATTTCAGCTGAAAAATGCTTAGTTTATGATTTATAGTTAACATTAATGTCATGTCCCAAACAAGCGTTTTCAGCCCGAGTGGAGCACATTTTGACTGTTTTTTTAAAAACATCATTGTACATTGAAATTTCTGCTTGCGTATGCTTTAGAAGCGAGAATTAAGAGGACTACATTCATTATTTCAGCTGAAAAATGCTTAGTTTATGATTTATAGTCAACATTAATGAAATGTTCCAAACAAGCGTTTTCAGCCCGAGTGGAGCACATTTTGACCCTTTTTTTAAAAACATCATTGTACATTGAAATTTCTGCTTGCTTATGCTTTAGAAGCAAGAATTAAGAGGACTACATTCATTATTTCAGCTGAAAAATGCTTAGTTTATGATTTATAGTCAACATTAAGGAAATGTTCCGAACAAGCGTTTTCAGCCCGAGTGGAGCACATTTTGACCGTTTTTTTAAAAACATCATTGTACATTGAAATTTCTGCTTGCGTATGCTTTAGAAGCAAGAATTAAGAGGACTACATTCATTATTTCAGCTGAAAAATGCTTAGTTTATGATTTATAGTCAACATTAATGTCATGTCCCAAACAAGCGTTTTCAGCCCGAGTGGAGCACATTTTGACTGTTTTTTTAAAAACATCATTGTACATTGAAATTTCTGCTTGCGTATGCTTTAGAAGCAAGAATTAAGAGGACTACATTCATTATTTCAGCTGAAAAATGCTTAGTTTATGATTTATAGTCAACATTAATGTAATGTCCCAAACAAGCGTTTTCAGCCCGAGTGGAGCACATTTTGACCGTTTTTTTAAAAACATCATTGTACATTGAAATTTCTGCTTGCGTATGCTTTAGAAGCAAGAATTAAGAGGACTACATTCATTATTTCAGCTGAAAAATGCTTAGTTTATGATTTATAGTCAACATTAATGAAATGTCCCCAACAGCGTTTTCAGCCCGAGTGGAGCGCATTTTGACTGTTTTTTTTAAAAACATCATTGTACATTGAAATTTCTGCTTGCGTATGCTTTAGAAGCAAGAATTAAGAGGACTACATTCATTATTTCAGCTGAAAAATGCTTAGTTTTTGATTTGTAGTCAACATTAATGAAATGTCCCCAACAGCGTTTTCAGCCCGAGTGGAGCACATTTTGACTGTTTTTTTTAAAAACATCATTGTACATTGAAATTTCTGCTTGCGTATGCTTTGGAAGCAAGAATTAAGAGGACTACATTCATTATTTCAGCTGAAAAATGCTTAGTTTATGATTTATAGTCAACATTAATGAAATGTTCCAAACAAGCGTTTTCAGCCCGAGTGGAGCACATTTTGACCCTTTTTTTAAAAACATCATTGTACATTGAAATTTCTGCTTGCGTATGCTTTAGAAGCAAGAATTAAGAGGACTACATTCATTATTTCAGCTGAAAAATGCTTAGTTTTTGATTTGTAGTCAACATTAATGAAATGTCCCCAACAGCGTTTTCAGCCCGAGTGGAGCGCATTTTGACTGTTTTTTTTAAAAACATCATTGTACATTGAAATTTCTGCTTGCGTATGCTTTAGAAGCAAGAATTAAGAGGACTACATTCATTATTTCAGCTGAAAAATGCTTAGTTTATGATTTATAGTCAACATTAAGGAAATGTTCCGAACAAGCGTTTTCAGCCCGAGTGGAGCACATTTTGACCGTTTTTTTAAAAACATCATTGTACATTGAAATTTCTGCTTGCGTATGCTTTAGAAGCAAGAATTAAGAGGACTACATTCATTATTTCAGCTGAAAAATGCTTAGTTTATGATTTATAGTCAACATTAATGAAATGTCCCCAACAGCGTTTTCAGCCCGAGTGGAGCGCATTTTGACTGTTTTTTTTAAAAACATCATTGTACATTGAAATTTCTGCTTGCGTATGCTTTAGAAGCAAGAATTAAGAGGACTACATTCATTATTTCAGCTGAAAAATGCTTAGTTTATGATTTATAGTCAACATTAAGGAAATGTTCCGAACAAGCGTTTTCAGCCCGAGTGGAGCACATTTTGACCGTTTTTTTAAAAACATCATTGTACATTGAAATTTCTGCTTGCGTATGCTTTAGAAGCAAGAATTAAGAGGACTACATTCATTATTTCAGCTGAAAAATGCTTAGTTTATGATTTATAGTCAACATTAATGTCATGTCCCAAACAAGCGTTTTCAGCCCGAGTGGAGCACATTTTGACTGTTTTTTTAAAAACATCATTGTACATTGAAATTTCTGCTTGCGTATGCTTTAGAAGCAAGAATTAAGAGGACTACATTCATTATTTCAGCTGAAAAATGCTTAGTTTATGATTTATAGTCAACATTAATGTAATGTCCCAAACAAGCGTTTTCAGCCCGAGTGGAGCACATTTTGACCGTTTTTTTAAAAACATCATTGTACATTGAAATTTCTGCTTGCGTATGCTTTAGAAGCAAGAATTAAGAGGACTACATTCATTATTTCAGCTGAAAAATGCTTAGTTTATGATTTATAGTCAACATTAATGAAATGTCCCCAACAGCGTTTTCAGCCCGAGTGGAGCACATTTTGACTGTTTTTTTAAAAACATCATTGTACATTGAAATTTCTGCTTGCGAATGCTTTAGAAGCAAGAATTAAGAGGACTACATTCATTATTTCAGCTGAAAAATGCTTAGTTTTTGATTTGTAGTCAACATTAATGAAATGTCCCCAACAGCGTTTTCAGCCCGAGTGGAGCACATTTTGACTGTTTTTTTTAAAAACATCATTGAACATTGAAATTTCTGCTTGCGTATGCTTTAGAAGCAAGAATTAAGAGGACTACATTCATTATTTCAGCTGAAAAATGCTTAGTTTATGATTTATAGTCAACATTAAGGAAATGTTCCGAACAAGCGTTTTCAGCCCGAGTGGAGCACATTTTGACCGTTTTTTTAAAAACATCATTGTACATTGAAATTTCTGCTTGCGTATGCTTTAGAAGCAAGAATTAAGAGGACTACATTCATTATTTCAGCTGAAAAATGCTTAGTTTATGATTTATAGTCAACATTAATGTCATGTCCCAAACAAGCGTTTTCAGCCCGAGTGGAGCACATTTTGACTGTTTTTTTAAAAACATCATTGTACATTGAAATTTCTGCTTGCGTATGCTTTAGAAGCAAGAATTAAGAGGACTACATTCATTATTTCAGCTGAAAAATGCTTAGTTTATGATTTATAGTCAACATTAATGTAATGTCCCAAACAAGCGTTTTCAGCCCGAGTGGAGCACATTTTGACCGTTTTTTTAAAAACATCATTGTACATTGAAATTTCTGCTTGCGTATGCTTTAGAAGCAAGAATTAAGAGGACTACATTCATTATTTCAGCTGAAAAATGCTTAGTTTATGATTTATAGTCAACATTAATGAAATGTCCCCAACAGCGTTTTCAGCCCGAGTGGAGCGCATTTTGACTGTTTTTTTTAAAAACATCATTGTACATTGAAATTTCTGCTTGCGTATGCTTTAGAAGCAAGAATTAAGAGGACTACATTCATTATTTCAGCTGAAAAATGCTTAGTTTTTGATTTGTAGTCAACATTAATGAAATGTCCCCAACAGCGTTTTCAGCCCGAGTGGAGCACATTTTGACTGTTTTTTTTAAAAACATCATTGTACATTGAAATTTCTGCTTGCGTATGCTTTGGAAGCAAGAATTAAGAGGACTACATTCATTATTTCAGCTGAAAAATGCTTAGTTTATGATTTATAGTCAACATTAATGAAATGTTCCAAACAAGCGTTTTCAGCCCGAGTGGAGCACATTTTGACCCTTTTTTTAAAAACATCATTGTACATTGAAATTTCTGCTTGCGTATGCTTTAGAAGCAAGAATTAAGAGGACTACATTCATTATTTCAGCTGAAAAATGCTTAGTTTATGATTTATAGTCAACATTAATGAAATGTCCCCAACAGCGTTTTCAGCCCGAGTGGAGCGCATTTTGACTGTTTTTTTTAAAAACATCATTGTACATTGAAATTTCTGCTTGCGTATGCTTTAGAAGCAAGAATTAAGAGGACTACATTCATTATTTCAGCTGAAAAATGCTTAGTTTATGATTTATAGTCAACATTAAGGAAATGTTCCGAACAAGCGTTTTCAGCCCGAGTGGAGCACATTTTGACCGTTTTTTTAAAAACATCATTGTACATTGAAATTTCTGCTTGCGTATGCTTTAGAAGCAAGAATTAAGAGGACTACATTCATTATTTCAGCTGAAAAATGCTTAGTTTATGATTTATAGTCAACATTAATGTCATGTCCCAAACAAGCGTTTTCAGCCCGAGTGGAGCACATTTTGACTGTTTTTTTAAAAACATCATTGTACATTGAAATTTCTGCTTGCGTATGCTTTAGAAGCAAGAATTAAGAGGACTACATTCATTATTTCAGCTGAAAAATGCTTAGTTTATGATTTATAGTCAACATTAATGTAATGTCCCAAACAAGCGTTTTCAGCCCGAGTGGAGCACATTTTGACCGTTTTTTTAAAAACATCATTGTACATTGAAATTTCTGCTTGCGTATGCTTTAGAAGCAAGAATTAAGAGGACTACATTCATTATTTCAGCTGAAAAATGCTTAGTTTATGATTTATAGTCAACATTAATGAAATGTCCCCAACAGCGTTTTCAGCCCGAGTGGAGCACATTTTGACTGTTTTTTTAAAAACATCATTGTACATTGAAATTTCTGCTTGCGTATGCTTTAGAAGCAAGAATTAAGAGGACTACATTCATTATTTCAGCTGAAAAATGCTTTGTTTATGATTTATAGTCAACATTAAGGAAATGTTCCGAACAAGCGTTTTCAGCCCGAGTGGAGCACATTTTGACCGTTTTTTTAAAAACATCATTGTACATTGAAATTTCTGCTTGCGTATGCTTTAGAAGCAAGAATTAAGAGGACTACATTCATTATTTCAGCTGAAAAATGCTTAGTTTATGATTTATAGTCAACATTAATGAAATGTCCCCAACAGCGTTTTCAGCCCGAGTGGAGCGCATTTTGACTGTTTTTTTTAAAAACATCATTGTACATTGAAATTTCTGCTTGCGTATGCTTTAGAAGCAAGAATTAAGAGGACTACATTCATTATTTCAGCTGAAAAATGCTTAGTTTATGATTTATAGTCAACATTAAGGAAATGTTCCGAACAAGCGTTTTCAGCCCGAGTGGAGCACATTTTGACCGTTTTTTTAAAAACATCATTGTACATTGAAATTTCTGCTTGCGTATGCTTTAGAAGCAAGAATTAAGAGGACTACATTCATTATTTCAGCTGAAAAATGCTTAGTTTATGATTTATAGTCAACATTAATGTCATGTCCCAAACAAGCGTTTTCAGCCCGAGTGGAGCACATTTTGACTGTTTTTTTAAAAACATCATTGTACATTGAAATTTCTGCTTGCGTATGCTTTAGAAGCAAGAATTAAGAGGACTACATTCATTATTTCAGCTGAAAAATGCTTAGTTTATGATTTATAGTCAACATTAATGTAATGTCCCAAACAAGCGTTTTCAGCCCGAGTGGAGCACATTTTGACCGTTTTTTTAAAAACATCATTGTACATTGAAATTTCTGCTTGCGTATGCTTTAGAAGCAAGAATTAAGAGGACTACATTCATTATTTCAGCTGAAAAATGCTTAGTTTATGATTTATAGTCAACATTAATGAAATGTCCCCAACAGCGTTTTCAGCCCGAGTGGAGCGCATTTTGACTGTTTTTTTTAAAAACATCATTGTACATTGAAATTTCTGCTTGCGTATGCTTTAGAAGCAAGAATTAAGAGGACTACATTCATTATTTCAGCTGAAAAATGCTTAGTTTTTGATTTGTAGTCAACATTAATGAAATGTCCCCAACAGCGTTTTCAGCCCGAGTGGAGCACATTTTGACTGTTTTTTTTAAAAACATCATTGTACATTGAAATTTCTGCTTGCGTATGCTTTGGAAGCAAGAATTAAGAGGACTACATTCATTATTTCAGCTGAAAAATGCTTAGTTTATGATTTATAGTCAACATTAATGAAATGTTCCAAACAAGCGTTTTCAGCCCGAGTGGAGCACATTTTGACCCTTTTTTTAAAAACATCATTGTACATTGAAATTTCTGCTTGCGTATGCTTTAGAAGCAAGAATTAAGAGGACTACATTCATTATTTCAGCTGAAAAATGCTTAGTTTTTGATTTGTAGTCAACATTAATGAAATGTCCCCAACAGCGTTTTCAGCCCGAGTGGAGCGCATTTTGACTGTTTTTTTTAAAAACATCATTGTACATTGAAATTTCTGCTTGCGTATGCTTTAGAAGCAAGAATTAAGAGGACTACATTCATTATTTCAGCTGAAAAATGCTTAGTTTATGATTTATAGTCAACATTAAGGAAATGTTCCGAACAAGCGTTTTCAGCCCGAGTGGAGCACATTTTGACCGTTTTTTAAAAAACATCATTGTACATTGAAATTT